>NC_036858.1:46693310-46793064 GCF_002910315.2 Salvelinus sp. IW2-2015
CCCCCCCCCCCCCCCCTTCCGTAGCTTGGTGGGGGGGTGTTTGACCCGAAAAACTCCACAGGAAGGGGCCCCTGCAGGGACGTGCCTGTTTTCTTTGCCTTGTTTGCTGCAGAAGGGCTTGAGTGTGAATTGGGCCCATATAAATGGGCTGTGTCAACATCCTGTGGAAGAAGGGTAAGGGGAGAAGTAGGGTGAGGGGCTGTAAGTGGCGGATGGCTAGCTTTGTTTTCCGCTCTATTTCTGTCTGCTAGTGAAAGCCTGCAAGGCCATAGTGAGCTCTGCCATATCACATAGATAAACCAACAACACAAAGTTGAGCAGCATCCACTATCCTCACTCCTGCCTGTTGAAGTCCAAACAAATTGACTGGGCCCTAGTTAACGTTCTAGCCTGCCCATCTCTGCACAGTCCAGGGCTGCGTTGAGTACAAAAATGTAACGTTTAATTGAAACTGAAATGGTGCTGTACTGAACAAACCAGTTTGAAAAACAGGGGGGGATGGATTGTGCGTGCAAAATGCACCGCTGCCCTTTTAAAATCACTCATTGCTTCAAGCCACACCCACCGAACGGTGCAAACGTATCTGTCTGTCAAGTACATACCAGAACGTTCATTACAAACCGTTCCGCACGTAGCAACGTTCAAGGCGAACTGAACACACCCCTGTTTCTATGAGTCTGAGTGGAGCGCCCCTGATCCTGAGTACATGTGTAGTGGGGGTCCTCCCTCTCTCCCCAGTAGGGGGTAATCAGCCGGACAGACAGCTGCTCAGTGCCCAGCGGGCCAGATTAGCAACTCCTCTCTGACTAAAGGAGAGCAGTCCTGTGTGTGTGTGGTGAGTGTATGCTTGTGCGAGGCCTCCTCTCCTCTCAGCAAAGCCTTGTAAACAGCTTATGGACAAACAGCTGCACATTTTACTGAGGGGTTGTCTGAGAGGAGACTCAATCCTCTTAAACAACATGGAGAGATGCCATGACGAGCAACAGGATAAAGATTGCTGACTGGAAAAGTGGGCCTCAACTAACTTCTCTAGAACTCTCTCTCATACACACACACAAACTGTGTGGTCCAATAGGCCTTCCCTTATATCACCACTCTGATTCATGCATGGCCTCTTGGCATTTGGCCGTCCACATTTAGCTCTGCCCTACTGCTCAGTCCACATGGATGGTGGAAAATGACCGCTAGCAGGCCAAAAAGACAGACCCTTTGACCAGTCGCTCTCACCACACACCATCCTGATCACACTCCCAATTGAACCTTAATGAGTCCTCCTTAGATTCTTGTGCCGTTTTCTTCTAGGCCAGAATCAGAAACGGTGGCTATTCATCAAGAGAAAGTGTCTGATGTACTGTTTTTTAGGTTGAAATCCACCAGTTGATCACATTGATGCTTTATGTACTGTATTTGGGGTGTCGTATGAGTAACTGGGGCTTGGCGGTCAGGTGTGTTTTCAGAGGACATGATAGCTGTGTGGGTCTGTAGCACTCTCTCCTCCCCCCTTCCTTCTGTCTACACACGGGACAGCCAGGGATTATGGAGAGCCGTCTGTCTGCCTGCTATAGCTAGAACTACTCTCTCTCCTTCACACTCCCGTGGCTAGTGCGTTTTTTGGCTCAGAACACATATGTAGGCATACGTTGCGAACCAACACCACCACACACAACACACAACACACACAGGCATACAGAGATACAGACATAGATTACAGAGATACAGGCATACAGACGGACAACAAGACTTCTGTCGGAAACACAAGTTAAGCACTTGACTCCCCATAACAGCTTTGTCACTCTGATACCCAACAAGCGTCCGGTTTGTCCTGCGACACTGCATGTTGCTACTTCATTATGTAACGAGACAAAGGCATGGTCTGTCCGAGTCAGTTTATCGACTGTTAGTTAGTTCTTTAGGAAAAGACTTGTACTTTTAACCCTTTAACGAGTACGATCATGTATTTGTGATCCATTGTTGAGTGGTGCCTGCAGCGTATGATCACAAAGGTGGTGAAACAGTACAAGCAAATTCCACCTTTTATTGGATAAAGATAAATGCGAATTTCCATCATCCAAACAGCACGGAAACACATCCACAGCTAAACTCATTCCATAAACCATGACAAAAAAACTACAAAAGTTAGTCGCTAACAGCTAGACTTTTTTTTACAATATACACAAGGGAGAAATGTAATATTGTTTAGAGAAGAGATGCGTGTCAGCTAAGCTAACAGAACCTAAATTCTTTGGATGGCGGCCATGTTTGTTTGTTGTTTGGTTTGCGCCCGAAAACTCCCAATCCCAGAATGGCGTTCACTATAAGACGAAAATAAACAGACAAAGATGGCTGCGCTTATTGCCTGAAAAATATGAACTTAGTTTAGCCACTTTTAGCATATTACAAATCGTTGATGTACTTGTTAGTGTATACAAGAACCAGAGCACATGACTTGACAAGTCGTATTACCGTTTTTGACAAATCACAAAGCAAAGTCAAATTTTTCACCTCACAGATCATCACACCAAATACAAGCCTACTGCCAAGACTAACCGTAGCGCGAAAGCTAAACAGGAAAAACATGAGTGTGTGTCTGTGTCCCTCCGTATGTGTTTGAGTGTTGAACATCGACTGTTGACGTTTTGCCTCCCAAGAGCCCCACCCCCCTCCCCTAGACGTCTGGGAGGAATATTATATCATCCACAGGTCAGGGATGTGTGAAAAACAACCCTCCCAGTGACAGCCCCTCCATTCCTCACTGAGACATATTCCTTAAGAATATGATTATTCTACTACAGCATCCCATCCCTCTCCAATTCCACCTCAAGAGTTCAACCAGGTTTTCGTTTAAATGAAACCATTTCATTCTATACCAGACTGCATCCCTGAAACACACAAGGCCTTCACATTGAGCTTCGCCCTAAAAACAACATTTCAGAATGGAAATTTTGTGGGATGGTTAAAATGAGGCTCAAAGTTAGCTTACCATACATACCATTTCACATGCCTATCATGAATCGTTTAGAATCCCTCTCTGTTATACGATGAGCCTTACAGCATGTGGACTAACAGACCTGCTTCAAAGGAAATCTTCCCTGAATAATGATCATGATCGAGTCCAGCCTCGACTTACTTGTACGAATAATAACACTTTCAAATGAAAGATAGAGCGGTTGATAATTATTTGTACAAAATAGACTTTGACGTAATTTGTCATTCTGACATTCATGGTGCTAAAAACACTAACCATTCAATCAACAGAGCACCACATTCAGACGAAGCAGCTTTAAAGGGTAATGTTTCAGCCCAACCCTGCTCTAACACCTGCATAATTGTCTGAGTAGATTAGCCGTATTAGCAATCAAGTCTCATCAAGCCTGTGACAATAACTGGCCTCTCTCTGGCCTTTTCATAACCCTTTATTCTGAGTATGCATCTGGCACCGTTTGACATTCACGAATTCAATCAAATTCAGACCCATTGTTTACCACAGCAGCCAATTACTAGTGTTGTGCTGTTTTGGCTGAGAAGAGTCGTGCCGTTATCTGAACACGGGCGTTCATTTTTAATGGTGTTTTCCTAATGCCTGTCAGGATGCCTCACTAAGGTGTAATGTCACATTAATTCTGCCTGGACACGCTGAGAGGGCAGCTGTTGTGAACAGACACACACGCATGCACACACACTTTCTTTTACACACATGTAATGTGACAGCATGAGTGGATGGGACTTTAATTGAATCCCTTTTAGCTCCACAGCACTGGGGACAAACACAGCCAATCCATTTGACACCTGCAGCTTACTGTCCAGACAGTCAGGACAGACATTTTGAAGGCATGTGGCGAACACACTCGGTCTATCATGTATATACAGTGTTCCATTACCAGGACGACGCACGCACGCACGCACGCACGCACGCACGCACGCACGCACGCACGCACGCACACACACACACACACACACACACACACACACACACACACCCTCTCCCTATATTACTATATGTAGCTCTGTACTGTGACCTTGCAAGAGGAAAGGAGACCTGTCACTTGAGTGTCAATCAATAAAATTGACTTTCTCCAGCAGGCCAAGGCAGAGTGGGGAGGGAGAAAGCCTAGACACACAGACACAGATGACTACACATCATAAACACAATGACCAGAGCGGGCAGAATGATAGGTCAACTTTACCATTAATAAAGACCAGGAAGGATAAAGAGAAACCTCCAGAAATATATGTTAGATATGTGTATCAGTCATCTGCTCAGGAGGACATTGTGTGGTGTCAAGTTGTATCAGCTGAATTAAAATGAGAAACTGATACTGATATACTCTCATATACACTAAGAAATACCATTAAGCATGAATACACAAAATATTTACACATACTATACAGACATTGACTACACACGTACATACACGTACAGTTGAAGTCAGAAGTTTACATACACTTAGGTTGGAGTCATTAAAACTCGTTTTTCAACCACTCCACACATTTCTTGATAAAAACTATAGTTTTGGCAAGTCTGTTAGGACATCTACTTTGTGCATGCCATAAGTCATTTTTCCAACAATTGTTTACAGACAGATTATTTCACTCATAATTCATTTAAGTCATTTAGCAGACGCTCTTATCCAGAGCGACTTACAAATTGGAAAGTTCATACATATTCATCCTGGTCCCCCCGTGGGGAATGAACCCACAACCCTGGCGTTGCAAGCGCCATGCTCTACCAACTGAGCCACACGGGACCAGTGTATTCTCTGAGCCTTCACTGTATCAGTGTATTCTCTGTAATCCTCTGTAATCCTCTTCCACCATAGAAAACAAGAAAACAAAGGCAACCTGCCTAAATGACTACAGACCCGTAGCACTCATGTCCGTAGCCATGAAGTGCTTTGAAAGGCTGGTAATGGCTCACATCAACACCATTATCCCAGAAACCCTAGACCCACTCCAATTTGCATAGCGCCTATACAGATCCACAGATGATGCAATCTCTATTGCACTCCACACTGCACTTTCCCACCTAGACAAAAGGAACACCTATGTGAGAATGCTATTCATTGACTACAGCTCAGCGTTCAATACCATAGTACCCTCAAAGCTCATCACTAAGCTAAGGATTCTGGGACTTAACACGTCCCTCTGCAACTGGATCCTGGACTTCCTGACAGGCCGCCCACAGGTGGTGAGGGTAGGTAGCAACACATCTGCCACGCTGATCCTCAACACTGGAGCCCCCCAGGGGTGCGTGCTCAGTCCCCTCCTGTACTCCCTGTTCACCCACGACTGCATGGCCTGGCACGACTCCAACACCATCATTAAGTTTGCAGACGACACAACCGACAACGACGAGACAGCCTACAGGGAGGAGGTCAAAGACCTGGCCGGGTGGTGCCAGAATAGCAACCTATCCCTCAATGTAACCAATGCTAAGGAGATGATTGTGGACTACAGGAAAAGGAGGACCGAGCACGCCCCCATACTCATCGACGGGGCAGCAGTGGAGCAGTTTGAGAGCTTCAAGTTCCTTGGTGTCCATATCACCAACAAACTAGAATGGTCCAAACACACCAAGACAGTCGTGAAGAGGGCACAACAAAGCCTATTCCCCTGAAGGAAACTAAAAAGATTTGGCATGGGTAATCAGATCCTCAAAAGGTTCTACAGCTGCAACATCGAGAGCATCCTGACTGGTTGCATCACTGCCCGGTACGGCAATTGCTCGGCGTCCGACAGCACGGCACTACAGAGGGTAGTGCGTATGGCCCAGTACATCACTGGGGCTAAGCTGCCTGCCATCCAGGACCTCTACACCAGGCGTTGTCAGAGGAAGGCCCTAAAAATTGCCAAAGACCCCAGCCACCCCAGTCATAGACTGTTCTCTCTACTACCGCATGGCAAGCGGTACCGGAGTGCCAAGTCTAGCACAAAAAGGACAGTTTTTACCCCCAAGCCATAAGACTCCTGAACAGGTAATCAAATGACTATTTGAATTGTGTGCCCATACCCCAACCCCTCTTTTACGCTGCTGCTACTCTCTCTTTATCATATATGCATAGTCACTTTAACTATACATTCATGTACATACTACCTCAATTGGCCCAACCAACCAGTGCTCCCACCCATTGGCTAACCGGGCCATCTGCATTGTGTCCCGCCACCCGCCACCCACCAACCCCTCTTTTACGCTACTGCTACTCTGTTCATCATATATGCATAGTCACTTTAACCATATCTACATGTACATAATACCTCAATCAGCCCGACTAACCGGTGTCTGTATGTAGCCTCGCTACATTTATAGCCTCGCTACTGTTATTTTTCACTATCTTTTTACTGTTGTTTTTATTTCTTTAATTACCTATTGTTCACCTAATACCTTTTTTGCACTATTGGTTAGAGCCTGTAGGTAAGCATTTCACTGTAAGGTCTACCTACACCTGAAGTTTACATACACTGAGTTGACTGAGCCTTTAAACAGCTTGGAAAATTCCAGAAAATTATGTCATGGCTTTAGAAGCTTCTGATAGGCTAATTGACATAATTTGAGTCAATTGGAGGTGTACCTGTGGATGTATTTCAAGGCCTACCTTCAAACTCAGTGCCTCTTTGCTTGACATCATGGGAAAATCAAAAGAAATCAGCCAAGACCTCAGAAAAACAATTGTAGACCTCCACAAGTCTAGTTCATCCTTGGGAGCAATTTCCAAATGCCTGAAGGTACCACGTTCATCTGTACAAACAATAGTACGCAAGTATAAACACCATCACGCAGCCATAATACCGCTCAGGAAAGAGACACGTTCTGTCTCCTAGAGATGACCGCACTTTGGTGCGAAAAGTGCAAATCAATCCCAGAACAACAGCAAAGGACCTTGTGAAGTTGCTGGAGGAAACAGGTACAAAAGTATCTATATTCACAGTAAAACAAGTCCTATATCGACATAACCCGAAAGGTCGCTCAGCAAGGAAGAAGCCACTGCTCCAAAACCTCCATAAAAAAGCCAGACTACGGTTTGCAACATCACATGGGGACAAAGATCGTACTTTTTGGAGAAATGTCCTCTGGTCTGACGAAACAAAAATAGAACTGTTTGGCCATAATGACTATCGTTATGTCTGGAGGAAAAAGGGGGAGGCTTGCAAGCCGAAGAACACCATCCCAATTGTGAAGCACGGGGGTGGCAGCATCATGTTGTGGGGGTGCTTTGCTGCAGGAGGGTCTGGTGCACTTCAAAAAATAGATGGCATCATGAGTAGGTAAAAGTATGTGGATATATTGAAGCAACATCTCAAGACATCAGTCAGGAAGTTAAAGCTTGGTTGCAAATGGGGCTTCCAAATGGACAATGAACCCAAGCATTCTTCCAAAGTTGTGGCAAAATGGCTTAAGGACAACAAAGTTAAGGCATTGGAGTGGCCATTACAAAGCCCTGACCTTAATCCTATAGAAAATGTGTGGGCAGAACTGAAACAGCGTGTGCGAGCAAGGAGGCCTACAAACCTGACTCAGTTACACCAGCTCTGTCAGGAGGAATGGGCCAAAATTCACCCAACTTATTGTGGGAAGCTTGTGGAAGGCTACCCGAAACGTTTGACCCAAGTTAAAAATTTAAAGGCAATGCTACCAAATACTAATTGAGTGTATGTACATTTCTGACTCACTGGGAATTTAATGAAAGAAATAAAAGCTGAAATCATTCTCTCTACTATTATTCTGACATTTCACATTCTTAAACTAAAGTGGTGATCCTAACTGGCCTAAGAGGGAATTTTTACTAGGATTAAATGTCAGGGTTTGTGAAAAACTGAGTTTAAATGTATTTGGCTAAGGTGTATGTAAACTTCCGACTTCAACTGTAGGTATGCACACATGAATTAATGCATGCACGGAAAACCCCATATCAGTGTCTTTATCAATCCTTATCGATCTTCTCCATTCGATGCATTTGCCATTTCTGATCTGAGCAGCTGCAAACCCTGAAGCATTTGATCGCATAATGAAGGTCTACAAACACAAAAACCTATCAAATCCAGTAGCGTCGGTTCATACTCCTTTAAAGACGACTTCTACATAAGACTCAGACCTCTAAGATGCAGAAATACCTTTAGTCTCAATCACACAGAATGAAACAATGTGGGTAACAGGCAAATATCACATAAATCATGGCCCTATACACACATGCACGTACGCAAACACACCTAAGTACGGCCCTACAACACACTAAACATAGTTCGACAAATACACCACAGGGCATAGGGCAAACCACACATAAACAGTCCACTTAAACACCCCCTAACATACAGAGTCTCAACAAATTAACATTTAAATCAAACTCCCTCATCAACAGGTTCCTTTGTGGGAGAGCACAACTGATAAAAGATGGTGAGCACACTTAGTGAAATACAATTAAACACACACACACACACCCCACCCACACAATCATTGTGAACAGCCTCACACTAGTGGTGCCGGGTCACAGCTGTTTGTTCACCAGCACCCGCCGCAATTGCTAATAACCCATCCTCAACCGCCCGACTATATGTGATAAAGTGAAAATCTGTGGCCCGCACCCGACCCGACACCCGACCCGTCACCCGACCCGTAAATATTGAAAATGATCAAATGCGCTGTAGCCTACAGTCAGAGAAGGCGGAATATATATTTTTTACATGGGGTGCAGTATTTTGTTGTTGTCTAATTCTGATATGTTTCTGCTTATAATACCAAACATTTTGGTAGGTTATTTGTTAGTCCTCTTGTCTATAATTAGATACAGTACATGCAGCTTCTCTTCTGTCATTATATGTTGCCCTAGAAGACTAAATAAACCCGTGCTCACCAGAATAATGTCATAAATTGATAGAATGAATGCGTCAATCTAGTTAACACCGGTAAAGTCTCTGTCATCACTGCTTCTTTCACAATTTCCTGTGCAAAATGTCCAAATGACATCGGTTTGATCAGTTGTAAGGAAATAGAAAGCTGTGAAAACGACCCAACGTGTTTCTGATAAGATTTCAGATCGGCTTGGATGCATATTTTATGTGGTTGAAATACTATCAGCTTTTATGATGCTGATAAAGAAAGCATCTCTACAGACATCCCTATGTGCCATAGGCCTATTTGAAGTCCCTGTCTTGTGACTGTTGAATGTGTATAGCGCCTCACAATAATCACACTGCTATCATCCTCTTTTACCACTTCACCAACTCTTTCCCAAACATTACTGTTCTGTCCCTCCCTTCTCTTTATTTTCAAGCCTCCATTGCACAGCTTTTCTCTTACTGAATTAAACTCTGACATTGTCCTTTTTGCATCAGTGGATCCACGTTAACCTTTTCTGCCTGTTCCCAAAAGCCTTTAGGCTATTTTGTGCGGGTAAAGTTAGACTCTGAAGTTTAGGCTTACGCACTAATGCCAGATAGCCTACAAATAATGAAACTAAAACCTCAATGTAGTCTATAGATATAAATTGCACAATAATGATACACTTATGACTTTTTTTAGGTATTGTTTTCTCTTTATTCAACCCGACCACATCACTGCTGAACACACACTATACACACGTACACACGGCAGCATTTGGAATTGCCGATCTGCAGTCAAGAACGCAGAGTTAATCTCAGCCTATGCTGCCCTTCAGTCCCTTGACTTTTTGGCCCTGACGGAGAAATGGATCACCCCAGAGAACACTGATATCCCAGCTGCTCTTTCTTCATCTGACTATGTTTTCTCTGATAGTGCAAGAGCATCTGGTCGTCCCGGTGTTGGCACAGGGCTACTCATTTCTCCTAACTGGAGATGTTCTCTTTTCTCCCTCCCTCATCTGTCCATCTCCTCATTTTAATTCCATGCTGTCACTGTCACTTGTCCACTCAAGCTTATCATTGTAGAGAGTTTGGAGAGTTCCTCAATAAGCTTGACACCTTTATAAGTGAAAATGGAAGAAAACAAAACTTCCGGAGGACCTATCCTGCTGTCACTCCCTCCTCTCTAGCTTCTCTTCCTCTGTATCCACTGCTAAAGCCATTTTATATCACTCTAAATTCCAAGCATTTGCCTCTAACACTAAGAAACTATTTTCCACATTCTCCTCCCTCCTTAATCCTACATCCCCTCCCCCTCTCTCCTCCATCTTTGCGGACGACTTTGTCAACCACTTTGAAAAGAAGGTTGACGACATCCGCTCCTCATTCACTCAGCCTATTGAGTCCACTGGTCCCACTCACACAGAACTACCCTACGCCTTGACCTCTTTCTCCACTCTCTCTCCAAATGAAATCCTGCGACTTGTGAGGTCTGGCCGCCCAACAACCTGCTCGCTTGACCCTATCCCCTCCTCTCTTCTCCAGACCATTTCCGGAGACCTTCTCCCTTACCTCACCTCGCTCATCAACTCATCCCTGACCACTGGCTGCATCCCCTCTGACTTCAAAATGGCCAGAGTCGCTCCCCTACTCAAGAAACCAACATTCAACTCATCTGACCCTAAACAGTCAGGCTTCAAGACGGGTCACTCAACCAAAGCTGACTCTCTGTCCTCTGTTCTCATTCTCCTAGATCTATCCACTGCATTAGACACGGTAAACCATCAGATCCTCCTCTCCATCCTCTCAGGGCTGGGCGTCTCAGGCTCTGCACACGCTTGGATTCCATCCTACCTGGCAGGCCGCTCCTACCAGGTGACGTGGAGAGGATCTGTGTCTGCAACACGTACTCTCACTACTGGTGAGCCCCAGGGCTCAGTTCTAGGCCCTCTTCTCTCTATACACCAAGTCACTCGGCTCTGTCCTATCATTGCTATGCGGATGACACTCAACTACTTTTCTCCTTCCCGCCTGCTGACACCCAGGTGGCAGCCCACCACTTCAAGCTCAACCTTGACAAGACGGAGCTGCTCTTCTTCCCAGGGAAGGCTTGCCTGCTCAAAGACCTCTCCACCACGGTTGACAACTCCTCAGTGTCCCCCTCCTAGAGTTCAAAAAACCTTGGCGTGACCTTGGACAACACCCTGTCGTTCTCTGCAAACATCAAAGCAGTGACTCGCTCCTGCATGTTCATGCTCTACAACATCCCTAGAGTACGACCCTGCCTCACACAGGAAGCGGCGCAGGTCCTAATCCAGGCACTTGTCATTGCCCATCTGGATTACTGCAACTTGCTGTTGGCTGGGCTCAGCGCTTGTGCCATCAAACCCCTGCAAATGACCCAGAATGCTGCAGCCCACCTGGTTTTCAACCTTCCCAAGCTCTCCCATGCCACCCAGCTGCTCCGCACACTCCACTGGCTTCCACTTGAAGCTCGCATCCACTACAAGACCATAGTGCTTGCCTACGGAGCAGCAACAGGAACTGCCCCTCCCTACCTTTAGGCTATGCTCAAACCCTACACCCCAACTCAAGCACTCCATTCAGCAACCTCTTGTCTCTTGGCTCCCGCTCAGCCCAGACAAAGTTCTTCTCTGTCCTGTCACCCCAATGGTGGAACCAGCTTCCCCCTGAAGCTAGGACAGGTGGGTCCCTGCTCAAAGGTGTATTTACTATGCCTGTGATATGTGCCTGTCCCACCTAGCTATTTTAAGATTAATAAATGTAAAATGTAAAAATACACACTCAATCCTTTCTCTGTTTGAAAAATTATTCATGCCAGTGAGAAATCTAACACATATTTTCCCTGTTCTAATATTGGCAACCTTAGCTAGGTTTCCATCCAATTGGCGACTGATTTTCATCTGAATATTCTAAAATCTACATAAAAACAAGATGCGCATTTTCACACCAGAGATGTGTTTCCATCAAATTGACTTGTTGCAGATAAAAGGCTGTGTGTGATGACGTAGTGCACATAAAAATACCTTTTGTGGTTAAATTCCCATGTACCAAATAAAAAATACGAAAAACAGTAATGGGTTTCAAACGTATTTAACTCTACTGATGGTTTTCTCACAATAGTTTTTTGCCTTATATAGTGAATGTCTGATATTGGCATGTACAGTACTGTATCTGCACGCTGTTGGCTAGAGCGCACGTACAGTGCATTTGGAAAGTATTCAGACCCACTTTTCCCACATTTTGTTACGTTACAGCCTTATTCTAAAATTGAATAAATTGTTTGTTCCCCTCATCAAATAAAGGTTAAATACTTATTGTTTATGAAAATATCAATCTACACACAATGTATTTGGTGAGTTTCTCCCAGTCTTCTCTGCAGATCCTCTCAACTCTGTCAGGATTTGCAGTATTTCGTTTTGTATGTATTATTTCTTTCATTGTTAGTCCAGAACAGCCAGGAAGAACTATTAGATTTCAGAGCGGCGTCAACTTACCAGCACTACGACCAGGAATACGACTTTCCCGAAGCGGATCCTTTGTTCGCACCACCCAGGGCATTTGAACTGATTCCAGAGGCCGACCCAAAACAACGCCACCGGAGAAGAGGAATTCGGAGCGGTCTTCTAGTCAGACTTAGGAGGCGCGCACACCACCCACCGCTTCTGAGTATATTACTCGCTAATGTTCAGTCCCTAGATAACATAAAGTTGACGAGATCAGTTGAGAATCTGGAGCATCAGCATTTGTGGGTTTGATTACAGGTTCAAAATGGCCAGAAACAAATAACTTTCTTCTGAAACTCGTCAGTCTATTCTTGTTCTGAGAAATGAAGGCGGTTCCATGCGAGAAATTGCCAAGAAACTGAAGATCTCGTACAACATTGTGTACTACTCCCTTCACAGAGAAGCACAAACTGGCTCTAACCAGAATAGAAAGAGGAGTGGGAGGCCCCGTGCCCAACGGAGCAAGAAGACAAGTACATTAGAGTGTCTGGTTTGAGAAACAGACGCCTCACAAGTCCTCAACTGGCAGCTTCATTAAATAGTACCTGCAAAACACCAGTCTAAACGTCATCTGTGAAGAGGCGACTCCAGGGTTGCGGGCCTTCTAGGCAGAGTTCCTCTGTCCAGTGTCTGTGTTCTTTTGCCCATCTTAATCTTTTTTTTTTTATTGGCCAGTCTGAGATATGGCTTTTTCTTTGCAACTCTGCCTAGAAGGCCAGCATCCCGGAGTCGCCTCTTCACTGTTGACGTTGAGACTGGTGTTTTCCACAAAATGTGGAAAAAGTCAAGGGGTCTGAATACTTTCCGAAGGCACTGTATAGCCTGCATTATGCGATTATTATCGACAAAAGAGCAAGATTATTTTTATTTATCAAATGGCAGCCAAGCATCGATGATCATGTAAACAGGATAAGACCCTCGATATTTATTGGAAAGCAGCATCAAGCTCATCACCTTGCACTTTCACCACACCGTGAAGTCACCACCCTCATAACTTATTTCATCTGTAGCCTAATAAACTGCATGCTTCTCCACGAGTCTCATCACGTGACTCCAAGTTTACTTCAATATGATGGTTATTATATCAACACTTGTGCATAAAAGTGTTTCCACCGACATTTCTCGCATAATTAATTTTACAGACACAAAAAAATCCCACTTTGTCTAGCGTATTTTGTTTTGTCAACATTTAGAAAGTTTACCGAAAAATGTTCTGTTTCCATCAGGCCTGTCATGACATGTACTTTATCTGACATGTACTTTACTTGCATAAAAAGGTTGGATGGAAACCTGGTTAGAGGAAGACTTGAGATGCTGTAGGAGAAGTCAGGAGGTCACTTTACAGCATGAAGGAGCAAAACTGGAGCAATATGAGAATATAGTTCCCTCTCACACTCTCTTTAACCTTACAGTATTTAGGGGGAAGAGGAGATGAGGAGAGAGAGCACTGGAATCTGTCACTAAGGGAAGTCCCTTTGAGGAGCTTGTAATGAGAGGCTTTTTATTCTACAGAGGGGTGTGTAACAGCAAGAGGCTCCACTAGTGCTGTCCCCGACCCCAAAACATATTGGTTGACTGAAAGTCGTCTGTTCTTTCGACCAATCGATTGGTGGAAAGATAATTTGTTTATTGTTTTATTTTTTTACCCCCTTTTTCTCACAGTTTTGTGATTACGATTTTGTCTCATCGCTGCAACTCCCCAACGGGCTCGGGAGAGGCGAAGGACGAGTCATGCGTCCTCCGAAACATGACCTGCCAAACCGCTCTTCCTGCTCGCTTAACCTGGAAGCCAGCTGCACCAATGTGTCAGAGGAAACACTGTTCAACTGACCACCGAAGTCAGCCTGCAGGCGCCCGGCCCGCCACAAGGAGTCGCTAGAGCGCGATGAGCCAAGTAAAGCCCCCCCGGCCAAACCCTTCCCTAATCCGTGCGCCGCCCTATGGGACTCCCAGTCACCGCCGGTAATGACACAGCCCCAGGCTGTAGTGACGCCGCAACACTGCGATGCACTGCCTTAGAGTGCTGAGCCACTCAGGAGGCTGGAAAGATTTTTCAAAACATTGAGGAATTATTGTCATTCTCAATGGATGTAAAAACAGACTTTGTTTGCTTGCTGTTTGAGGTGAAGAAAACATTACTTTGAGAAGCTCCACAGCTCATTAGTGGTGGTGCGTTAAGCAAATCAGAAATAGGCGTACTATCAGATCCCCAAATGGGCACATTTATATGACTACATTTGCGAGCAGGCCAAGTAGCCTATAGGCCTACTTTTATGCGTAATCAGGTGCGCGTCCTTACTCAACATTGACAGGAGCACACAAAACAAAAGACAATGACTAAATTGACAAAACTCGTAAATGAAATCTGCAAACAACGTGTCCACTCCGACAGTGAGAACGGTAAAAGACTGGAATAATAATATATTGAATGCATTAACACTCATTACTGTAACCAAACAAATATTGTAGATTAGAAATTCTAGGAATTAATGGTAAATGTACTACTGGTGATATACAGTGGGGAGAACAAGTATTTGATACACTGCCGATTTTGCAGGTTTTCCTACTTACAAAGCATGTAGAGGTCTGTAATTTTTATCATAGGTACACTTCAACTGTGAGAGACGGAATCTAAAACAAAAATCCTGAAAATCACATTGTATGATTTTTAACTAATTAATTTGCATTTTATTGCATGACATAAGTATTTGATACATCAGGAAAGCAGAACTTAATATTTGGTAGCAAGAAACTTTGTTTGCAATTACAGAGATCATACGTTTCCTGTAGTTCTTGACCAGGTTTGCACACACTGCAGCAGGGATTTTGGCCCACTCCTCCATACAGACCTTCTCCAGATCCTTCAGGTTTCGGGGCTGTCGCTGGGCAATACGGACTTTCAGCTCCCTCCAAAGATTTTCTATTGGGTTCAGATCTGGAGACTGGCTAGGCCACTCCAGGACCTTGAGATGCTTCTTACGGAGCCACTCCTTAGTTGCCCTGGCTGTGTGTTTCGGGTCGTTGTCATGCTGGAAGACCCAGCTACGACCCATCTTCAATGCTCTTACTGAGGGAAGGAGGTTGTTGGCCAACGATCTCGCGATACATGGCCCCATCCATCCTCCCCTCAATACGTGCAGTCGTCCTGTCCCCTTTGCAGAAAAGCATCCCCAAAGAATGATGTTTCCACCTCCATGCTTCACGGTTGGGATGGTGTTCTTGGGGTTGTACTCATCTTCTTCTTCTTCCACAACACGGCGAGTGGAGTTTAGACCAAAAAGCTCTATTTTTGTCTCATCGAACACATGACCTTCTCCCATTCCTCCTCTGGATCATCAGATGGTCATTGGCAAACTTCAGACGGGCCTGGACATGCGCTGGCTTGAGCAGGGGGACCTTGTGTACACTGCAGGATTTATCCATGACGGCGTAGTGTGTTACTAATGGTTTTCTTTGAGACTGTGGTCCCAGCTCTCTTCAGGTCATTGACCAGGTCCTGCCGGGTAGTTCTGGGCTGATCCCTCACCTTCCTCATGATCATTGATGCCCCACGAGGTGAGATCTTGCATGGAGCCCAGACCGGGGTAATTGACCGTCATTTTCAACTCTTCCATTTTCTAATAATTGCGCCAACAGTTGTTGCCTTCTCCCCAAGCTGCTTGCCTATTGTCCTGTAGCCCATCCCAGCCTTGTGCAGGTCTACAATTTTATCCCTGAATGTCCTTACACAGCTCTCTGGTCTTGGCCATTGTGGAGAGGTTGGAGTCTGTTTGATTGAGTGGTGTGGACAGGTGTCTTTTATACAGGTAACGAGTTAAACAGGTGCAGTTAATACAGGTAATGAGTGGAGAACAGGCGGGCTTCTTAAAGAAAAAAACTAACAGGTCTGTGAGAGACGGAATTCTTACTGGTTGGTAGGTGATCAAATACTTATGTCATGCAATTAAAATGCAAATTAATTTAGTTAAAAATCATACAATGGATTTTCAGGATTTTTTGTTTTAGATTCCGTCTCTCACAGTTGAAGTGTACCTATGATAAAAATTACGAACCTCTACATGCTTTGTAAGTAGGAAAACCTGCAAAATCGGCAGTGTATCAAATACTTGTTCTCCCCACTGTATCTAAAGATAAGCACACAAAATTTGATTTCGTGAATGTAGATGCTTCTGAAGAGTTCTTCTGATGACTTGATGTGTGAGAAGGGTCTAACTTTCAGTGAATGGCAGTTAAAGAGAAATGCAATGAATTTTGCCTACCAATCGCCAAATGCCTATATAGACCCAATCACAATCTCTTCAAAATAAGTTACTACATATAGTCAATTTTGTAACATTGTCTATGAAATGGGCTTTTAAATGATGCATGATTAAATGTAGTGAGCTTTGAAGTGGTGGATTTATGTCCATTTGAATGTGGTTAAAATGCATGACATTTCTATGACGGTAGCATGATAAACTGACAAGAAAGAAGAAACTCCACAAATGGAGCCTATTTGACAAACAGCATCTCATTTAAATGGAGGCTACGTTAAATTACACATGTGCATTGAAGCGCAAAAGGTAAAAAGGCGTGTTTTCTCCACATAGAATCACATTAGCATATAGAGCGCAATAGTACTGGGGTCTTTTTGTAGGCCTATGGGGAAATGAATGTTGATCTTTTTTTTAGGGTTTTTGGATAAATGCTGGACTTAAGGTCTGTGTAACACACAGGCTTAGGAAATCTTATATGTTTTATTCCACAAGATAATCTTAATCAGCTAACGTAACTTTTTATGAATTTTGAAGCATTTATTTAATCGAAACAAGCACATACAGTAAAGGCTTCATTCATATATACATATTTTTTAAAGATTTGTCACATGCTTCGTAAACAACAGGGGGTCAACGCAGATTGTCCGGGTAGCTATTTGGTTAACTATTCAGCTGCCTTATGGCTTGGTAGTAGAAGGTTTTCAGGGTCCTGTTGGTTCCAGACTTGGAACCAGACTTGGTGCATCGGTACCACTTGCCGGTAGCAGAGACAACCGTCTATGACTTGGGTGGCTGGAGTCTTTGACAATCTTTAGGACCTTCTTCTGACACCGCCTGGTATAGAGGTCCTGGATGGCAGGGAGCTCGGTCCCAGTGCTATATTGGGTCATACGTCTTACACTCTGTAGCGCCATGCGGTCGGATGCCAAGCAGTTGCCATTCCAAGTGGTATTACAGTCATTCAAGATGCTCTCAATGGTGCAGATGCAGAACTTTTTGAGGATCTGTGAGCCCATGCCAAATCTTTTTAGCCTCTTGAGGGGGGGAAGAAGCATTGTCGTGCCTTCTTCATGACTGTGTTGGTGTGTGTGGACCAGGTTAATTCATTAGTAATATGGACACCAAGGAAATGTAAGCTTTCGACTCATCACTGTCGATGTGGACGGGGACGTCCTCGGCCCTCCATCTCCTGTAGTCCATGATCAGCTCCTTTGTCTTGCTGACGGTGAGGAAGAGGTTGTTTTCCTGGCACCACACTGCCACACCACTGATCTCCTCCCTATAGGATGTCTCATTGTCGTCTGTGATCAAGCCTACCATCGTCGTGTTGTCAGCAAACGTAATGATGGTGTTGCAGTCGTGCGTGGCCACTCAGTCGTGGGTGAATAGAGAGTATAGGAGGGGACAAAGCGCGCACCCCTAAAGGGCCCCCCTGTTGAGGGTCAGCGTGGCGGATGTGTCGTTGCCTACCCTCAGCACCTGAAAGCTGCCCGTCAAGAAGTCCAGAATGCAGTTGCAGAGGGAGGTGTTCAGTCGCAGGGTCCTGGGCTTAGTGATGAGCTTGGAGTGCACTCTGGTGTTGAACGCTCAACTGTAGTTGAACTGTAGTTGAACAACATTCTCACAAAGATGTTCCTCTTTTCCATGTGGGACAGGGCAGTGTGGAGTGCAATAGAGATTGCGTCATCTGTTCATCTGTTGGGGCACCAATGCGAATTGAGTGGGTCCAGGGTGTCTGGGATGATGGTGTTGATGTGAGCCATGACCAGCCTTTCAAATTATTTCATGGCTACAGATGTGAGTGCTATGGGGCGATAGTCATTCAGACAGGTTACCTTGGCGTTCTTGGGTACAGTGACTATGGTGGTCTGCTTGGAACGTAGCTATTACAGACTGGGTCAGGGAGAGGTTGAAAATGTCAGTGAAGTCACTTGCCAGCTGGTCCGTGCATGCTCTGACTACGCGTCCTGGTAATATGTCTGAATGTTAACCTGTTTAAAGGTCTTACATCGGCTACGGAGAGCAAGATCACACAGTGTTCAGTGTTGCTTGCCTCGAAGCAATCATAGAAGGCATTTAACAGGTCTGGTAGACTCTCGTCACTGGGAAGCTCGCATCTGGGTTTCCCCTTTGTAATCCATGATAGTTTTCATGCCCTGCCACATCCGACGAGAGTAGGCGCCAGCGTAGCAGGATTCGATCTTAGTCCTGTATTGATGCTTTGCCTATTTGATGGCTCATTGAAGGTCATAGTGGGATTTCTTATAGGCGCCCAAATTAGTGTCCCGCTCCTTGAAAACAGCAGCTCTAGGCTTTAGCTCAGTGCGGTTGTTGCCTGTAATCCATGGCTTCTGGTTGGGATATGTACGTATGGTCACTGTGGGGATGATGTCATCAATACACTTATTAATGAAGCCGGTGACTGATGTGGTAAACGCCTCAATTTTATCAGATGAATCCCAAAACATATTCCAGTCTGTGCAAGTAAAACAGTCCTGTAGCTTAGCATCCACCTTCATCGGACCACTTCCAGGTTTGAGTTTTTGCTTGTAAGCAGGAATCAGGAGGATAGAGTTATGGTCAGATTTGCCAAAGGGAGGGCGAGGGAGAGTTTTGTATATGTTTCTGTGTGTGGAGTAAAGGTGAATAAGAGTTTTGTCGCCTCTAGTTGCACAGGTGACATGATGGTAGAAATTTGGTAAAACGGATTTCAGTTTTCCTGCATTAAAATCACCGACGACGAGAAGCACCGCCTCTTGATGTGCATTTTCTTGTTTGCTTATGGCCCTATAGATCTTGTTGAGTGTGGTCTTAGTGCAAGCATCAGTTTGTGGTGGTAAATAAACAGCTACAAAAAATACAGATGAAAACTCTCTTTGTAAATAATATGGTCTGTAGCTTATTATGAGGTACTCGAACTCAAGTGAGCAAAAACTCTACACTTAACATTAGAAATCGTGCACCAGCTGTTGTGAACAAAGAGACACACCCCTTCCCCTTTGTTTTACCCAAGGCTGCAGTCTTGTCTAGACGACCGTGGACTGTGGTGTGAAATTTGTTTTTGCCCTTCCAATTTTTTGTTGTTATTATTATTTATTTATTTCACCTTTACTTAACCAGGTAGGCCAGTTGAGAACAAGCTCTCATTTACAACTGCGACCTGGCCAAGATAAAGCAAAGCAGTGCAACACAAACAACAACCCAGAGTTACACATGGAATAAACATTTTCTAATCTACAATGCTTGTTTGGTTACAGTAATTTCTGTTAATGCATTCAATCTATTATTATTACAGTCTTACCTTTGTCATTGCAGGACTGGACACGTTGTTTGCAGAGAGCACAACCTAGGCTACACTTGTGAGAAAAAAGTGTTGGTTTATTTCATTCCATTTATGGGTTGTCAATTTATTCATTGTCTTTTGTTTGGAGCGCTCCTGTCCATCTTGAGTAAGGACACGCACCTGATTACACATAGAACTAGGCCTAGGCTACCTGGCCTGCTCACAAATATAGGCCTATAAATGTGCCCATTTGGGGATCTGATACTATTTCTGGTTGTCTTAACTCACCATCACTGTGGAGCTTTTCAAAGTAATTAGTTATTCACCTCAAACAGCAAGTAAACAAAGTCTGTTTTTACATCCATTGAGAATGACAATAGTTCCTCAATGTAGCCTATTTGAAAAATCTTTCCAGCTCTCTCCCTTTCAATTATCACTCAGCATGAAAGGGGGAAAAACTGTCATGCTCTGATCCGGTGGAAACGTTATAAAATAGGCCTACCTGATTACTTCTTATCCCTTGCCCAACATAGTCTGACTGTCCGGAGCTCACTGGTCTAGGAAACTCTGAAGGCCCAGAATATTTTATACAATGTTGCAAGTTTGCTAGCAGGAGTTTCAGGCCTGACCAAGTTAATACAATAGTTGATAATGTTTCAAGTTCCTTGCAGACAGGCCATGTGTAGCCAATTTGATTCATAGGACATTTATTTTTATCAGGATATTTTCTCCCTGTGGGCTGCAATGTTTTTATTTGGCTATTTTTAGGCTATTTTTACATATTGGAAATAGAAGTTACTTTTAGATGTGTAATTGTCATTTAGATTTTGATTAACCACATGACATTGATTTTGAGATATCAAGACTTTATTATATATTAAATTAAACTGTTCCACGAAAATTTGCATACGAAAAACATAAGTGGCACGGAAAGCAAATCAGTAGAAATGGTACGATAACTTAGCACTCCAAATGGAAAAGGTTGCTGACCACTGGTGTAGCCTAATACCGGCAACTTTAGGAGCATGGCGAGGCCAGCAGCAGAGGGAGGAGTATGGTCAGGAACAAGTTTTTTTCTATTGATCTCTGACACCCTCTCTAGTAATTTGTGTCTTCATTTTTAATCGCAGTGCTTAAAGCGTCTGACAAGCTCGGTAGCCTAAATATAGTTGATTTTATTCAAACATAGGGTGTGTCTATATATGGAAAAATACAAGTTTTAAAATTTCGACCAATCTATTGGTTGAAAGTACAGGCAACCCTAGTTGGGAGAGAGTACAGATAAGGGGCATGCTCCACAGCCAGTTGTGACATCAGGCAGCTGAATCTGTCTTGCCGGTGGCGGATTCGCAGCTTTTCCTTGGTGATAAGGGGAAAAGCCGATCAACGGACTAAAGATCTGCACCGCCTGAGCTAGCAAAGACCAAAACACTGCATAGCTAATCTAGATAATGCGTTCAATGCCTCCTCATGCCGGGACCGTTCTTATGATAATCTGCTGAGAAGATGTAGCGGAGATAGGCCTATGCACACAGAGCAGGGAGCTGGTTTCTCTTCCTGCATTCCTGTCTGGTTTTGATCTCAAAGCAAGGCACATACTGGGCTGCATTATGCACCCCGCAGAGGTTGAGATGAGCTAAATCAGATCTAAAACATGAGTGAAAATCAAGATGCTCATTTTCACTGGACAATTCAGAAGATTATGGTTTACAATCCAAATACTCAGCTCCCCTTTACGCACTATTATACGTTTATAGACTATTTACTCTTAATAATAGTCAACTATTCATGTCCTGGTAAAGTCAGAGTTGCAGAGCATGAGCAGGCCTTCACATAATTTAATTCCAGACATTAGACATCAGAAGTGGAGATGTTGCCATTCGCATAACCTATCCAACCGAGCAACCCATGGATCACCATCAATAATGCACTGTCTAATGGTGACAGGTGTACAAGACTAGACTATACTCTGACAGTGTAGCACAGTCTACAGACTTAGCCTATGTAAGCCGTGCAAATCACCTTCACTGAAGAGATGTCATGTCACTATGCACTTTTACAAAAAGCAGGAGGTAGAGGACATTTCCAAACACACTGGGGTTAATAAATAGTTCATGATCATGATATTAGGCTAAGGATATGACCGATATTACCTAACTTCACGAATGTCAGTCAATATTCATGTCACGGTTACAATAGTAGGCATACTATTACTGTAGTCTATATAGGGTTCAGTATGTTTGTTGCAACATGATCTCAGAGCATTTCATATTATTCTGTATGTAAAATCCAAGACACTCCATTTAGTATGATATGTTACGTTTCATATGGTATGTACAGTTGAAGTCGCAAGTTTACATACACTTAGGTTGGAGTCATTAAAACTCGTTTTTCAACGACTCCACAAATTTCTTGTTAACAAACTATAGTTTTCGCAAGTTGGTTAGGACATCTACTTTGTGCATGACACAAGAAATGTTTCCAACAATTGTTTACAGACAGATTATTTCACTCATAATTCACTGTATCACAATTCCAGTGGGTCAGAAGTTTACATACACTAAGTTGACTGTGCCTTTAAACAGCTTGGAAAATTCCAGACAATGACGTCATGGATTTAGAAGCTTCTGATAGGCTAATTGACATAATTTGAGTCAATTGGAGGTGTACCTGTGGATGTATTTCAAGGCCTACCTTCAAACTCAGTGTCTCTTTGCTTGACATCATGAGAAAATCAAAAGAAATAAGACAAAAAATTGTAGACCTCCACGAGTCTGGTTCATCCTTGGGAGCAATTTCTAAACGCCTGAAGGTACCACATTCATCTGTACAAACAATAGTACACAAGTATAAACACCATGGGACCACGCAGCCATCATACCGCTCAGGAAGGAGTCGCGTTCTGTCACCTAGAGATGAACGTACTTTGGTGTGAAAAGTGCAAATCAATCCCAGAACAACAGCAAAGGACCTTGTGAAGATGCTGGAGGAAACAGGTACAAAAGTATCTGTATCCACAGTAAAACAAGTCCTATATCGACATAACCTGAAAGGCCGCTCAGCAAGGAAGAAGCCACTGCTCCAAAACCGGCATAAAATATCCAGACTACGGTTTGCAACTGCACATGGGGACCAAGATCGTACTTTTTGGAGAAATGTCCTCTGGTCTGATGAAACAAAAATAGAACTGTTTGGCCATAATGACCATCGTTATGTTTGGAGGAAAAAGGGGGATGCTTGCAAGCCGAAGAACACCATCCCAACCGTGAAACACAGGCGTGGCAGCATCATGTTGTGGGGGTACTTTGCTGCAGAAGAAACTGGGGCACTTCACAAAATAGATGGCATCATGAGGCAGGAAAATTATGTGGATATATTGAAGCAACATCTCAAGACATCAGTCAGGAAGTTAAAGCTTGGTCGCAAATGGGTCTTCCAGATGGACAATACTTCCAAAGTTGTTGCAAAATGGCTTAAGGACAACAAAGTCAAGGTATTGGAGTGGCCATTACAAAGCCCTGACCTCAATCCTATAGAACATTTGTGGGCAGAACTGAAAAAGTGTGTGCAAGCAAGGAGGCCTACAAACCTGACTTAGTTACACCAGCTCTGTCAGGAGGAATGGGCCAAATTTCACCCAACTCATTGTGGGAAGCTTGTGGAAGGCTATCTGAAACGTTTCACCTAAGTTAAACAATTTAAAGGCAATGCTACCAAATACTAATTGAGTGTATGTACATTTCTGACCCACTGGGAATGTGATGAAAGAAATAAAAACTGAAATCATTCTCTCTACTAATATTCTGCCATTTCACATTCTTAAAATAAAGTGGTGATCCTTACTGACCTAAAACAGGGAATTTTTACTAGGATTAAATGTCAGGGTTTGTGAAAAACTGAGTTTAAATGTATTTGGCTAAGGTGTATGTAAACTTCCGACTTCAACTGTATTCATGTGTGGTTGTCCATTACCCATTTCTTTTGATATGTTACGAATTACATTTCCTATTACATTATTACAAATAAGTATGTAGTTGAAAAGTTGCTAATTAGCCTTTGGATTGGTAGATGTTCGTGTTATACGCCCACCCATTAACCCTGACCGAATCTGTTTTATGTAACCATACCAAATGTAATTTCAGTGTCCCAGATTTACATGTACTATGTTACGTCTAGTCTATGAGACCTGGCTGGTTAAAACTCTGCAAAGCACTTTTCTTTTTTTATGCAGTTTGATGTTATGCATAAATTGTTCAATAAATCAGTTATAATCCATGTCATGTGGATCATATTGCAATCCCGTTTTACTTCAACACGTGTGTATCTTTTCTTAACAAGATTTACACCTTGTCAGAGTAGAAAATAACTGTAGTCTGCCAACGCATTGTATGATTTTTAGCTGGACAGTACCCTTCAATCTTACATGTAGGGCTTCAGACTGTCAATTGATATATTGACTGCAAATGACTGACAGATTATCAATCGCAGAGGAACCCAATTAATTAATAAACTATATATAGGCTAGGCTACTATTCCAGTAGCAACATTGTGATCATTGCCAGTTATTTACAGTAATATTGCAAAACATCAGATTCAGATTCAGATGTTATATTATAATAAGGTCGCGCTTCCCTTACCAGTCTTTCAGGTCCGTATTTCGTTCCGGTCCACCGTGGCCTTTTCTCGGCTCCTACATTCTCCACATCTCCGAGCAGCCCTGCAGACTCCGAGTCCGAATCCTCTCCCTCCTCCAGCTCCTCGCCCTCCTCCACCTCAGTGGTCTTCAGTCGCTTCGGCGCCCTCCCATACTCCCCTTCCTCGTATTCTTCAATAAGCGACATGCCTCTTCAGGTGGACAGATTGAATCCTTCTTGGACACAAAGCGTGAAGACGGACTAGTCGTTCGTCGAAAAGTCCCTCTCGTTCTTTTTTTCTAATTGTCTCTGGCGTTGTGTGCATCAAGAAAACCTGTATGTCATTCTGTAACGCGCCCTCCTTCGCGATTCTGTACCAGAGTGGCCCCGAGAAGGTGTGTGTGGAGAACCCACCCAGCACGTCCCTCATTGGACAGTCTGTGCTTGCTAATTAGGAATACAGATACCGATTGGTCAGTCTTAGTCTTTCAACAGAGAAAGCAGGCGCTCTCCAGTCTCCACATTCTGCAGCAAAGTACGCAGAGATTATTGCCAATGCTCGAGCTGTCATATCAGTGCTTCTGCTGCAACAGAAACAATGTTTAAATTCGTAAAGTGCTACATTCTTACCGCATGGTATCAATGTTTAGCCAACAATAACCACTGATATATATATAGCAGTTCTAGTTTTCCACTTTTCTGAATAGCTGAAATGTATTCAAACTTGAGTAAAAGAAAGGGTTGAGTGGCAAACGTGTGACCGCTTGCACGATTTTCATTTACGCAAATATTCGTAATCAAAATGGGTATTTGCACTCCAACATTTCCATGCAAATAGGCGGTATGGTCACTACAGCGTCTCAGTCATTATTGCTACTCATGCACTGCACTATTAACTATTAACAAACGGTTAAAATATTGTTGTAAATAAACAATAGGCTATTCAGCTAGGTGTCAATAGATGTCCTCAAATCAAGAACAGCTGAGGTACAATAACCACCACAAACAGATTGTTGATGTGAAATCTCTCTGAAACTCTCAATGCACCCATAATAATAACGATTTGATCTTATTTGATTCAATAGGCTACAGCCTCTATTATAAGTCAGACTCTTTTGGCAGCATGCATTTGACCCTCAAGCTCAGAGCACTGCTGTGACATGCCTCTCTCACACTGTTTAAAAAGAAGGTTGGAGTAGGAAATGGTAATGGAGCCTCCTCTCGCTGTCTCTGGGGTTTGCACAATTGTGCTGTTTATCCTAGGGTCTCTGTGGGTTTCCTTCACTTCTTGTCTCATCCACTGCCGTCTGACACTCACTGTTATAACCACACCTCATTCACACCATCGTCCTTGATATTTGATGCTGTGTAGGCTACCAGAGGGAATATCCGTTAGAGTGTGTTGCATTAGTCAAACTGATCATGATGAACATCCTGAACATACTCAGATTGTCATGTTGTTTGAAACCCCACTGGGGTACTGGACAGGGGGTCTGAGGGTAGTGCCCCCAACCTGTTGGTTAGCTGTTGCAGGTATATTCAGGAAGGAAACAGTCTTGTTACACACCCACACACACACTTTCCACACCCTTCTTTACCCACACACTCTGTTATGTTAAGACAGAAAAAAACGGATTTCATAGATCAGACTGATAAACCATTCAATGGGCATTGGGCAGGAATGTCTTGTTGGAGACTGAGATTGTGTAAGGACAATACCCATAAATAGTAACAGGTGGGTGGAGTGAGTGATACACGAGCATGGATTAAAGCTATACTCAGTCAACCACCCCCCCACCAAAGTAAGCCTTTCACACTTGACTGCCTTTGTTTAGAGCTGAGATATCAAAATGTGTGTGAGACATGCTAGTCACACTTGTTGAGATCTACGTGGGAAGAGGTAAGACACACAAAGAAAAAGAAAAAGCATCTGAGCATGTACGTTTTATAACAGGTATCGTTATTCAAGGATCTTGAGATATCTTCAGATATGCACATCTCAGGTTGACATGAAGGCATATAATCTATGCGAAAGTTCAAGTTAATATTAGGATTCAGCCCTAATGTTTAAGTCATCCAACAGAGGAACTGCAACTGGATGAAAAAACATCTAGCACACACACGGAAGAGGAAGTGAAGAAATAGATGTCTTCACCATGTGTATCTGCGGTATCTGTATCTGTGTGTATTGTAGCACATTGTGATAAAACAAAGTTCACAACTCAAACTGAATTCTTCCGCTGCTCTGTGTTCTCTACATTCTTCAGTCTGAAACTGCCATCATTGAAGTCGTTTGTGGTGACGTCAAAATTAGGGGTGTTGTACAACACAGTCATCAGCGATTGGATAATCTCTAACCAATCAGAGTATCAAAGCCAATGACGAATTTTCAAAACGCCACTTTACCCATTTGTGTTCAGGCTCTGGCCCAAACCATTGGTTTCTGGGACCAATCAGAATGGTTAGAATGTGTTTGCGTTCTAGAAATCATTGAGTAGGTACTCAGATCCAGACTCATTGCGGAGAAAAAACTAACGACTGTGGGCATGTCTTAGCGTTTGGCCAGAACAAAGAGTTTGGGTAGCCAGGCAAGACTTCAAGGTCCTAAGGTCACACAGTACTCTGACACATGCAGCTCGATACCTGACAAGTATCTCAAGAGGGAAGAGAAAAGGGTGGACCATAAAGGAAAAAGTACATAGGGGAAAGAGAGAGTGGGTGCAAACAGGCATAAGAGCTTTAAATATCACACTGTAATATTTTTTTTCTTCTTCTGACAATAGACCTATGCGTGTGTAAAACACAAAACCTCAAATTTGTGGAGCACATTGTACCGTTGAGGAACAATGACACAAGGATCAAAGCTTTGATCTTGAAGACCTTGAATATCCTTTCAACGGCTCCTACATCAATGAGAGGAAATGAATTGTACAGACCTTTCGTACAACATTTATATTGTAGTTCCTCTAGCCTCCACGCTACCGCCCCTACAATTTAGGCCTATATAACAGAACAGTGCTATACAATACATTTAAATGCAACGCCTGCTTCCCTTTGTGCTAAGGTGTAACTCCACACTGACCCTGATTCTCAGGTCATGATGAGAGTTGGCATCAGAGCCAGGACTGAGAGACTGAGAGACCGAGAGACGTGGTCCCGGCAGAAAGACTGAGAAACTCTATCACTAGGCCATCAGACTGTTGAACAGCACATCACTAGCCAGCTACCTGCCTGGTCCTCAGCCCTGCACCTTGAGACTAATGCCTCATGTATATAAAGTCATTGAACACTGGTCACCTCATATTCTGTTTATACACTGTTTACTCACTGTGTACTGTATGTGTATACTGTATTCTCGACATAGGTCATCCTATTATATCCACTAGTGTACATACCATTTTATTTTCCAAATGACATTCCGTCTATACACACCACATTTATATTCTCACTCTAATATATTTAATTGGAATGTTATTTCTTGTTTCAATTTTTTTGATTATTGTGTATTTGCGAGACATTCTACTGCACTTTTGAAGCTACAGTAGTAACATAAGCATTTCACTGCACCTGCAATAACACCTTCAAATCTATGTACGTGATCAATAAACTTTGATTTGATTAAAGCGGTTTTGTTTGAAGAGATAAAGGAACCACCCAGTTGGTTGGCTCCTCTGTGTATGGGCCATAGGATGCATTTGATGAGGTGATATCTCTCGCTTTAACAGGGTCTTCTGGGGAGTGTCTCAGGGGTTTCAACATGACCCGGTTTATCACACTGAAGCCTCTGAAGCTTAACAAGCACTGCTTCCATGTCATCCTGGGACAGCTAGGCTTTCTCTTTGAAGAAGATAGGGTGGACATTGAATAAACATAAGGCATAGATTGGCAATTTAAACTAGTGTGTTTAGCCTACCGGTATTACTGAGGTGGGCAAAGAATCGAAAGTACACAAGGACAGCATATAAAACTGAAAAGGTGAGGAAATATTGGGTTTCATAATGTTACTGTACATGTGAACTGGACAAACCCAAGCTTGAAGCATAGAGAGTCTGAATCCTTCTGTTTAGAGCTATTGATTTTGCAGAGGAGGACATTGGTAATGTGTGTTTCAGCAGAGCAAAACACCTTGGACATGTTCAGAATCAGGAAGCCCAATGCCCAATTTAAAACCTTGGTTAGATAGACAAACAGAGACCTGCCACATCAACTAGTTTAGTACTGAGGGAAGCACAGGTGCCTGTTGGGAACTTAATTGGGGCGGAAGGGATCATAGTAATGGCTGGAACGAAATGAATGGAATGGTCTCAAACACATGGTTACTCTTCACTTCATTCCAGCTATTATTTAGAGCTGTCTTCCCCTCACCAGCCTCCTGTGGAGGGAAGGATTTCTCCTGACTAGTTATGATTCTCAGTCAATAATATACCACTGTCTATAAGCCTATGGAGTGGAAAGCTGTTCGACTAAGCTGGAGGATCTTCTCAGCTCTAGGATGCATTCAAGTCTAGCATCTTAGTGGGAACTTTAGAGAACTAGATAACAGACTAAAGTATGCAACATATAGCAGGAGCCTTACAAATATGTGAACTCTAAATCGTGTGCTGTGGCAACACTTTAGGAAGTTTTGAAAATGGGTCCCAGTATGGTGCCTGCGGCTCCGTTGGAGATTGGTTTGGTAGAAGGCCTGCGGTCTACCCGAGGAGGTGGATGGTGCTGTGATCGTTATCTCTCCCCAGCTGGGGGAAAAACAGCTTCTTCTGACACTTTTAGGAGATTCTCATCTCTGCCGCTATAACTTGGGGCAGGAGAGTTGTGTCAGGACTTCAGATCTTCTATCCCCTCTGTGAAAGGCCCAAAGAATCATCACTGACTGCATTATGGCCGCTGGATTTCTAAATGTTTATCTTGTTAACAGCACCGACTTACATATACAGTATATCCCTGACAAATGAGGATTAAGTCAAAAGAGAGCAGTTACTGTTTCAGTAAGTGTGACATCATTTATGGTCCCCAAACAGTTACTCATACTGACCGCACAGTCAAACATTATATGAGTTAACTGTTAGTGCAGGAGAATTCTTAATCTTCTTTTAGAAACGTATATGTAACTGAAGGCCACCGAGATCGAATTGGAATATTGAAACAATGTTGCAAATGTCGAAGAGACAGAAAGCAAGGTTTATACAAATCCCTGCTGTTGAAAACTAAATGTTAGTCTAAAAGAAATGTGAGATAATATCTAGATGCTTTTATAGTGGCGATCAAGTTTATAACTTCCCTGCCTGGGCTGATGAGAGTGGATTGCGCAGTCAGATGGAACGGATTAAATAGGTATTATCTGACTTTATTGAACAGATAGAGGACAGTGGGGAAAGATAGAGACAGGTTGTGTCAAAGAGCAGTAGGCCAGATTCAAACCTATGCCGACAGTGTAGACGTGTGCCGCAGGCAGGCGGCTTAGACCGCTGGACCACCGTAGGCCATGAAAGTAGTACACTTAGTACATTTAGGATGCCTACATAGTGAAGAAAATGTATAGCAAACTTGTCTATTTATTTGACCAAAGAGACAATAATTTCCTCATAATTCTTTATATGGAAGTTTACTAGACTATCTATGTTATGTATGTGATTATCTTCCATATTTCATATATCATGACTCTATACCATGGGTCATCAGCCAGTTTTTTGTGAGTCAGGGGATTTTTTTAATGACGTGTTCAAACAACATATCCAGTGACAAACTCTCTTTCTAATCCCAGTGGGTTGATGTGTATTGATGTGGTTCCTACAGTAACAGCTGTCATTTTCAAACTTCCACTGCCCACTCATCTGTTTTCTGAATAGTAATTTATATATACAGTACCAGTCAAAAGTTAGGACACAACTACTCATTCAAGGGTTTTTCTTTATTTTAATTATGAAATAGCACATATCGAATCACGTAGTAACCAAAAAAGTGTTAACAAATCAAATATATTTTAGTTTCTTCAAATAGCCACCCTTTGCCTTGATGACAGCTTTGCACACTCTTGGTATTCTCTCAACCAGCTTCACCTGGAATTCTTTTCCAACAGTCTTGAAGGAGTTCCCACATATGCTGAGCACTTGTTGGCTGCTTTTCCTTCACTCTGCGGTCCAACTCATCCTAAACTATCTCGATTGGGTTGAGGTCGGGTGATTGTGGAGACCAGATCATCTGATGCAGCAATCCATCTCTCTCCTTCTTGGTCAAATAGCCCTTACACAGCCTGGAGGTGTGTTGGGTCATTGTTCTGTTGAAAAATAAATGATTGTCCCACTAAGCGCAAACCAGATGGGATGGCGTATCGCTGCAAAATGCTGTGGTAGCCATGCTGGTTAAGTGTGCCTTGAATTCTAAATAAATCACAGTGTCACCAGAAAAGCACAACCACACAATCACGGCCTCTGACCGCAAGGCACTACAGAGGGTAGTGCGTACGACCCAGTACATCACGGGCTAAGCCCCCTGCCATCCAGGACCTCTACACCAGGCGGTGTCAGAGGAAGGCCCTAAAAATTGTCTTAGACCCCAGCCACCCCAGTTATAGACTGTTCTCTCTACTATCGCATGGCAAGCGGTACCGGAGTGCCAAGTCTAGGACAAAAAGGCTTCTCAACAGTTTTTACACCCAAGCCAAACTCCTGAACAGGTAATCAAATGGCTACCCGGACTATTTGCATTGTGTGCCCCCCCCCAACCCCTCTTTTTAAGCTGCTGCTACTCTCTGTTTATCATATATGCATAGTCACTTTAACTATACATTCATGTACATACTACCTTAATTGGGCCGACCAACCAGTGCTCCCGCAAAGTGGCTAACCGGGCTATCTGCATTGTGACCCACCACCTGCCAACCCCTCTTTTACGCTACTGCTACTCTCTGTTCATCATATATGCATAGTCACTTTAACCATATCTACATGTACATAATACCTCAATTTGCCTGACTAACCGGTGTCTGTATGTAGCCGTGCTACTTTTATACCCTCGCTACCTTATATAGCCTGTCTTTTTACTGTTGTTTTATTTCTTTACCTACCTATTGTTCACCAAATACCTTTTTTGCACTATTGGTTAGAGCCTGTAAGTAAGCATTTCACTGTAAGGTCTACACCTGTTGTATTCAGAGCACGTGACAAATAAACTTTGATTTGATTTGATTACCTCCTCCTCCATGCTTCATGGTGGGAACCACACATGCAGCAATCATCCGTTCACCTACTCTGCGATTCACAAAGACACTGTGGTTGGAACCAAAAATCGCACATTTAGACTCATCAGACCAAAGGACAGATTTCCACCGGTCTAATGTCCATTGCTTGTGTTTCTTGGCCCAAGCAAGTTTCTTCTTCTTATTAGTGTCCTTTAGTAGTGGCTTCTATGCAGCAATTCGACCATGAAGGCCTGATCACACAGTCTCCTCTGAACAGTCAAAACTGTGTAGAAATTATAATGGACCTGTCCAGCTCGCTAATAATCACCAACATTAAAGATAGACAGTCAGGGAGTATTGAAAATTCCCCAAATTATGGATTAAGGACAATCTTTTGCAAATTTTGGCTGTGAGGATAAATCAGTGCGGCCCTCCGGACCTTGTAGAAGACCGAATGCTGCCCCAGGGCAAAATGAGTTTGGCACCCCTGCTTTAGCTTACTTAAGTGAAATCAGTTTAGACTGTAATGGCACTCTTATCTGTGATGTTGAACACTGTTTTAGGACAACACTGAATAATCATATTTACTTTCATAAAGTTAAGACCAACACAAATTCTACAGGTCACATTATTTAGATTCAACCATTCAGAGCAACCTTCCACCCAACTGAATAATATACTCTACAAATCTTGCCATTAGCCCGATGCAATAAAATATATATAGGTTCAAGAACAAGAATGTTAATCTAATCCAATTAAATCCAGCCCAACCACACACACCTTGTCTTCCTCCATGCTAGGAAGATGAACAGTGAAGCAAAAGTAGATTTAGCAACCTGTTAAAATTCAACACCCCCATCTCTCCAAGAGACTAAAAAGGCTTAGGACTGACTTCTGAATTTAAAGTTTTTGTAAATTGAACCAAGGAGAGTTACTATAGCAACACTGCTGCCAATGGCCTTTGACTTGAGTCTCTTAGCAGATTTGACAAAAGGGTAGTACTCACTTGGTTCAGATGAGAATGTATTCACACTGCTTACAGCTAGAGTAGCTACAAATTGAAATAGGCCACATGTGAGATGAATCCAAAAGTGTGACAGGCGCAGACGGAAAAAATACTATTGGGATTTCATTAGTATTCAATGATGTGCTGAAGGAAGTTAGTTTGACAGGCACCTCATTTAGGATACCACCCTTTCCATTTTGTCCATGATGGTATGGCACAATGAAACACTCCACCCTATATCTGAGGAGACCCACTAACTTGTATTTGCTCATTGGTTAGAGTGCCTTGGTTCAGCCTTTGCCTAAGATACACAATACACATCTGGTTATTTGACTTGTGGTAGAAAACAAACACAAGTAGCCATTCTGAGGCCAGATAGGCAGGTGTTTTCTCCTCATTTCCCCAACAATTCTCAATTTCTCTTGAGGCTTTCTCTTACACAGCCCATCACTGTAATACCATTTTCAAAACAAACTACAAGCACCAGTTGAATGAGTAACAAGAAACAAGTTAATGTTTTCTGCTCTGACAATGAAGAACTCCAATTAAAAGATTGTAGCAAGTGAATGTTAAATTGTAGTTCTAGAAATTAGACAAATATATACAAACATTGCTATCTACAGTATATCAAATTGAGCTCTTTAAAATTGGATAAACAGTCTTTCTTGCCAGACAGTGACTGTGGGAAGAGACTAGGGCTCTCCAACCCTGTTCCTTGAGAGCCGTCCTAAAGGTTTCACTCCAACCCTCATCTATCACACATGATTCTAACAATTAGCTGGTTGATAAACTGAATGCTGTTAGTTACAACTTGGGTTGGAGCGAAAACCTACAGGAGGGTAGCTCTCCAGGAACAGGGTTGGAGTTAAAACCTACAGGAGGGTAGCTCTCCAGGAACAGGGTTGGAGTTAAAACTTACAGGAGGGTAGCTCTCCAGGAACAGGGTTGGAGAGCCCTGGACTAGACAAGTACTGCCATTCAGAGGAACAAAACACATTTTGGGGAACATTTTAAAGGAAATGTGTAATTCTCTGCAGGCTCCCAACAGTAGTTTGATATGGATTCATTCAGAATCATTCAGTTAAGAAGTTTGTGGAACTGCAACCTGATTTACCATCCATTGATTACATGGACCCCTACACACTGGTTATAACAATGCTTAGAAGTGTATTCTAGTTCTATTGCCTAAACACAGTAATTTCTCCCTTTTTATGGGCATTTATCTGGTCTCTGGACTAAATGGAGAAGTCAGAGGAAAATTTTTGAAAAGTGGAAGGAAAGGGAAACAACATAATGCTCCCACAAACCTGATTGTTCATTGACTAGAAAGTGCCTTCAGAAACTATTCACACCCTTGACTTGTTTCACATTTTGCTGTGTTACAAGTTGGGACTAAAATGTATTTAATTGTAATTTTTTGTAAATTATCTACACAAAATACTCTGTAATGTCAAAGTGGAAGAAAAATTATAATATTTCTATTCCGTATCTTTATAATATATATATTTTTTAAGTCCTAGTCCTTGCCGATGACAAGCATACTCATAACATGATGCAGCCAACATGCTTGAAAATAAGAAGAGCGGTACTCAGTGACTCAGAGTTTACATTTTTTATTTAATTTTATTTAATATATAAAACATACAATCTACTTGCAGTGATGCCACTCAATATATACATCACATTAGTCATCTAACAGTGTCCCATCCAGAGCGACCCACAGATGCAATCAGAGTCAACAATGCAAAAAACAAAGGACAGCAAAAATCATAACAGCAAGGTCAACTGAATATGTTTGAGTGCATTTGTGGCACTATTTACATGTGTATATGTGTGTCCGTGTATGTGCACGTGTTTGCATTTGAATGAGTGTGTGTGTATATGCATGTGTACAAACACCTGCACGGCATCAGCCTCAGGCAAACAGGCATTAACTGTAACAATACTGCCCCTCAGTGTCATTCAAACATACTTTTGTTATGTTTTATTTTGACTTTATTTTTTTACTTTTATCTTTGACTGTCATTCTATCCCCTGCCCAGCAACTCCACTCCCACTTGACTCCAATTCCACATCCCAACCCTCAGCTCATCCCACCCATCTCTGCTGGCCACCCTCTTCGGATTTCTACGCACCACATATCTTTCAACTATGCTGTGATGTTTAACATACAATTTGAATCTAATTTAATAGAATCCACACATTGCAAGTTAAAGATAAATATTTTCACTAAGAGTATTAGTATATTAGTAATTGACTGACCCGGTCTCTCCAGATCTCCCAACAATACTATTTCTACAGTTAATTTTAGATCAATGTGATTCATTTTCAGCCATTCCTGAACCTGAGACCAGAAACAGGCTGAGGACAATACCAAAACAAATGGTCTATTAATTCTGTATCCTCACAACAAAATCTGCAGAGCTGCGATGATTGTATGCCACAAATATTCAATATTCAATATTCATTTTGTTGGTGGCAAGAATTCTGTACAATAATTTTAGCTGAAAAGCACGAAATCTTGTGTCGTTTTATATATCAACTCCTACTCCCTGTACCATGGAATTGGTTCATCAAAAATCTTTTCCCAACTATTTCGCAATCTGTATGGCACAGCTGTCAACATGTGTTGTGTTGAATTTACCCCAAATATAACCCTTTCTATTCAGGACATCAAGTTAAAAAACAAATTGCCACATTTTTTGAAGTTTTACTTTAGTTCCTTATTGCAAACAGGATGCATGTTTTGGAATATTTTTTATTCTGTACAGGCTTCCTTCGTTTCACTGTCATTTAGGCTACTATTGTGGAGTAACTACAATGTTGTTGATTCATCCTCAGTTTTCTCCTATCACAGTCATTAAACTCTGTAACTGTTTTAAAGTCATCGTTGGCCTCGGTGAAATCCCTGAGCGGTTTCCTTCCTCTCCAGCAACTGAGTTAGGAAGGACGCCTGTATCTTTGTAGTGACTGGGTGTATTGATGCACCATCCAAAGTGTATTTAATAACTTCACCATCCTCAAAGGGATATTCAATGTCCGCTTCTTTCATTTTTACCCATCTACCAATAGGTTACCTTATTTGCGAGGCATTGGAAAACCTCCCTGGTCTTTGTGGTTGAATCTGTGTTTTAAATTCACTGCTCAACTGAGGGACCTTACAATTTTCTGTGTGTGTGTGGGGAACAGAGATGAGGTAGTCATTCAAAAATTATGTTAAACACTTATTGCACACGAGTGAGTCCATGCAACTTATTAAGCACATTTTGACWCACAAATTGATTTAGGCTTGCCATAACAAAGGGGTTGAACACTTGTTGACTCAAGATATTTCAGCTTTCATTTTTTTATTAATTTGTAAACATTTCTAAAAACATAATTCCACCGACATTATGGGGTATTGTTTAGGCCAGTGACACAACATCTCAATTTAATCAATGTTAAATTCAGGTTGTAACACAACAAAAAGTCAAGGGTTGTGAATACTTTCTGAAGGCACTGTACGTCAAGGTAGAAGACATAATATAATGGGTGTTTTAGAGTCCAATATTGAGTCCCATAATCAAAGATCACTCCAGTGAATACCAATGAGATACACAATTAATACATTCCAGGGAGTTGAATACATACAGTAGCTGCCAAATAAATTGTCACCCTTGCACTTTTCCTAAATAATTCCCTATTTCTTCTCAAAAAAATTACATTTAAATAAAACTTTGTCACCACACCTTGTTATTGGATTTTCAACATTGCAAAACCAAATTTATTTTTGCTAACTTAAGTTTCAAAATAATTTAGAAAATAAAGACAAATGGCATGGACAAAATTATTGGCACCCTGGAGCCAGTACTTGGTTGCACCGCCTTTGGCCAAGATAACTGCCAACAAATGCTTATTGTAGCCATCAATGAGCTTGTTGCACCTTTCTACTGGCAATTTGGCCCACTCTTCAGTTTTTGGACGCTGGGTTGAACATTGGACTCAAACACCTGATAATATGCTGATTTCATGATGCCATGCGCACTTTCAAGGCCTCCAGTACCAGAGGCAGCAAAGCAAACCCACAGCATTATCAAACCACCCTCATCTTTAATTGTGTTCTTTTCATTGAATGCTTAATTTGGTAGTCAATAAACACAGCACTGATCTGTATTGCCAAAGAGCTTTAATTTCGTTTCATTTGTCCACAGAACATCTTCCACAGGATTAAGGCTTGTTGAGATGGGTTTTTGAGAAATTAAATCAGGCTATCTTGTGTTTCCTTCAGCAGTTTAGTCTTCCTATTTTTACCTATGACCAAATGAAGCATACAATGAAAATAACACACTCCCTACAAACAAACATGGGGGAGGTTTGATAATGCTGTGGGGTGCTTTGCTGTCTCTGGTACTGGGGGACTTGAATGTGTGCAAGACACAGTATCATGAAATCAGCAGATTACCAATGTTCGACCCAGGGTCCAAAAACATACTCTGTCGAAGGTTGTGGGTCTTCCAGAAGGACAACGGCCATAAACACACATCAACAACACCATGGAATGGTTAAGAAGAAACAATGGACTGTTCTAGAGCGGCCAGCGAAGAGATGAGGTCTGAATCACATCCATAACCTATGGCGAGAGCTGAAAACAGCAGTTGGTGGAGGGCACCCCTCAAACATAGAAGAATTAGAACAGTTTTCTGCTGAAGATTGAGCCAAATTGCCAGTAGAAAGGTGCAGCAAGCTCATTGATGGCTACAATAAGCATTTGTTGGCAGTTATCAAAAGTTATTTTAAATGTAAAATTATTTGAGAAGAAATAGGGAAAAAAAGTCCAAGGGTGACAATATTTTGGGCCACAACCGTAAGAGTGAGTAATGGAGCAAAAGAGACCCTGTCTACCCAACAACAAAAGGAAAGTGGAAACTAATTGACTTATGCATGTACTGTACTATTTATGTGAGTTTAAAGCCTAATTCGAACAGGGCCCAAAGCCAACTTCAAATGGTAGTGGATATTACAATGTTTAATGCAGTAAAAGTCCAGCTGTAAAGAGGGGAACAAAGCAATGTGGAGGAAATTGAGAGTCAAATTGGTACTGTACCTGTGTGTCTTCATGAACTCATCACCTCTAATCATGTCATCATCATCATCATCATCATTTTCATTTCAAAATCATTACCTGTCCATCTCAGATTGGTTCTTGAATACTACAAAATCAACCTTCTGATTTGAGTGTAAACAACTCCTGTTCCGTGTTGCTCCATCCTTTCATCAGCAAAGGATCAGCTCTGATCAGTGGCTGGGATTCTGATTGGTCTCTCCCTGCTTGATGCTGACCCCTCCCTCCTCTCTCCATCAGGCGGTGGAGAAGGTGAAGCGGGTGACGTGGAGGTACTGCTCCCCTGGTCTCAGCAGAGCATCGGGGAACGAGGCCTGTTCATAAACATAGGGTCACAACGTCAAGGTCCCACCTGAAGGACAGGACACAGGAGGGTCACATTGAAGACAGAAGCAAGGTTTCTGTCTGCGTCGTCTTTTGGGAGACTCATTGGCAGGCGAAAACTGGTTGCTAGGTGCATGCAACTGTAGAATTGGTTGCTAGGAGGTTAGGAGTGAATATGGAGGAGGTCTTTCTGTTGGCCCAAAGTGTCACATGACAGACAGCTACATTGAGTCAGTATCTCAATGTGAGGTTCAATGGATGTGCTGAACGAACAAACACCCCACTGGGCACAGACCTCAATTCAACATCTATTCCACGTTGGTTCAACCAGTGTGTGCCCAGTGAGACAAACAAACGTACACCCGCACACATGGTGTTTCCCATCACATGGACATGGTCAGGTTTAAGGAACTGGAGAAGAAGTATCTGAACAGAAAAAGGGAACTGAGGTTAAAACATGGACTGGCTGACATTGTTTAGTCTGAAAAAGACAAGAGGCAGAGTTCAGTTCAAACCTCTCTATGTGAGGGTGTGGGTGTGTGTGTGTGGCTACCACTCTCTCCTCATCTCCTGTTTCGACTCACCCTGCACCCTGTCTTCCCATCCACACTCTCCTTTCCTCCCCCTCACCCTGTTTGCTCCAACTGCAGTGTTCTCTGGCTCCCGTATGCGCAGCGGTTTGATACTATATGTATGTATGCATGTATGCAAATGGAAGTGCTTCTCAATCTGTCATTTGCCTGTGCACTTTGTTCTTGAGCTCAATCCAATGCAAATGGCCGTATCTCTGCATGGGTCTCTGCCTCTCCTACAGTACAGAAGAGCAGGAGCAGGGGCCAGACCTGGCGCTAGCGAACTCTGAATGTGACCCACGTAGCGGCAGGCAACTCAAATGGCTGTAATTATCGGACAGCCCACCCAACAGCAGCTGTTAAAATCTCAAGCTGACAGCACTTTTGCACTGTTTTCACTGTAGCTGTATCCAATCTACCAAGACGGCAATATTTTAAGGGTACTGTACTGTACACAAGTCCTCAACTGGCAGCTTCATTAAAATTACCCGCAAAACACCAGTCTCAACGTCAACAGTGAAGAGGTGACTCTAGGATGCTGGACTTCGAGGCAGAGTTCCTCTGTCCAGTGTCTGTGTTCTTTTGCCCATCTTAATCTTTTATTATTATTATTATTATTTTTATTGGCCAGTCTGAGATTTGGCTTTTTCTTTGCAACTCTGTCTAGAAGGCTAGCATCCCGGAGTCGCCTCTTCACTGTTGACATTGAGACTGGTGTTTTGCGGGTACTATTTAATGAAGCTGCCAGTTGAGGACTTGTGAGGCGTCTGTTTCTCAAACTACACACTCTAATGTACTTGTCCTCTTGCTCAGTTGTGCACCGGGGCCTCCCACTCTTCTTTCTATTCTGGTTAGTTAGAGCCAGTTTGCTCTGTTCTGTGAAGGGAGTAGTACACAGTGTTATAAGAGATCTTCAGTTTCTAGGGCAATTTCTCGCATGGTAATAGCCTTAATTTCTCAGAACAAAAATAGACTGACGAGTTTCAGAAGAAAGTACTTTGTTTCTGGCCATTTCGAGCCTGTAATCGAACCCACAAATGCTGATGCTCCAGATACTCAACTAGTCTAAAGGCCAGTTTTTTTGCTTCTTTAATCAGAACAACAGTTTTCAGCTGTGCTAACATAATTGTCAAAGGGTTGCTGATAATGGGCCTCTGTACGCCTATGTAGATATTCCATGAAAAATCCGTAGTTTCCAACTACAATAGTCATTTACAACATTAACAATGTCTACACTGTATTTCTGATCAATTTGATGTTATTTTAATGGACCAAAAAATTGCTTTTCTTTAAAAAACAAGGACATTTCTAAGTGACAAACTTTTGAACGGTAGTGTATGTATTTAGGGATGTGTGTGTGTGCGTGCCTTCATGAGTGCTTGTGATTCCCTCTGTTTAAGCTAGCCTTGTTAGCCAGGTTTCAAACACTCTTCTTGCCTATATGCAAATACCCACATACAGTACATAAACACTTGGAACCACAGAAATGGGGCTCATAGACCTGTACAGTTCAAATCAAATGTTATTGGTCACATACACGTGTTTAGCACTCATGAAGGCACGGCAAGTGGTACTGGAGCGCCAAGTCTAGGTCCAAGAGGCTTCTAAACAGCGTCTACCCCCAAGCCATAAGACTCCTGAACATCTAATCAAATGGCTACCCAGACTACTTGCATTGTTGGTTAAGGGCTTGTAAGTAAGCATTTCACTGTAAGATCTACACCTGTTGTATTCGGCGCATGTGACAAATAACATTTGATTTGTTATAGTGGGTGTAGCGAAATGCTTGCGTTTCTAGTTCCGACAGTGCAGTAATATCTAACAAGTAATATCTAACAATTTCACAACAAATACCTAATACACACACATCTAAGTAAAGGAATGGAATTAAGAATATCTAAATATATGGATGAGCAATGTCAGAGCGGCATAGACTAAGATACAGTACATAGTATAGAATACAGTTTGTACTGGTCCTTCTTCCTGCTCATATTTAATTCACTCTACTGACACTGTAGGCAAGAAGAGAAGCTGTGAAACTAATCTCCACAAGGCTAGCACAGCAAGAGGAATGGAGGAACAGGATTTATGGAAATCAACCTCATGCAGCCTTCTCCTACTTAAAAGGCCAGTCTTCCAGCCCAGAATTCAATTTCTCAGGGTTTGATATGGATGGATGGAAAGACAAAGAGAGCCTAGAGAGAAAGATGGATAGAGGTGAGGCAATAACGTGCAGGGCAGACGAGAAAGAAGAACAGAGAGAGAGGGAGAAACAGTGATGGAGAGAGAAAGAGAGAGATGGGGAGGAGAGAGAAGAGACAGTCCAGGCGAGAGAATGAGTTACAGTGAGGACAGGAGAGAGGAGTATACAGTGCTCAGTAAATCTTTCATGGTCTCCATAGCAGGCACTCCCGTTATACGCTGATGCTGTGATTACTCAAGCAACAATTACTGCCATAAATCTGCTGGCAGCACAGGGAGCCAGCAGAAAGAGAGGGGCGGAGTGCATTATAACTACAGAGGAGGATTGGACAGCCTTCACATTTTGCTGCCTTAAAATGAAATCTAATAAGGTATTACATTATATTTTTTGTCCTATAGATTTACACAACCTACTCCACAAGTGAAAGAAAGTTAGAGAACATTACCTAAATTAATAAAATAAATGAAGATGTCCTAATTGCGTATGTCTTGATGTCTTCACACCCCAGAGTTAATACTTGGTGGAAGCACCTTTGGGAGCCATTACAGCTGTGAATAATTTTGAATCAGATTCTACCAACTTTGCACAACTCTTAGCTAGGGCTTTGGAGGGCACGAAATTGTCAGACGATGATTGTCAAGCAAATAACTGTCGGCCTCACGGTAATTGACCGCTAATTAACATAAACACATTTAGCATCTCCTGGCTTCCACACATTAGAGTTAAGAGAATGCCAAGAGTGTGCAAAGCTGTCAAGGCAAAGGGTGGCTACTTTGAAGAATCTAAAATATATTTTGATTTGTTTAACACTTTTTTGGTTACTACATGATTCCATATGTGTTATTTCATAGTTTTGATGCCTTCAATATTATTCTACAATCTAGAAAATAGTAAAAATAAAGAAAAACCATTGAATGAGTAGGTGTCCAAACTTTTGACTGGTACTGTATATTCCTGACTTAAATCTGCTTAAAACAAGCTTTGCATATTGCTGTCCATCAATGATTCCCAACCAAATTTACTGAGCTTGAGCAATTAAAAAAAAAAAGTGCATTCAGAAAGTATTCACACCCCTTTGACGTATTCCACATTTTGTTGTGTTACAAAATGGACTTAATATATGTTTTTCTCACCCGTCTTCACACAATACCCCAGTGAAAACATGTTTAGACATTTTTGCAAATCTATTTAAAATTAAATACAGAAATATCTAATTTACATAAGCATTCACACCCCTGAGTCAATACTTTGTATTAACACTTTTTGTAGAGATTATAGCTGTGAGTATTTCTGGGTAAGTCTCTAAGAGCCTTCCACACGGATTGTGCAACATTTGCCTATTATTCACTTCAAAATTCTAAAATTCTTCTGTCAAATTGGTTGTTGATCATTGCTAGACAACCATTTTCAGGTCTTTTCATAGATTTTCATGTAGATTTAAGTAAAAACTCGGCCACTCAGGAACATTCACGGTCTTCTTGGTAATCAACTCCAGTGTAGATTTGGACATGTATTTTAGGTTATTGCCCTGCTGAAAAATAAATTCATCTCCCAGTGGCTGATGGAAGGCAGACTGAACCAGGTTTTCCTCTAGAATTTTGCCTGTGCTTAGCACCATTCCATTTATTTTTTATCCTGAAAAACTTCCCAGTCCTTAATGACTTCAAGCATACCCATGCTCAGTAATATGTTCTATTGGATTTGCCCCAAACATAACACTTTGTATTCAGGACAAAAAAAATTATTGCTTTGTCACATTTTTTGAAGTATTACTTTAGTGCCTTGTTGCAAACAGGATGCACATTTTGGAATGTTTTTATTCTGTACAAGCTTCCTTCTTTTCACTCTGTCAATTAGGTTAGTAATGTGGAGTAACTACAATGTTGTTGATCCATCCTCAGTTTTCTCCTATCACAGCCAATAAACTCTGTACAGTGAGGGAAAAAAGTATTTGATCCCCTGCTGATTTTGTTCGTTTGCCCACTGACAATGAAATGATCAGTCTGTAATTTTAATGGTAGGTTTATTTGAACAGTGAGAGACAGAATATCAACAAAAAAATCCAGAAAAAGCATGGTCAAAAATGTTATAAATTGATTTGCATTTTAATGAGGGAAATAGTATTTGACCCCCCTGCAAAACATGCTTAGTACTTGGTGGCAAACCTTTGTTGGCAATCACAGAGGTCAGATGTTTCTTGTAGTTGGCACCAGGTTTGCACACATTCAGGAGGGATTTTGTCCCCACTCCTTTGCAGATCTTCTTCAAGTCATTAAGGTTTCGAGGCTGACGTTTGGCAACTCGAACCTCAGCTCCTCCACAGATTTTCTATGGGATTAAGGTCTGGAGACCTGGCTAGGCACTCCAGGACCTTTAATGTGCTTTTTCTTGAGCACTCCTTTGTTGCCTTGGCGTGTGTTTTGGGTCATTGTCATGCTGGAATACCCATACGCACGCCATTTTCAATACCCTGGCTGAGGGAAGGAGGTTTTCACACCCAAGATTTGACGGTACACATGGCCCCGTCCATCGTCCCTTTGATGCTGTGAAGTTGTCCTGTCCCCTTAGCAGAAAACACCCCAAAGCATAATGTTTCCACCTCCAATTTTGACGGTGGGGATGGTTTCTTGGGGTCATAGGCAGCATTCCTCCTCTCCAAACACGGTAAGTTGAGTTGATGCCAAAGAACTCCATTTTGGTCTATCTGACCCAAACGTTCACCCCAGTTGTCTCTGATCCATTCAGATGTTCATTGGCAACTTCAAGACGGGCATGTATATGTTGCTTTCTTGAGCAGGGGGGCTTGCGGGCGCTGCGGATTTCAGTCCTTCACGGCGTAGTGTGTTACCAATTGTTTTCATTGGTGACTATGGTCCCAGCTGCCTTGAGATCATTGACAAGATCCTCCTGTGGTAGTTCTGGCTGATTTCCTCACCATTCTCATGATCTGTGCAACTCCACGAGGTGAGATTCTTACATGGAGCCCAGGCCAAGGGAGTTTGACAGTTCTTTTGTGTTTCTTCCAATTGCGAATAATCGCACCAACTGTTGTCAACCTACTCCACAACTGTTTGGCATGGATCCTTGGTACCATTCCAGCCTTGTGTAAGATCTACAATTTGTCCCTCTGACATCTTGGATGAGCTCTTTGGTCTTGGCCCACATGGTGGAGAGTTGGAATCTGAATTGATTGATTGCTTCTGTGGATGTGTCTTATTATACATGGTAAGAAACTGAGATTAGGAGCACTCCTTTAAGAGTGTGCTTCCTAATCTCAGCTCGTTCCTGTTGAAAAGACACCTGGGAGCCAGAAATCTTTCTGATTGAGAGGGGGTCAAATACTTATTCCTCATTAAAATGCAAATCAATTTATAACATTTTTGACATGCGTTTTCTGGATATTTTTGTTGTTATTCTGTCTCTCACTGTTCAATAAACTACATTAAAATTATAGACTGATCATTTTCTTTGTCAGTGGGCAAACGTACAAACATCAGCAGGGGATCAATACTTTTTTCCTCACTGTAACTGTTTTAAAAGTCACGCGATTGGCCTCGTTGGTGAATCCCTGCGTGGTTTCCTTCCTCTCCAGCAACTGAGTTAGGAAGGACGTCTGTATCTTTGTAGTAACTGGGTGTATTGATACACCATCCAAAGTCTAATGAATAACTTCACCATGCTCAAATGGATATTCAATGTCTGCTTTTTTTAAAACCCATCTACCAGCAGAATACCACCCTGTATCCCACTGCTGGCTTGCTTCTGAAGCTAAGCAGGGTTGTGGTGGTTGGTCCCTGGATGGGAGACCAGACGCTATCTAGCCCTCATATGATCACCTAATCATCCCCAGCTTACAATTGGCTCAGTCATCCCCCTACTCCCCAGGTCGTTAATGTGAATGTCTTCTCAAAACCTCCCTGGTCTTTGTGGCTGAATCTGTGTTTGAAATTCACTGCTTGACTGAGGGACCTTACAGATAATTGTATGTGTGGGGTACAGAGGTGAGGTAGTTAAGCCAGCAGCATATCCCACTGTTGGCTTGCTTCTGAAGCTAAGCAGGGTTGGTCCTGGTCAGTCCCTGGATGGAAGACCAGATGCTTCTGGAAGTGGTGTTGGAGGGCCAGTAGGAGGCACTCTTTCCTCTGGTCTAAAATAAAATGCCCCAGGGCAGTGAGTGGGGACACTGCCCTGTGTAGGGTGGGATGTTAAACGGGTGTCCTGACTCTCTGAGGTCATTAAAGATCCCATGGCACTTATCGTAAGAGTAGGGGTGTTAACCCTGGCTGAATTCTCAAGCTGTCCTTCAGACGTCACCTAATCATCCCCAGCTTACAATTGGCTTGTTCATCCTCCTCTCCCCTGTAACTATTCCCCAGGTTGTTGCTGAGAATGTGTTCTCAGTCAACTTACCTAATAATTCAAAAATCATGTGAAACACTTATTGCACAAAGAGTGAGTTCATGTGACTTTTTAAGCACATTTTTGCCCTAACAAGGGGGTTGAATACTTGTTGACTGAAGATACTTCAGCTTTTCATTTTTAATTAATTTGTACAAATTTCAAAAAACATCATTCCACTTCAACATTATGGGATATTGCGTGTAGGGCAGTGACAAAAAAAGCTCAATTTAATCCATTTTAAATTCAGGCTTTAACACAACAAAATGTGGAAAAAGTCAAGGGGTGTGAATGCTTTCTGAAGGCACTGTATGTTGCCCAACAGTTGTGCAAGGTTGGTAGAATCTGATTCAAAATGTTTCACAGCTGTAATGGCTGCCAAATGTGCTTCCACCAAGTATTAACTCTGAGTTGTATACACATATGCAATCAATACATCTTTCACTTTGAAAATGTGAACTAGGTTGTGTAGATTGCTAAAAAAAAATACTGTGCAAGGGGTTTGTTGACTTTCACTAGCGACTGTATGCTGTCTATATGGGCAGTATACACCGAGTATATCAAACATTAGGAACGCCTTCCCTCACAACAGCTTTAATTCGTCGGGGTATGGACTCTACAAGGTGTCGAAAGCGTTCCACAGGGATGCTGGCCGATGATTCCAATGCTTCCGACAGTTGTGTCAAGTTGGCTGGATGGCCTTTGGGTGGTGAACTATTCTTGATACACATAGGAAACTGTTGAGTGTGAAAAACCCAGCAGCATTGCAGTTCTTGACACAAACCGGTGCGCCTGGCACCTACTACCATACCTGGTTCAAAGGCACTTCAATATTTTATCTTGCCTATTCACCCTCTGAATGGCACACACACAATCCATGTCTCAAGGCTTAAAAATCCTTCTTTAACCCAACAACTCCCCTTCATCTACACTGATTGAAGTGGATTTAACAAGTGACATCAATAAGGGATCATAGCTTTCACCTGGTCAGTCTATGTCATGGAAAGAGCAGGTGTTTTTAATGTTTTGTATAATCAGTGTATATGATTTGCTGCTTTCTGCAGCACACAAACAACACAACCTCATCAGATTTAAAGGTATATCAATAACAAATGTCTGGTTCTTTAAAATGCATGATTACAGGGGCCAAAGTGTACATGTACAGAGCAAGGGCAAATGTTTCAATAATAATTCCATGAGGCAGTCTCATCTCTCTATACTGTATTTCCAACCTATGTGTAAAACTGTACTAGTGAACTGCTGGTCAGCTCAGCCATGCAGGAGTGTAACTCTAGCCAAGGGCAGCCAGCTCACTGATAAGCTGATGGTGCCCAATGAATCAAGAGCACAAGAAGTCAAAGCACTCTATTACATTGCATGCTACAGGGGTTAGGGGCTCTGGCGACAAGGAGAAAACTCAATACTAGGGCTGTCCCCGACTTTAAAAAAAATCTTGTCGACCGGGAGTTGTCCAGTTCTTTCGACCAATCGATTGGTCAAAATGTTTAAACGTATTTTTCCATATATAGGCAGATTAAAATCAACTACATATGCGCTGAGCTTGTCTGATGCTATAATAAGCACACGGTTTTATCAAATAATTAAAGACACACAAATGACTCAAGAATGAGCCCAACGGTCACACGTGTTAAAAAAAATAATAGCGAGTCTGCTCTAACGGGAAAAAATTGTAAGGCCTTTATTATAGCATATCAAATATTAAAAACAGCCAAATCTGTGACATTGCTTTATCCAACATTTTGTCATTGCACGAGGCTTGGTCCTCACGGAATCACTAGGCTATTAAACAAACACTCAAACAGGTAACAGAAGCAGGATCTGTCTTATTTCTATAGATATACATGGAGGATTTATAAAGCCAGGCACATTTAACAGTAAGTCTATTGATTATAGACCTAATTAAATTGGGGTTACCTCTCTCCTCAATTTTCTTAGACAATTAGGCTAAGGCAAGGGCTGTTTCCTCGTCTCTGCTGCCTCCACCACATTGTTCTCAATCCTAATGTGCTGACTTTTTATAAAATAATATTCAATTTATTAGTGTTGAACAATTATTTTTACATATTATAACCATATATAATTTCAGTATCACATGTCTTAGAGCGATAGACTGTGCCATCCCCGTGGCCCCCGCAATGGACTAGTCCACTGAGACAGGCACGAATCAGACAGGTGTCTTGTGCACCATAAAAATGTAAAAATAATATAGATATATATTTTTAAATGCGACTGCTCGACTAAAAAAAATCTTGGACGACCTACAGCCTACCGACCAAACAATCGACTAAATGGGGTCAGCCCTTACTCAATACTCAGGAAAAGTACTTGTTGTTACAATACTTTCTGTCAGCAAGGCTTATAGGGAGGGCCTTCCAATGATAGACATGAATATACATGTGGACACTGAGTTAAATGCCTATCGATGTACAGTATAGGGTATGTAATACCACAGTTATCTAATAATTATTTGATGACAATGTCCACATTCTGAGGATCAATTTGAAGAGGAAAAGTGAAGGAGGAATAACGATATACACCCTTAATTGAAAACCGAGACACAGTCACACACGCGCATGCACACACTTTCCACCCGTTCTCCCTCTCCTTCCATCTGTAAAGTGGCCTCTTCCCCTCCCACACACTTTCCACCCGTTCTCCGTTCCCCCTCTCCTTCCATCTGTAAAGTGGCCTCNCCTCTCCTTCCATCTGTAAAGTGGCCTCTTCCCCTCCCACACACTTTCCACCCGTTCTCCGTTCCCCCTCTCCTTCCATCTGTAAAGTGGCCTCTACCCTCCCACACACTTCTGACCACAATCGATTTCCCATGATTACAATCTGTGCTCTTACAAAATCTCCATCAACTCACGGAACCTGTCCTCTGCACTTACACAACCTTCCTAAACTCCTTTACATCAACATTATATGCACCACGCCCTTGAATCTCCTCTATACACCAACTACAATCTCTACATTATGCTTTTACTGCCTATACACCAACTACAATCTCTACATTATGCTTTTACTGCCTATACACCAACTACAATCTCTACATTATGCTTTTACTGCCTATACACAACTACAATCTCTACATTATGCTTTTACTGCCTATACACCAACTACAATCTCTACATTATGCTTTACTGCCCTATACACCAACTACAATCTCTACATTATGCTTTTACTGCCTATACACAACTACAATCTCTACATTATGCTTTTACTGCCTATAACACCAAACTAAATCTCTACATTATGCTTTTAACTGCCTATACACCAACTACAATCTTCTACATTATGCTTTTACTGCTATTACACCAACTACAATCTCTACATTATGCTTTTTACTGCCTATACACCAACTACAATCTCTACATTATGCTTTTACTGCCTATACACCAACTACAATCTCTACATTATGCTTTTACTGCCTATACACCAACTACAATCTAGTCACGCCATTCGAGCCGTGAAACGTTTCTGCTCTCATGTATAACAACTTCTAACTGTACCTGACTGCCATTGCCTTTAGGTTCCGCTTTACACGGAACCCAAACCGGCTGCGCGCGTGCGACATCTTGCAGAAATGTATTTTGTCCCCCTACACCAAACGCGATTACTACACGCAGGTTAAAATATCAAAACAAACTCTGAACCAATGACATTAATCTGGGGACAGGTCGAAAAGCATTCAACATTTATGGCAATTTAGCTAGTTAGCTTGCACATGCTAGCTAATTTGTCGTCTTTAGCTAGCTAATTTGTTCTGGGATATAAACATTGAGTTGTTATTTTACCTGAAATGCACAAGGTCCTCTACTCCGCCAATTAATCCACACATAAAACGGTCAACCGAATCGTTTCTAGTCATCTCTCCTCCTTCCAGGCTTTTTCTTCTCTTGACTTTATATTGCGATTGGCAACTTTCATAAATTAGGTGCATTACCGCCACTGACCTCGTTCGTCTTTCAGTCACCCACGTGTGTATAACCAGTGAGGAGATGGCACGTGGGTACCTGCTTCTATAAACCAATGAGGAGATGGGAGAGGCAGGACTTGCAGCGTGATCTGCGTCAGAAATAGAACTGATTTCTATTTTAGCACTTGGCAACGCAGACGCTCGTTGGCGCGCGCGAGCAGTGTGGTCAGCCTGTTAGACTTCAACTCATCCGTTACAGCTCATCAAAGCATTACACATAATTACAAAACAAGTGGGGATGATTCAACATATGAAGGTCTGTTGATCAGTATAAGCCCATTTGATTTTACTTCATGAAAAAAATCTGTATGTAACTAAACTGCTGGGCATTTTGCAATGTTAGATACAAAGATAATCTAATGAACTTCTAGGCTTAATTTTTCAGTAGCAGTGTCATTTAGTTAATGGACACATCATTAATGTCGTACCTTAACAGTAGTTATTCAAAAAATACTAGAGTGATGAATTAATAAGTCAAGTCTTATTAGAGATAATGGGCTGTGAGGAGAAGGCTCAGGAACAATTAAAATGTGCGTGCGTGCATGTGTGTGTCTTAGCAGCCTGCCTTGCAGTGATTAAAATACATGTCGACCCACCAGACTGCCCATCATAAATAGGAGAACAGTACTGACAGTGTGTAATGTTCCTTGCAATACAAAGTCTACAGCGGCAGTAGTTAAGCCAATAGGCCATTTGCAAACCACGACTGTGGCTAAACATCAACTTTCATTCTGCAAGTATTTCCATAGTTGATCTCTATGGTTGCAGCCTACACAGACTACTGTTATTGAATCATGGCCAAGTTAGCTGGCTCTTGCTCTCCGCTCTACCGCTGATCTACTCCATGCATTAGTGAAGGACTACCTTAAAGGACAGCGTACCTGGTTGACAGCGTCAGGCCAGTTCTGTGTCTCCAGGCAGAAGGCACTGTGTTTAGGATAAGAGGCCCCACCCTTTCCTTTAAAAGAGCCATCCAAGAAGTTGGCTGTGTAGAACTGGACGCCGGGCTGAGTGGTGCTGACCTCCATAACACACCCACTCGCTGGGTGAAATACCCTAAAAAGAGAGAGGGAGTGCAGAGGTGAGGGTAGGGTAGGAGAGAGACAGTCACTCGGTTATCCAAGGTTGTAGCTCGGGCACTGTGCAGTGTTCATGCATTTTCTATGCTCTGCAAGAGCACAACTGATGCTTTATCAAGAAACAGCAAGACTGCACTGTACAGCCCAACATAGTTTGGCCTCACCTTGCACACATGCGCTCTGTCCAAGCATCTCCAGGTGATGACAGGCAGAAGTTGTGGTCGAACCCAGGCCCAGGCACTTCTTTCAGCCGTGGGCCAATCAGAACTGGCCTCCGAAGGTCAAAGGGTGTGTGCTCCACTGGTCTGACCTCGCCTGTAGACAGAACAGGGATAGAGCTGGGTATGACAGTTTTGACATGAATAGGGCTGAGGACCTGGACACATCACCTAAATTAACTGGCAAACATCCAACGCCAATAGGCTTTCAAATTCATTAGCTAGAGACAGAAAATGAACTGAGAAAGACACGCATCACTATTGAAACAGTGAGGACATTTGATTATGTCAAACAATCTAAAATAAACCAACATTAAGCTCTCTATTCCTCTGAATGTATTCTCCCTTTTCTTTAGGAAATACTCTCTGTTAATCAATGGTATGTTACGAAGGTGACTTTGGGAGGTGGTATGAAGGACAAACAGCCTCTTTCTCCTTGACAGCATACTAATGTCAGATCACATTCTCGGTCTTATTAAACGCTGAGCAACTCAAAGGCTTCTCAGAGAGCCTTCCCGCCCCCAAACCACCTCCTCGTTGATCCCCTTGCAATTTCACAGGCCAAAAATATCGCCATGACGAAAGGCTATCAATCAGATCGGCTTCCTCATTTATCCAGTGTCTCAACAGGAACTGAGACAGGAAATTAAACTAGTGACATGATACAGCGGGCCTTTCACATGCACAACAAAAAACTATCCAAACAGACAACATAGAGAAGAAACAAATACAACCACAAAGATGACTTAATTAAGTGAATAAAAAAAATAAAAAATAAAGTGAAGGCTCCTCAAGGTTCTATCAAGTGGCAAACTGGTTTGTGGGATCTAGTCTGGATCAGTGAGTTGTAAACTGGTTTAGAGTGTTTAGGGGCTGTTGGTATAACGCTTGATGTTCTGGTATGGTAAGAAGCATCTTAGTATGGACTAGAGGGCAGCAGGTGCATTCGTTTGGGGGGGGGGGTGGAAGGGATAATGGATTCTAGATTAGTGTCTGGTTTTCCATTCCGATTTCGATTCATTTTTATGTTTTTCCAAGGACAAAATCGCTCATTTCCTCTCTCGGTCTGGAGGTATCAGTCTGGGTCCACCTCTGACCACCTGACCTCTAACCCCTGGGCCATTCAAAATGAAAAATACACAGGTGCTCCAACAGGCTCTTACTCTCAATTTCAAACAAACAAACAGAGGCATCAGCTGGACCAAGCAGAACATGTCTCTAGAATCTCCATGGACAAACATTTACTTTAAATCCCAAAGCCCAATTTACTGCGGCTCCAAAACCTACTCTAAAAATAAACAGTCATTAACTATTCTGTCTGCACCATTAGGCCGTCCCACGGGGCGGACTGGTAATTGAACTGTAATGAATGTGTTTATTTAAAGGTCTGCGAGAGCTTGGATAGGTTAATCTGGAGTACGTTAATGATTATTCTAAAACTCAACAGTGTTAGACCTCTGTCTAGTAGCGACAGTCTTTCATCTTTAGGAGAGGAGAAATAGAGAGAGTGGAAAAGGAGACTGGCATTGATAAAGACAGACAGAGTCGGTAGAGAGAGATAGATGACTCCTGTATTTAGGAGAAGAAGAACTGGCTGTCAGTCACTCTGCTATAATGGCCATTTATCCCTCCTACAAACAAAAAAAAGACTATGATTCACCATCCAGTCCTCCATACCTGTGGTATTACCATTCAAATGAGCCTGGCAACATTAACCAATAGGCCATAGGCCTAACCAACTTCTATTCTATCCGTTCCTAGAGAAAAGATGACTGATCTGTGCAAATCATTCACATTTTCATTGCGGACTGTTTTTGTGTAAGTTAGGCACTCTAGGAAAAGATGGAAAATCATTATTTCACACAACATTTTAGGCAGTGCTGTGGTCCCTCCACCCATGTGGGTGAAACATATCCGTTTCTCTGTGGCGTAACATCACGCAGACATTGCTAATGGAGCGACGCTTGGACTCCCTACTAAATTATTACTGAGTCGTGCTGCTCTCCCCAGCTGCTCTCGCTCTGCTGATTAAGCCTGATGGAAGATTACAGCCTGAGTCCCATCAATCCACTTCCATTATGTTGCACTGTGTCAAGTCTTTGACATCCAGTTAACAATCTATAGTCTTATTCAGGCAGTCTAGTATTGTCTAGCCTCATGCTGTGCCCTAAATGTTATACTAAAGTCAGAGAGAGTGAGAGAGAGAAAGATTACATTTTGGCTGAAATTGCTTTCTGCTATATAATCAATTCGGTCAACTGATAAAGTAGGGGGTTCTTATCAGTGTGTGTTGATGCAGAATTTTAAGGCCTTAACCTAAATCTTTCCCAACGGTTGTTTAACCATTTTTTTCTTCTTCTACAGATGATAATTTGTAGAGAGAGAAACAGTGCGAGGGTCCTGGAGCACACTCAACCTGAAGACGGAAGGGAAACATCTGCTATCTGATGCATCTGACTCGAACATGCATCAGTCAGAGTCGTATTTCTGCGTTTGGAGAAGACTTGTTATCACAAATTTGCTCTCCTAGAACAGAGGCCCACAGGTTGTGTCTGTCTGTCAGTAAGACAATACAACCACAGCTTCCTGACAGCTCAGTGTGTCTGTCTGCAGGGTCACACAATGTTTGCACTTGACTAGTGCAAACATTATCTCTTTAATACAAAGTTATTCCAATTAAAAATCATTCAGCTGAGTCATGTTGTGTATGTCTGACCTGCTCACTTCTGAGAGGTTGGGGTTAGGATAGAGCAGGTAATATTCTATCCATGTAATTATTCTGTCTGGTATTTTACTCCTGGAGCTTTTGAGACTATTCTATAAAAATCTGTTTTTTTTCTTGTGATAAAAATATAATTTATTTAAAGGAAAAGTGTATTTTTCTCTCTTACCAGTGGGGATCATGACGTCATCTACAGGCAGATATGTTGGAGCGTTGATGGACACTTCATGGTCGTATATGTCAGCTGAGCCCTGCAAGCAAGCAAGCAAGCGCCCACACACACACACACACACACACACACACACACACACACACACACACACGACCACACACACACACACACACACACACACACACACACACACCTTGTTACCATGCTGATGGATGCTATTAAACAAAGCTCAGTTAGGGTTACACTAAAAAGCACCTCAATCTCAGCCATGCACGCTTCTGAGACACTGTCACTCAGAACGTGCACTCTCTTGAAACACTTCCATTCAATAACCCCATTACCATTCTGTTGACAGCAGAAGAGACAAGGAGATACGGAGTAGGAGGTGCGTATATGTATTCCACAACATAATGCCTGTGGGCAGTCAATAACCAATCACACTGCAATCCCACGATGACATCTGATATGAAATACTGACACAGAATAACACAACAATATAGAAATAGTCTGCTTTTCTCTGCCACCAAGGAGCCTTACCAGTGATTGGCTGGTTCTATCCATACATTTTTAACATGATTTCACTGCATAATTGTCTGACAGAGGACAGCTCCTCCTCATTGTCCTACCTGTCCAGCCAGGTTGAAGTAGGAGTGGTTGGTGAGGTTAATGGGGGTGGTTCTAGTGGAGCGGGCCTGGTACTGGATGCTCAGTGTGTCCCCCTCCAGGGTGTAGGTGACAGAGGCCTGCACCTCCCCGGGGTAATTCTGGTCTCCGTCTGGGCTGGTGAGGGTGAGCCGCACCCCGCCCTCCACACCCTCACTTCCCCATATCACCTGGAACACAGCACAGCACAGGGGCAAATCAATAAATCAATTACATTTGAGTCCTTTAGCAGACGCTCTTATCCGGAGCGACTTACAGGAGCAATTTGGGTTAACTGCCAAAAAAGTGATTTCCCAGTTCTGCCTCAAATCCATGAGCTAATCCTGTATGAACTAGAGCTGAATTCAAATCTTACAAACAATGGAACACCTTTGTTATCATCTCCCAGCATTATTGTGTTTGACCTTAATCCACCGTCTAAATGTTCTGAAAGTGTTCTGATCCTCCATGGCCCACACTGCAGCTGAATGTTATAATAGGCACTTTCAGTTACTAGAGAGAGGAAGGGAACGAGAGGAAGGGAGGGACAGAGACACAGACACAGAGAGGAGAGAAAGGGTGCGATGGGAGATAGACAGCTAGAGGGAGAGAAAGAAAGATAAGAGACAGCGGTAGAGGGGTATAAAGGGAGGGGGTGGGGGGGGAGATGTCAGCGACAGAGTAGGGCGAAATTGGTCATAGGAGGAACCTGTCAATAGGGAGCCTGAAGCGCAAGGACATGATGTACTAACAACAAGCTAAAAATGAGGTAGCATGCATCTGCAAGGCTCTGATACATCTCCTGGAGCTAATCTCTCTCCAGCCTTCCTTCTACCCCCCCCCCCCCTCCCACACTTTCTGCATGCCCACTCTCTCTTGCTTTCTTTCTGTACCACAGCAATTCTTCCACCTCTCTCTCAGTGGAGTGCACCGTCAAATCTCCCCAGCAGCGCTTATAAAAATAAGTATTCGCTCCACTGACAGCAGCCAATGTCAAACACTGCCTGCAGTTAATGCGTAGCCCCTTTGATTGACAGCTGGCTCTGACCCTCTGTAGCTTACTCTCAGCTTTAAATAGGAATGTCATCAAGACTTAAAGTATGATGCAATCTTCTGTTTGCCGCTCCTTTAATAATCCATCAGTTTGTCATCTCCATCATGGTGCTACCAGTGCTACCTGCTATTTACAACTAGCAGCCCTTCACGGTGATAGGGGATGAGTCATGGTGTGATCTGGAGGACACCTGTGGCTTGGCTAAAAGAACAAGTGGCCTCTGCATCTGTCTGTAAACAAATCTTTCCACACTAATTGAGAATGCGACAGTTGCTAAGTGACTACAGTCAGGCCTGGTTGCCATCTCTCTTCAGCTATTACATTCCACTACTTGCCACTCCATAACAGAAGCCCACCATGTCATTGTCGTTTCTATCTACTACAGATGTGAATGAGATCAATCTGTGGTCCAAGACAAGCGTGCGAATTGAATGGTGACATGGATTTGTAACCAGAGGACTTCTAGCTGAGTTTAAAGTGTGGGCTCAGGATTTTGGGCTCATGAGTAATCAACTTGACCTGAAGAAACATCGGGCACTATGGGGTCTATGGGTGTATGAATAAAAAAAGCCTGGATGAGACATGATATGAATAATTCATGATGTTATCGCTTGTATCCTTGGTGATCGGAACAGGAATGACGACAATTTGAATTTATATCATGCAATTGCAGTGTTCTTGGCGCAGCATGGATAATAGAGTCCGACCCCCGAGGTGAAAATGGTATGATGAATATGACTGATCTATTACAACTCAGTCTGAGCTCTGGTTTATCAAATATCACTGCTCTTCCCTGGATAAAACAAAATATATTATTTTAAAACTTGTTGAAAGAAAACTAGGACTGCTTTTGACTTTAACAATATTTCTGTTGTTATACCACATTTTCACACTTATGATATAATCTCCCAGGGAGACGTAATCAAAGAGAATAATCTGTATGTGAATATTCGCAGCAGACTTCAAAGGCGCTAATGTTTCATCAAATCTGGGAAAGATGGAGCTGAATCTGCTAAAAGAGTATCCACAGACATCTCACCAGCCAGATGGAACTATTGAAAGGCTGTTGTGTCTGTCCTCTCTCTAGCCGGAGAGTGCAGGGGCTTAGATAGCTTTCTCTTTATGGAGCAGTTAGCAGAGACTATAGCCGAGTGCTATTTCCGGGGGCCATTAGCAGAGTTTATAATGCCTATAATTGATTCAGTTGTAATGACGCAGTAGTGAACACTGAGGCCTACGGTTGGATGGTAACGGTGTTTTGTGCAGCACAGCTTAAAGTGGATCCATCCATGGCTTCCATACAGGGCTGATTAAAAGGCATGTAGTGTGACCGACGGGGATAACACTCATAACGTGCTGACCACAGAGAAAAACACAGGAAGCATTTATGTCTAGTAGATTATTGAACTCATTCATATATGTTTTATTTAAAAAAGGTTGATTCTACTGCTGCAATAAGGCATTTACAGTCGTTGCCTTTGGGTTCTTTATTCCTGTGTATTCTCCTGAAGTCACAGTGCAGCGCCGAGATATGAGGAAAATCAAGGTAATCATTTAGAATGGACTGCACCTCCTACACACTGCAGAAGACAGATTATACCCAGGTCCTCTAAAGAAAGGTTAAGAAAATGTCTCCTGCCCACAGTCATTCAGGCTTTTAACAGCACCAGGTTGCTGTCATCATGATACAAATTACATTGATTACGCACTACCTAGGCACTTCAATTGCTCTTTTGCACACTAGTCCAGCACTGTACTTTTTAAACTTATTTTCATTTGGGGGTAATCAAGAATGACCTCAACTCATCTGTGTAAGAGAGTTGTCAATACAGTAGTCATGTTGACGTCTACACTACGGGACTTAAATAGTGTTAGTGAATCCTGTCTTTTAATATGCGAGTGCAGTCCATCGAGATACTTCAACTTCCATTTTTATGCTGCAGTCTGTGTGTTTCCATGGTTCTGTTGGTTGTTTTTACCTTGCTGAAGCCCCTCAGTCCTCCATGGAGGGAGTTAGGTCCATTATTGATGGCCAGTTGATAATCCTTCCCATCGACCACAAATCTGCCCTTGGCGATCCTATTGGCTACCCGGCCGACAACAGCACCAAAGTACTTGGGGTTGGCCAGATAGCCTGCAATAAAACAGTTGAGCCGTGTCATTGTTTCTCATTCAAGAGTCACACAGATATCGCACATAAAACAGCACATTGGCTCAGTGTTTACCATGCGCATCACATAAAACACTCTAGAGACTTTAATATTTGTAATAAAACTCTTAGCAATAATCAGCACAAGCTACACTCTCTCTCTCGATTGGTGCAGGCTCTTTGCTTTTAGTTGTCATATCATTTCATCATCCTGTTATCAATTCTTCCCACCTTTCAGTTTTGATGCAACCATCCATTTTTTATTTTCAGAGGCTGACTTCTGTGTGTCTCCTGCTGACTTCAGTATGTCAGAGACACACTCACATTAGTACTTTAAAACTAATTTCATAAGTCATCACGAGGTCAGTAGGTCAAAGGTCTGATTATGCCCCCCTCCCAGTTCAGAGACTGCATGTCAAACTATTTACCCCTATTGAGCATAGCTAACATGTCAAACACCGACCTGGTATCAGAGCATTTTGTACTATTCTGTACGTAAATCCGAAACATTCCTTTAGTTTGTGGATGTCCATCACCCATTTCATATGATATGTTATGAATTACAATTTGTATTATATGTTAAGAATTAGCCAAATGTACAATATGTTATGAATTCTAGCTCGGTCACTAGGTAGCTAACGTTAGCTAGCTGGCTAACATTAGCTAGACTAGGGGTTAGGGTTAAGTTTAGGAGTTAGGTTAAAGGGTTAGGGGGTTAGCTAAAAGCGTTAAGGTTAGAGTTAGGGGAACGGTTAGCTAAAAGGGTTAAGGTTAGGGGAAGGGTTAGCAAACATGCTAAGTAGTTGCAAAGTATCAAGTAGTTGAAAAGTTGCTAATTAGCTAAAATTGTCCTTGATGAGATTTGAATTCGCAACCTTTGGCTTGCTATATGTATTAAGTAGCTTAGGAGTTAGGTTAAGTTTAGATGAAGGTTTAGCTAACATGCTAAGTAATTGTAAAGTAGATAAAAAGTAGTTGAAAAGTTGCTAAAATGTCCTTGATGAGATTTGAACTGGGCGGTCGTTGCTAGACGTTCGCTTTATACACCCACCCGTCCACCCTTGTTTTTGTATTAAGTAACCATCTGTCCTATGTAACCATACCAAACATAACAAATCATTAAATTGAGTGTCACGGATTTACATGTACTATATTACGTCTAGTCTATGAGACCAGGCTGTGAACACTGGAAACTTCCAGTTATTGCGCTAACATTAGTTAGCCATTGGCTCGCGAAACTACCTCTAACTTCCTTCATACTGGACACAGACACATACAAATGGTATCCACGATTTCATCTAACTCTGGGGAAGTAGATAAAGGAATCATTGGCAAAATCCCGAAGTATCCCTTTAAGTCCCTTAGCTAAGCACGGAGGAATTTAAGATCAGCACTTACCCTCAAGATCATCATAACCCAGAACGATGTCATTGACCTCTCCATTCTTGCCTTTACACTTGATGGCTGTTATGATGCACCCTAGTGTTATGATTTCCACTGTGATGTTGGACGATTTCAGGATCCATTTCTGTACATGTCCTTCTCCCGGTACCTCACCGAATTCCTCCATTAGTACCAGTGCCATGTTGCCTCAACGTCAGACTTATCTTTGACACGATTTCACACTTTGATCATATGAACTTGCACACGGAAATGGTTAATTGTCGTCAATGGGCAATAAAGAAACAATAGGCTAGTAACATTCTCACCTCACAATAAACTTTATTGCAAGTTCCAAATGAAAACACGTGCGTAAACTACAACACAAACCATGGACTTTGCAATACAATGTACAAATGTTCAATGTTTATGATCTTTGCGTCCGTATTTTATGACGTATTTGATTGATGTCATCAGAAGAGGACAGAATATTTGTAGTTCTATACATTAACAGGAGCGTGAGGCTAGAGTAGTATACCTACAGTACATATCAGTAAATGTATTAGTAAGAAAACGTAACTGTTTTCACACGATTAAGTAGACCCACAATCAATTTAATAATATACATCTTATTCAGAGATTAAACTGACAGAACCAAGAAATGAATCAATTTGATCTGTTTTCCAAGTTATCCATTCTTGTAAATGACCTCATCAGTCGTTTGTGTGTGTGTGTGTGTGTGTGTTTGCGTGGGTCCCAGATGCCCTTTCCTGATGGCCATTATGGCAGCACATGTTTTAGGCAGCTGTGCTCTTGCAGGATCTAATCCCATGGTCCACTGCATCTGATGATCTACTTTCCCTGTTGCTCGGCCATGCCTTCAGTAGAGGGCGCAGAGGGCAGATCCAGTCATCTCTCCCCAGACAAACAGACAGGGTGTTGAGATGCCATGAACAACAATGGGTTTTGTCATCTGGTGTGATGTAACAATGTTAACTCCACATCCACTTTACTGGAGATGTCATGTCACACCTGAGGGGCTTTTTCCTACCCACATGACAAAAAAAAGTGCATTTCTACCATTCAACAACACATGGAAGCATTCTGAGGGTGGAGCACGGTGAGTGATGTTTTTTTAAAGCTCCCCCTCTTCCCTTCCTATCAGCAGCCGTGGTGGAGACTGAGGACAAATTGGTTCAATTAAGATAATCATTATTTGAATCAGGTAGCAAACCACTCAAACATCTCAAACAGCCTCCTGAGATGGACAAAGACTAAAATAACCTTCAGAGAGAGAGAGAGAGAGAGAGGGGTGGGGAAAGAGGGACAAAATGAGAGGGAGGGTTATATCTGAACTCTGACAGAACGAGAGGGAGGGTTATATCTGAACTCTGACAGAACGAAGCATTAGGCTGACCACTTACAGATGGAGAAATTAATTGCTGATTTATAATTATGTAAAATGCCATGCTTTACTCTTCTACACTGTGCTGATAACCACAATTATCCCATCAAAAAAAGTGTGTGTGTCTGTCTCTGTCTAATGTGTCTAACTACAGATATCTGTATGGGATCCATCAAAGAGCAAACATTCCCAGAATTGAGCTAGCAGCTGAATCACAGTCTGAACTGCAGCCCCTGCCATGATGTAGCCTGCTAATTCAATACTCACTGGCAGGGATGGTGTATCAAAGGAGCACAGTGACACCTTAATTTTCACATCACATGGATGGAGAATACTAATGTGTTGTGATTCAGCTATACCTACAGTGCCTTACAAAAGTATTCATCCCCCTCTGCGTTTTTCCTATTTTGTTGAATTACAACCTGTAATTTAAATAGATTTTTATTTGGATTTCATATAATGGACATACACAAAATAGTCAAAATTGGTGTGAAATGAACGTGAAATGAAAAAAATTACTTATTTCAAAAAAATTATACAAAATAAAAAACGGAAAAGTGTCGCGTGCATATGTATTCACCCCCTTTGCTATGAAGCCCCTAAATAAGATCTGGTGCAACCAATTACATTCAGAAGCCACATAATTAGTTAAATAAAGTCCACCTGTGTGCAATCTAAGTGTCACATGATCTCAGTACATCTACACCTGTTCTGAAAGGCCCCAGAGTCTGCAACACCACTAAGCGGCACCTTGAAGACCAAGGAGCTCTTCAAACAGGTCAGAGACAAAGTTGTGGAGAAGTACAGATCAGGGTTGGGTTACAAAAAAATATCAGAAACTTTGAACATTCCACAGAGCACCATTAAATCCATTATTAAAAAATGGAAAGAATATGGCACCACAACAAACCTGCCAAGAGAGGGCCGCCCACCAAAACTCACGGACCATGCAAGGAGGGCATTAATCGGTGAGGCAACAAAGAGACCAAAGATAACCCTGAACAAGCTGCAAAGCTCCACAGCGGAGATTGGAGTATCTGTCCATAGGACCACTTTAAGCCGTACACTGCACCGAGCTGGGCTTTATGCAAGAGTGGCCAGAAAAAATCCATTGCTTAAAGAAAAAAATAAGCAAACATGTTTGGTGTTCGCCAAAAGGCATGTGGAATACTCCCCAAATATATGGAAGAAGGTACTCTGGTCAGATGAGGCTAAAATGGAGCTTTTTTGCCATCAAGGAAAATGCTATGTCTGGCGCAAACCCAACACCTCTCATCACCCAGAGAACCCCATCCCCACAGTGAAGAATGGTGTTGGCAGCATCATGCTGTGGGGGTATTTTTAATCGGCAGGGACTGGGAAACTGGTCAGAATTGAAGGAATAATGGATGGCGCTAATTACAGGGAAATTCTTGAGGGAAACCTGTTTCAGTCTTCCAGAGATTTGAGACTGGGAACGGAGGTTCACCTTTCAGCAGGTCAATGACCCTAAGCATACTGCTAAAGCAACACTCAAGTGGTTTAAGGGGAAACATTTAATGTCTTAGAATGGCCTAGTCAAAGCCCAGACCTCAATCCAATTGAGAATCTGTGGTATGACTTAGATTGCGGTACACCAGCGGAACCCATCTAACTTGAAGGAGCTGGAGCAGTTTTGCCTTGAAGAATGGGCAAAAATCCCAGTGGCTAGATGTGCAAAGTTTATAGAGACATACCCCAAGAGACTTGCAGCTGTAATTGCTGCAAAAGGTGGCTCTACAAAGTATTGACTTTGGGGGGGTGAATAGTTATGCACGCTCCAGTTTTCAGTTTTTTTTGTCTTATTTCTTGTTTGTTTTACAATAAAACATCTTTAGCTTCTTCAAAGTGGTAGGCATGTTGTGTAAATCAAATGATACAAACCCACAAAAAAACTAATTGTGGTTATAATTCCAGGTTTTAAGGCAACAAAATAGGAAAAATGCCAAGGGGGTGAATACTTTCGCAAGCCACTGTACCAACAGGGAAAAATGTGTCTGAATCAGTGTTTCAGAGAAACCACTTAAGAAGTTCTGGCACTGGAATTATGTGACAGAAAAGCGAGTGCCCTTCAGAAAATACAGACCGCATAGGAATCTGGTGTGCACTTAGCACACTCTATATTAGTTTCTTTCATATTGGTATTTGATACATAGCAGCAAGCTTATTTCAAATAAATTCATACATACAGGACTGCCAACAGTTCCATTATCAAAATATGTCTTCATCAAAATACACAAAGGTTGAAGTCTAGTCTGTGCGGTTTTGAATGGACTGTCAGAGGAAAGCATATTTCTGCATCGATCATTAATTAATCAGCACAAAGATCTCTTGAAACGGACACATAAAAGGGTGAATAGACAATGTAAAATATGTAATACCCACATTTATAATATGGTATGTTGAGCCAAAATACCTTTTATCAAACATTTGTATAAAGCAGATGCTGTGTTTTTGAACTATGTTCAAGTGACTTTGCATTACCTTGGAAAAAAGGTTTAATTGTATGTTTTGGTCATAATCATTATTTTAATGCAAATGCTTGCACTTGCGAACAAGTACCTGCACTAGTATCAGTCAGTGGTAAATGAGAGCCACCCCAGAGTTTAGTTCAATAGCTCCATCTGTTGATAGGATGTGTTCATGACAAAACAACCCCCTGGGTATTTCTTTGCCGTAGGCTATCAATTTCACATTCTGTTTCCAATACAAGACCATGGTGCTTACCTACAGAGCAGCAAGAGGAACTGCCCCTCCCTACCAGGCTATGCTCAAACCCAACACTCCAACCCGAGTACTCCATTCTTATATAAAAAATGTAACCGCTTTTTGTCCCCAATTTTGTGGTATCCAATTGGTAGTTACAGTCTTGTCCCATCGCTGCAACTCCCATACGGACTCGGGAGAGGTGGTTGAGAGCTGTGCGTCCTCTGAAACACAACCCAGCCAAGCCGCACTGCTTCTTGACACAATGCCCATTTAACCCGGAAGCCAGCCACACCAATGTGTCGGAGGAAACACTGTACACCTGGCGACCGTGTCAGCATGCATTGCACCCGGCCCGCCACAGGAGTCGCTAGTGCACGATGGGACAAGAACATCCCTGCCGGCCAAACCCTCCCCTAACCCAGACAACACTGGGCCAATTGTGCGCCGCCCCATTGGTCTCCCGGTCGCCTGCAACAGAGCCTGGACTCGAACCAGGATCTCTAGTGACACAGCTAGCACTGTGATACAGTGCCTTAGACAACTGCGCCACTCGGGAGGCCCGAGTACTCCATTCTGCCACCTCTGGTCTCTTGGTCCTCCCACTCCTGCTTGGGGGGCAGCTCCCGCTCAGCCCAATCAAAGCTCTTCTCCATCCTGGCACCCCAATGATGGAACCACATCCTCCCTTAACATCCTTACCAGTTATGCCAACAAGAAATTCTGCTCCCTTTAATTCCCAGATACAAAGCAACAAAATAACTAGGGCTTTACAATGACGGTGAAGACTTAGGAAAATCTTGGGGTTAAGTGCATTAAAATCTTCCTAGAAGATGGACGTACATGGTGTTGGACATGCCAACATTCTCAGAGAAAATAAATATCTTATTTGAATGAAAGCACACTGCTATTGGAAATTTTAACATAGTTTAGTTAAAGCATCGGTGTATGTGATCTAACTGCTAAATTGAATGTTTGATCAAAATGTATACACAATGTCTAGGGACATAAAAGACACTATTTGTGGAATGTCCCAGTTGATTCCATACCTTTCCAGTAACAAAAAATTCTGATCCCCTTTCATTTCTTTCTGAAACGTTAACACAAGAGACAATCGTAATGTCCATTTTCATCTGCACGACTGAATAATAGGCTATATCTATCTCTGATATATCTATCTCTGATATACAACTTGAAGAGATTCAAGACATTGGCAAACAGTTTTGAAGAAAATGGAAACACGGTAGTACATTTCTTGGAATGATTTCCGTTCCTTGGCTATGAGCCACTGTCACATGTCTCCTACACAGGCATTGGGTGGAAGTAAAACACCTGCTGTACATAGTGCTCCTTTTCTCAGAGCAGTAGTACTGATTTTATGTAGCGGCTGTAGACAAGGTACTTTTTCTGGGGAGATGACGAACTCTCCCTTCTGCAGCTCCACGTTAACCTGTCCCCCTCTGAACAGAACCAGGGGGTACACTGACACCATGCTGCAGTCTCTGATGAACCCTTGGCTCATCTTCTCCTTCTCATGGTACACCATGTAGGGGCTGTCGTAGTGCCCCCGGAAACCACCACTTGACCAATAAACAACTAGAACAAAACAAAAAAACAGCTTGTGTGGTTGTTTTGTATGAACTTTTTAGTTACTGTAAAATAGTATTGGTTATGTCTCTGTAGTTTATTCTCACTGTGCGGAAGTTGTAGTTAACGGAGGAGGGGTGTATTCATTCTTGGTCATGTAGCACAGCTCGTCTTCATCTTCACCGCGCCTTTACTGGTCTGCTTGAACTTCTCACGAGGAGACCTCACCTAGCACAGGAAACAATGGCTTAGCTAAGGTACATATACTGAGCAAAAATATAAAACGCAACATGTAAAGTGTTGGTCCCATGTTTCATGAGCTGAAATAAAAGATCCCAGAAATGTTCCATTGGTTACGACGCCGAACTGCAGTCAGGTTAAGACCCTGGTGAGGACGCACAAAAAGCTTATTTCTCTCAAATGTTGCGCACAAATTTGTTTACATCCCTGTTAGTGAACATTTCTATTTTGCCAAGATAATCCATCCACCTGACAGGTGTGGCATATTAAGAAGCTGGTTAAACAGCATGATCAGTACACAGGTGCACCTTGTGCTGGGGACATTAAAAGGCCACACTAAAATGTGCACTTTTGTCACACAACACAATGCCACAGATGTCTCAAGTTGAGGGACTGTGCAATTGGCATGCTGACTGTAGGAATGTCCACCTAAGCTGTTGCTAGCTAATTTAATGTTAATTTCTCTACCATAAGCCGCCTCCAATGTCATTTTAAAAATGTGGCAGTACATCCAACCGGCCTCACAACTGCAGACCACGTGAAACCACGCCTGCGGGATCGTCTGAGACCAGCCACCCGAACAGCTGATTTAACTGTGGGTTTGCACAAATTTGTCTGAAACCAGCCACCGAACAGCTGATTTAACTGTGGGTTTGCACAAACTGTCTGAAACCCTCTCAGGGATGCTACTCTGCATGCTCGTCGTCCTCACCAGGGTCTTAACCTGACTGCAGTTCGGCGTCGTAACCAACTTCAGTGGGCAAATGCTTTACTTCGATGGCCCCTGGCACACTGGGGAAGTGTGCTCTTCACAGATTAATCCCAGTTTCAACTGTACAGGGCAGATGGCCGACAGCATGTATGGTGTCGTGTGGGCAAGCGGTTTGCTGATGTCAACGTTGTGAACAGGGTGCCCCATGGCCCATGCCTGGAAGCTGAAAACGTCCCAGTTCTTCTATGGCCTGCATACTCAGACACGTCACCCATTGAGCATGTTCGGGATGCTCTGGATCGACGTATACGAAAGCTTGTTCCAGTTCTCGCCAATATCTAGCAACTTCGCAAAGCTATTGAAAAGGGGTGGGACAACATTCCACAGGCCACAATCAACAGCCTGATCAACTCTATGCGAAGGAGATGTGTTGCGCTGCATGAGGCAAATGGTGGTCACACCAGATACTGACTGGTTTTCTGATCCATGCCCCTACTTTTTTTTAAAGGTATCTGTGACCAACAGGTGCATATCTGTATTCCCAGTCATGTGAAATGCATAGATTAGGGCCTCATTTATTTATTTCAATTGACTGATTTCCTATGAACTGTAACTTCGAAATTGTTGCATGTTGCGTTTATATATTTTTTCAGTGTACATTATACAAGTACTGAGCTGTTGATCATGCTGGATGGGTAAAGGCTCACCTGAACTACATTGGGATAAAGGGCAGCACAGAGCAACCTGATGTTGTCAATGTTGTCAGAGTTGAGGTTGGCCTGTGGAGATTAACTTGCATGATTTATGAACAGATTTCATGTGACAATGCAGCATTTATATTAATAATTTGCAGCTCACGAACGAGTCGTTCTTTTTGAACTACTTTTTACTGACTCGAGTCACGATTCCTTTTTCTGAGTGACACATTCATTTTAGTTGTTCATTTAACCTGCTGGCTGCAATGAATCCTACAGCAGGATTAATATGCGCTCCTCCGGCTCAGCGGCTCCGGAGACCACCAACTGTCTATCTCGGCAAGCGGTACCAGTACACCAAGTCTGGAACTAACAGGACCCTGAACAGCTTCTACCCCCAAGCCACAATACTACTAATACTACTAATCAAATGGCTAACCGGACTACCTGCATTGACCCTTTTATGAACTAACTCTCTTACACTGACTCTATTCTATGCACACATACACACCGCAACACACAGACACACACACAACATGCGCACATATGCGTACTGACACCACACACGCTGCTGCTACTGCTCCACACACGCTGCTGCTACTGCTCCACACACGCTGCTGCTACTGCTCCACACACGCTGCTGCTACTGCTGCCAACACGCTGCTGCTAGCTGCTACTGCTCCACACACGCTGCTGCTGCTGCTACTGCTCCACACCCTGCTGCTTGCTACTGCTCACACACGCTGCTGCTACTGCTCCACACACGCTGCTGCTACTGCTCCACACACGCTGCTGCTGCTGCTACTGCTCCACACACGCTGCTGCTACTGCTGCACACCCGCTGCTGCTACTGCTCCAACACCGCTGCTGCTACCTGCTCCACACACGCTGCTGCTACTGCTCCACACACGCTGCCTGCTACTGCTCCACACACGCTGCTGCTACTGCTCACACACGCTGCTGCTACTGCTCCACACACGCGTGCTTACTCGCTCCACACACGCTGCTGCTACTGCTCAGTCCATTATCTATTTAGTTGTCTAGTCACTTTACCCCTACTGATATGTACATAGCTACCTCGTACCCCTGCACATCAACTCGGTACTGGTACTCCCTGTATAAAGCCATTTCATATTTTACTCGTTATTGTTAGTCACTGTGTATTTATTACTCGTTTTACTATTTATATATTTTTTATCTTTAACTCTGCATTATTGGAAAAGGACCCGTAAGTAAGCATTTCACTGTTGTTTACGAAGCATGTGTAATAAATAAAAAGCATGTGTAACAAATAAAATTGGATTTGATTTCACATGTTCACGCAGGAAAATAGATCATGCTCCAGGCAGAATAGAGAAGACCAATACATGTTTTGATAATTGATGGCATGGTTCAAGAACGAAATGCAATGAATTTATTATTGAATGTTATCAATGAACACAGCTTTGCAGAACCAAAACATACACAGCCTGCCTCTGCTCAAAAAACTTGAACTTGGGGGCTGCTGCAGTTTGCGAACGATATTGTGCAGAAGTCAAGCAATGGCATTCTGCCATTGAGTTGTTCACAATCTAGTCCGGTTGTGGCAGCAACTAGACCTTGTTTCAAAGGTATAAATGATGTTATTTGTATGCCTAGCAATCAAAAATGTACATTGCTTGAAGCACACTTTTATAAGTCTCAGTCACAAATGACAGCTCCAATAAGCCCCTATGGTGAACGAGAGGCTTGAAGAATCCTAATAATTTTGTTTATTATTCATTGTTCGCTGGTAGTGTCCTGCGTGCTATGGGCATTACAGTCTAAAGATTTGTTTGTTTGACTGAACGAGTTGAAAAGATCCAAGTCAGTAAAAAGAACCCAACGTCCCATCACTAATTTCTATCTTAGGTACTGTATAATTCTGATTGAAACATATATGTGTGTGTGTTCTACCTCACAGCCCCTAGCCTCCAGGACACCCTCAGTCCATTTGGCAGCCATTCTCTCCATGACTCTGGCCCTCAGTCCCTCCTTGACAAAGCCAATGTCAGACAGCAGCTCTGTAAACTGCCTCTTCAGACTGGTTATCTCCTGCAAACCACAAAGCACATCTCAGACTCTTGCAAGTACCGTACAATACAACACTGTAATAATGCCACCTGTCAGGATAGATGCCACAGAACAGTATCTGACCTGTAAGGCCCTGCCAGGCAAGAAGTTCTCTCAGCAGTACTGAAACCAAGCCTAGTTCACGTTCTTGGCTGCACCACACCAGCCGTGTGCAACAGCAACACATTACATTAGACAGTCACATGTCCACAGCAGATAATCTGTATTCTACCCGGTGTTTTAGTTGGTTCTACATCTTGCATTGCCACTCAGAACATGTGCATCTGTGTCTCAAGGCAAATGCAATTTTTCATAGCTGGTTCAGGTATCATTTCAGTATTTCAGTATAACTATTTGTTATAGTGCTAGTGTGTGTTAATATTCGTGACATGGTTAGGGGATAAACAGTAGAGAGGTTCAGTCCAGTGTGTAAAGTACAGCACTTTGTATCCCTGCAGCAGGGCCAGATGGTCACTGTTAGCCAGGGCGTAACTCAGCTTATTCTCATTGGCCTCCTCCCTCTTATCCCAAGGAGACACCTGGCAGCAGGAAGAAAACACTGCAGGAGAAGAGAAAAAAATAAGAGAAAAAAATAGGAGAGAGAAACTTGTGACCGTCTGTGTGAAAATGGAAAGCCTCACGGAAGTTCACATTTCTACTCATTCCAATTCAACCCAAGGCTCTGATAGACTGCCATTAGTAAACTCAGGCAAACAGTAGTAAAAAGTGCCTTTTGAAGGGGGAAGGCCAGGCTGGCAGCGTCTGTGAGGGCAGGGTCCAGGCAGCGGAAGATGGCACCAAACAGCATGAGTTTGCTAATGTGGACGTCCATGGGCAGACAGGCCAGGTGGTAGTTCAGAGGGGTGAGCTTCTCGTCGGCCGTCAGAGCCCCCAGGTCTTGCAGACGTTGCTTGGCCACGTCCAGACTGCCCATGGCTGGGGGCATCCTCCGAGAGAACAGACTCCAACAGCCGCTCCACAAACACACCCAACACTGCACCCTAATCCTGAGAGAGAGAAGGAAAGAGGGGATAGAGAGAGGTGGAGAAAGGGGGCAGTGTTGGGAAATCTCAAAGTGAAAATATGTTTGCATTGGTGACAACATGTCATGAGTATCTACATTGAAAATCCAGGGAAGATTCAAAGTAAATAACACTAATTGGTCCCTTAAGAGCACCAGAGGCACAGTGCTGTAGTTAGGTGACATTAGAAATTATTCAACTCTTATTTAACCAGGTAAGTTGACTGAAAACACATTCTCATGTACAGCAACAACAGGGGAGAGGATGGAGGAAGCAATTGGAAGCTGGGGATGATTAGGTGGTCATGATGGTATGAGGGCCAGATTGGGAATTTAGCCAGGACACCGGGGTTAACACCCCTACTCTTACAATAACTGGCATGGGTGACCACAAAGAGTCACGATACCCGTTTAACATCCCATCCGAAAGACGGCACCCTACACAGAGCAGTGTTCCCAATCATTGCCCTGGGGCATTGGGATATTTTTTTTAGACCACAGGAAAGAGTACCTCCTACTGGCCCTCCAACACCACTTCCAGCAGCATCTGGTCTCCCATCCAGGACCAACCCTGCTAAGTTTCAGAAGTAAGCCAGCAGTGGGATGCAGGGTGGTATGCTGCTGGCAAAGGATTTTGACTAAGTTGTTTAAGTTGATAATTATTTACTGGAAGACTGGAATTGGTCAGTAGAGCGGTCCTCAGTAGAAAAGGAGCGGACTTTGGTGAGAGCAACAGTCGAATTTTCAGTGTCAATGGTGTATAAAATTCCTTCATAGTGAATCTCAGCCTTCGAGATTAGGCAAATTTTACTCCCGATGTAGGGAGAATCCTGTAATGGTCTGCTTGCCTGAGGCAGAGCTGCTCCGAGGGGACTCTCTGGATCTCTGGCAGCTCTGTTCAGCCAGCTGGTGTTGGTAGCAGTGGATGGTGAAGAAGTGGAAGCAGACCCCTGAGGCCAAATGGCCCGCTCACCCCCTCCTCTGCAGGGCATTGGCATGGGTCACTCACGACTCCTCCAGGCCCTCCATGCTCTTAGAAGCGTTGTAACTGAGGGGAAAGACAGCAAAATAACACTCACATGCCGTCTAGCCCAGTGTGTATTATAATCAGCCAATTATGCACTGCTATCAATGATTTGGTCCACTCCTTATAACAGGTTAGTATAGAAAATATATGAGTTGTACACATTAACATAGTTTGCACTTATCTAATGGAAACCAGTTGAGAGTATTGGAACACAGCCCCTGTCTGCAGAACATCCGAGGGTTTAGAGGTCAGAGGTTACAGTACCCTTTCTCCTTTATCTTGCCCGAGTCGACCACATAGACCATGTCATTGATAGTGAAGGAGGTCTCTGCGAAATTGGTGGTGATGATGATCTTGGTGACCAGCTGAACACAACCTGCTGCTCCTCGTTAAACAGGAACGATTGGACCTCCCGAGTGGTGCAGCGGACTAAGCGTCACTACAAACCCGGGTACGATCCCAGGCTGTGTCACAGCCGGCCGTGACCGGGAGACCCATGAGGCAGCGCACAATTGGCCCAGCGTCGTCCGGGTTAGAGGAGGGTTTGGCTGACAGGGATTTCCTTGTCCCCTCAAGCTCTAGTGACTCCTTGCGGCGGGCCGGGCGTCTGTAAACTGACTTCGGGCGCCAGCTGGACGGTCATTCCACCGACACATTGGTGCAGCTGGTTTCTGGGTTAAGTGAGCAGTGTGTCAAGAAGCAGTGCGGCTTAGCAGTGTCGTGTTTCGGAGGACGCATGGCTCTCGACCTTCACCTCTCCCGAGTCCGTAGAGGAATTGCAGCGATGGGACAAGACCAACTACTAATTGGATATCATGAAATTGTGGAGTAGATGTACAAAAAAATACTTATATAAATAAATACAAAAAAAAATAATACAAAAAAAGACAGTGACGAGTAGAGCTGGTACATCACACACCTGACACACAATCACACGCACTTTACTACACACACACACACACACACACACACACACACACACACACACACACACACACACACACACACACAGCCAGCACACCAACACACACACACACAACTATATTCACAACAAACATAACCCATCTACATCTGTACCAGAACACACACACCTGTATAAAAACTAAACCCATCACAACCACATATTTATGCAAAACTCTACAACTCATAATTCTAGCAATCCTGCAAATTCATCCAGTACAGTGCTCCCTGTATTTCCCTACTTGGCTCTCTTCCGGTTGTTGAACATCCTGTTGGTCTGGAGCTGCTCATAGAGCATCTTAATCTCAGCCAGGCCCAGCAGCACCAACACAGCACCTGGACAGGGAAGGAGACATTGTTCATAATGGAGATTTCCAGTATAAATACACAGATACAGCATAACTTCATGTAAAGTGTTACCTAAAGGGAAATCAAGAAACTAAACGTTCACTGTGTGACTATCCATCTGCCATTCCATCTGTCTGTAGTGCTCTCTCACCTGGAGGGTAGCTATTGTCCCCGTCCACCATATACTCCAGCACGCTCTGCACCAGGTCCAGATCTTATCCAGGCAGAGCTGGTCTTCAGCACAGACATCTTGGTGTCTTTAAACAAACAAAAACATCCTGATTAACATTCTCAGAGTAGTAGTGGACTACAGGGAATAGGGTGCCATTTGAGACGCTGACATAGTGTGGTGTATTTAGCTGAGGGGACAGGGAGATCAACAAAAGCCTCACCTTTGATTTGTATTGGAATAGTGAGTTCCTGCAGGCTGAGCTGCTGGTCAGGGTTGGAGTCTTTAATGAAGTCTTTCTTTTGGAGGTTCCTGATGGACCACATGTTGTCTCCCAGCTAGTCCACAGGGTCTTTGGGCCCGCCTCTGTCCCTCCCGCTGCCCGATGAGGACTTGTCCCCCCCTCCTGAGCGCATTAACGGACTGACATCCTCAATTATGTATCTGGGAGGAAAGGAGAGAGTATAGGTCACATACACCTGAAGAACAGAAACAATACCTTGTTGGGTTTATGGTACAATATTTCAGGGTTGGGAGTGTGATATTTACCAGGTTTTGGCAATGGCATCTTCTAGGAAAAACTGGTAGACGAGGAAAGTGTGTCCTGGAAAACACCAGAGATCATCATGACATAACTGCTGACTCGTCTAACAATACTGTTATATCCACTGTTATCCACTTTGCCCTAAATACACCAAGAGGCTTGAAGGATGTGGATGGTGTGTGCTGGGGTAGATAGTGTGCATCAGTATGTGGATGGTGTTGCAGTTGGTGTAGTACAGGGAGAAGCGGTCAGCTTTCAGGGTGGCACTCAGCAGGATGAACTTCAGTTCGGGCTCTGGACCATCAGATCCTTCACCACCAGCAGGAGGAAGTCACTGAGGGAGAGAGATGGGGGGGGAGAGAGAGAGAGAGAGAGAGAGAGAGAGAGAGAGAGAGAAAATCAGGATGAGACAACTGGCACAATAGTGAGTGAGTCTATATGCTGTTGGCTTACGAAGGGATGCTTATGCATACTTATAAAGGAGAGGTCCTCACAATGTGTGATCTCACCTCTCCTCTGTGCGCTCGGGCACCTCATCCACTATGATATGAGAGATCCCTGTGAGGTCTGCCTCCCCCCCAGCCTCCTCAGCAGCATTCCTGTGGTGCAATACAGCAGCCTGGTAGAGGGAGGAAGGAAGGAAGGGGGGGACATGTAGTGAGAGAGAGAGAGAGAGCGAGAGAGAGAGAGAGAGAGAGAGAGAGAGCAAGAGAGCGAGTGCAAGTTTAATTGAAGTTCAACAACAGCTTTAACTAGAATGCAAGATTATGCATGTGAGCGTGTGTACAACATTGAGTTCCACTGACCCCGATGGTCTCCAGACGGATCTGGTAGCCCCTGAGTTACCGAGGTGTTCTGTACTGCTACTGTGCCACCCTCTCAGCCACAGAGATGGCAAAGATATGGCAGGGCTGGGTGCAGATGATGTTAGCCACCTGGTCGGCCGGCCCACTCAGAGACGCATCCAGAATGAACTAAGGGATCTGGGTGGTCTTACCACACCTGTAGAAGACCAACACAAAGACATCAGATCTTAACACCAAGTTAACATCAAACATAGAACACTGCAGCATGCAACAAATCTAATACCATCATTTCACATCAGTAGGTCCTTCTCATTCCAGTCAGCCAGCTTGAGTCTCTGCTGCACCATGGAGTTGAAATGCCTGGATGACTGGCAGAGAGAGGAACAGTAACAGGGGATTAGGTGGAGCAAACAGAGATTCCAATATCATCACTAGGGACATGACCACTTATGATTTTAGCTGTAAGGTTTACAGGCATGACTAGTATTGGACAGGACTGATAAATCGCAATTCCCCCATAACACCAATAGATGGCGCTAAATAGCATGACAGGCTGCTTACATTTCTCTCTTGTACTGTAGTCAGGGATTTTTCTGCTATTGAAATCCTTGTGCAGGCCTTAGTGTTTTTTCGGGTCGACTAAGTCTCTCAGCTGCATGGGAAAATGTGTCGAATTGCAGGACATTTGCTTTAAAACGACAAAAACGTCTCTCAGCTCCATGGAGAAATTATTATAATTGCAGAAAATTGGCCCTGCCATGCCCCCACCACCTAAACTTTTTACCCCTTTTTCTCCCCAGTTGGTAGTTCCAGTCTTGTCCCATCGCTGCAACTCCCATACGGACTCGGGAGAGGCGAAGGTCGAGAGCCATGCGTCTTCCAAAACATGACCCTGCCAAGCCGCACTGCTTCTTGACACACTGCTTGCTTAACTCGGAAGCCAGCCACACCGATGTGTTGGAGGAAACATCGTCCAACTGGCGACCATATCAGCGTGCATGCGCCCGGCCCGCCACAGGAATCGCTAGAGTGCGATGGGACAAGGACATCCCGGCCAGCCAAACCCTACACTAACCAAGATGACGCTGGGCCAATTGTGCGTCGCCTCATATGTCTCTCAGTCGCGGCCTGCTGCGACACAGCCCGGGTTCGAACCCAGATCTGTAGTGACGCCTCTGTAGTGCCTTAGACCGCTGCGCCACTCGGGAGGCCCTAAGACCCTTTTTAATCTAGAAAAAACCCTGGTAGTAACAGCCCAGAATGATGTACACTCTCTACTCTACCTGTTTTCTCCTGAACTCTCGACACAGTTTGGTGTTCTCTTGCTGATGGCCCTCTGTCTTCTCTTCATGCCTTCGGGAAGTATTCAGACCCCTTGACTCTTTCCACATTTTGTTACGTTACAGCCTTATTCTAAAATGGATAAAAATTCTCAGCAATCTACATACAACACCCCATAATGACAAAGCGAAAACAGGTTTTTAGACATTTTTGCTAATATACAAAAACATAAAATACCAGAAATACCTTATTTACATAAGTATTCAGACCCTTTGCTATGAGACTTCGAAATTGAGCTCAGGTGCATCCTGTTTCCATTGATCATCCTTGAGATGTTTCTACAACTTGATTGGAGTCCACCTGTGGTAAATTCAATTGATTGGACATGAGTTGGAAAGTCACACACCTGTCTATATAAGGTCCTCCAGCTCATACTTTGTAGAGCTGAATTCAGGCTGGCTGGCTCGCACTGGGTCTTGGGGGCCCGAGGCGTTCACCTTGGTGGGCATCTGGTGCTTATACTTGCACTTGGTTCCAAACCTGCAGCCGGCAGATGTCCCGAAAGTGAAAGGGGGCCGCCGGTGATAGTGCAGGGGGTCGGGGTCCAGAGTGATGGTCCACATGCTGTTGGCAATACGCTCGGTGAAGCGGTTGCCGTAGATGGCGATGAGGGCCAGAGACTCCTGCTGATACCTGATACCTGCAGAACAGGATCATAGACAGGGCTCTCCACAGGCTCATTAGGTTCCAGAACTGCCCTTCCTCCTGGTAATCCAGCTTGTCATACTCCTCCTCTTCATCATATTCCTCTGCTTCTTCACTGAGAAAGAACAGGTGGGTTAAGATTTTATGATGTTAGTCTGTTCTGTTAGTCTGTTAGTCTGTTCCAGTCAAAAAGGTGAGTGACACCTGATACATCCCAGTGCAACTAAACAAACCTCTGCAGAGAAGGAAACAACAATCTCTGAATACCAACACCTTTTCCAATTCTTCCAATATTATACAGAGACCCCAGTATTCTGAAGGCACTCCAGTATACAGGCTCTCTTCCTATGTTATGAGAACACTCACTCATAAGGCTCGTTGTCATAGTCCTAGGTCTGCAGCTCTCTCAACAGCTCCTTCACCTGCTCCTGGTTCTTGTTGGTAATGAAGATCTTCTGCATGGGCAGCTTGCCCATCATCTCTGCCAGTGCCCCTTCCTACTCTGCTAACCCGGCCTGCACCACCGTTGCCCCCGCCACCCCCTCCCATTCCTCTGCCTGAGGTGGGCCTGTGATGAGAGAAAGAAAAATTCATTTATTATTGAGGTTTATTCCACAGTTCAAAGGATAAGAGCTAATATCTAACTAATTATCTTAAGAGGAGTGCAGTATAAAACCCGCCGGACTATTCAATAGCACAACGCATTGCCAGACAACTATGTTATGTGGATTATGCGTCAGACATACTACTTGCATTACTGTAGCACTAGGTTCTTTTGCAGTTGCTCATTTCACTTCCTAATCTGGATTTCAGTTGTCAATTCAGATGACACATACAGTAGAGCAGATGGACATCATTTTTGCAAGGCACGGTGTAGGTGCCTTGAAAGTAGTAGGAACCAGATAGCTAAAGTGTTACTTTATGGCTGACAAGGCACACGTTTACATCGTGTTTAGTTCATAACACTTCTTGGGTTGTCTGCAAACTAGATAATTGACCAGAATGACCACTCAACAGTGCATTGTCACAGCCAGCTAAGACGGAGGATTGCTAGCCATTAGCCGTAAAATAGATATCAGTAGGTCGGGAGGCACATTGTTTCTTTCTGTATGGGCAAGAGGACAATTAGTAAATTATTTTGCTATTCAAAAAACAATTTACTGTCGATAAAAAATTATGCATAAGAGAAACGGATAACAGGTTATTTATCCAGAGACCAAGACAATTTACAACTTCACCGTCTTTCTCATTGGTTAATCAATCAGAGGTCAAAGTTTATTTCCCGGTAAAGGTTGTGTAGAGTTACCATGGTAATATAAAGTTTAGGAAATGCATCGCAACAACATCAGCTGGACTAGCACGAAAAAAATGGAATAAGATATAGCTATAGTCATGTTTGAACTAGCAACAAATCCGAAATGTATTGACTAGCTTGACAGCCAGCTAAAGTTAGCTAAAAGCTCTAGCTATATTGAGTAAATTCAATTTGACGAAGCATTACTAAAATGTCTGGTGAGTAGCCAACGTTAGCCAGTTACCGTACTGTATAGCCAGCATAATACAGAAATAGCATAGCTAGCTACAACATAATGTCATTATTAAAGTGTTTTTCCTGCAGAGAAGAAAAAAGGAAAGGTCACAGAAAGCGAAGGTAGGCAGAGACCAGACTTGGACATCTCAAGATATCTGCTTTTTTGGTGTGTAAATAATGTATGTTTGTGCTTAAGCCTAACTATTAGCCTATGTTGCAGTCTTAAACTCCACTCACATATTTATTTTCAGAGGAAGGGAATTTGCAAGTATCCTACATTTTCCCAAATGGTGACAGATATGGTAAGTGCTCATATTGACACAGTAACATTAAATGAATGATTATAACTGTTATAACCACCTGTTATAACCAGCTGCATCACTGTGGCCATCACCAGAAGGAGAGTGCTGCAGGTCCACAGAGGGAGTCGTGAGGAGGAGTGGTATGGGCAAACACACCTCAGCCAGTGGTGTCACCTACACTGGAGAGTGGCATGATGACAAGGTATGTGTGTGGGAGTGCATGGCTGGGTGTAGGCCTATGTTAGGACAGAATTGATAGTGATTGGTATTTGGATTAGAGGGTCATAGTTTTTGTGATGTCTGCTGTGAGTGACCAGTGCTCCCTCTATTCCAGATGAATGGCAGAGGGACTCTGGAGCATCCCTCTGGGGCCCTGTATGAAGGGGACTTCAAAGACAACATGTATCACGGCACAGGGACATACAGCTTCTCTGACGGGACCAAATACTGCGGCAGCTTCAGCAAGAACAGGTGAACCCATTACTTTAGCGTGTTAACTTTTTCCTATCATATTTTGATGTAGGCTAGTGAATGTTAGGTGAATAATAGGCTAGGCCTATGGCTAGCGAATGATGGCTCTATTTTTTTTTTTTAGGTTGGAGGGTGACGGGGAGTTCACCGACTCTCAGGGACTTGTTTGGATTGGAGGCTTCCACAACAAGGCAGCTCCTGGTTTGAAACTTAAACTCAACATGTAACCCATGACATAATGTGAGATAACATAACTCTAATTTCTCTTACATTTATGAGCATTTATTGAATATAGATAAAAAAATATATTCAAAATAACAAAATTTGACTCCAGTAAGAGATTTTAAAGGCACCAAATGAAATGAAACATACAATGTCCTTGTTCTTCCCATAAAACTCCTGCAGTGACACCTGGTCTCTTTTACCTGTAGGAAAGACTTTAGTAGTCAGCGTATGACAGTGTGGTGAACACACCTCATGGCACCGTGCAATGAAGGAGTCATTGCTTTGAGTCACACAGCCAAGAGTCCTCTTTGGAGGTGCTGAAACACAGTCTGTGTGTGTGTGGCTGTGTAAGCCTCAGTTAACCAACAGTGTTAGGCTAAAACTATTTCTACTACAGTTTATTTGGAATCTTTTAACTCTTCATAAGCAGCGTACAAATCTAGATCGGTGGAGGAGTCCATCAATGTTCTGTTTCTTGAACGCCAACAAGAATATCTCTTTACTCCCACTGATGTCACTATAATGTGTGTGGTATAATTTATATAGTTCATTTGCTTAATGTGTGCATCTGGTGTTTACTGAATTTGTTAAACAAAGTTATGTGATGAATTCCTCAATAAGATGTGTGGTGGTTATGTCCATAAGTGTCTTCAGTAAATCATCAAACATCTGCTGAGAGCATAGAACTGTGTTTCCTTTTCTTTCGTAGTTGAGTATTTTGAGTAATGTCTTTTACGTTTTACTTTTTTTACCCCTCTGACTAAACAAGCAGAGGTTAGAGTATCGCCTGGCCTTGTCCATTTGTCGTTCACAGATGTTGGTCCTTCCCCCTCCAACCCCAAGCTAGCCTGGAGTGCTTGGGTCTTGATATGGGTGCTGGGGGTGGTTTGTATGGTGGGAGGTAGCATGGCGCATGTACTGCATCACCCATCCAGCGTATCAGATCGGTGGAGAATATTCCCATACGCTTATTAGGGTAGTACAGCACTCTACAAACACACAAAGAATCAGAACATAGGTTCACAGGAAGGCCTTGATTTGTGGGAATAGTATGCTCTTCATTGAAACACACATCCTTTTGTTGAGCATCTGAACTAGCTTTTCATCCCCGGTGGACCTGTGCTGCAGCCTTCCAAGCACAAGGCCAGAACTTGTGACACTGGTAATAAGGCTATGCTACATAAGGAGAGGCAACACACACAACTTCCTGTTTTCTTGGAAGACCACAAGCTGTGGAAGGAGTGATCAGAGTTCTGAGATTTGAGAAACTGCCCGCTGGCATCAAAAGGCACGTAGTCCTCTCATGCAGTCAATGACCAAAAGTGGCGTTATTAATATTTTTTGTAATTACATAATGAATAAAGATTATTTAAAAATAACTGACGGAAATCCTGTTTTTCTATGTCAAACAGTTTTGTTATATTTCAGTCTTCTCTGATGTAAATAAAGTTTAATATTGGGATGCAAACTCCCAATTGAATACATTTCAACTCTATATCTGAAGTGGAACAGGTATCTTAAATTTTTTTTAAATAATTTAAGCCCATAATCATGTATGTGAGGTGTGTCAATTTGTTTAAAACAAGCTCCCGAGTGGTGCAGTGGTCTAAAGCACTGCATCTCAGAGGCGTCACTATAGTCCCTGGTTTGATTCCACGCTGTATCACATTCGGATGTGATTGGGAGTCCCATAGGACGGTGCACAATTTGCCCAGCATCGTCCGGGGTAGGCCGTCATTGTAAATAAGAATTTGTTCTTAACTGACTTGCCTAGTTAAATTTTAAAATATATATTTTTAAAACACTACCAAGAATCACTGTGTGACCCTGATTTAGCCTAATGCAGTAAAAGGCTAATCACACTGACTCACACAACGCTGACAGAGAATATAATGTATTACATTAGTACAGTACTTTTCATCATACAGAATCTCAATTTAAAACATAAACACAAAAAAAACAGACACAACTAGACAGGGCGACTGACACAAAGAACACAGCTGACGCTACAAGGGACAAGGAGCACAGCTATCAACAAGCCTTTCTAAAGAGAAAGGGGCTGAAAGCCTGATTCCCCCAAGGAGATGAACTTGGTCCTGGGGGCGTGGAGGACCAGAATGCCATCACTATATACAGTATACACATAGTATAAACCCTGACTTAAATGTAAATGTACTAGAGTCTGATACCAATAACACACTCATTCATAGATACCCACACAGTTAAAAAAAACATTGGGGAAATGTGAATCCTTGTGTGTATCAGTAAATCCAAAACACATACCCACTATACAGTAGAAACACTGCACAAACATGCTGATGTAAAAATATACAACAACATCGTGCAGTAGGCCTACTTAATTGTGTGCATAACACAACACACTGAAGCACATCATACGTCACTGTTTCTAACAGTAACATACAGACACACAGTCATCAAGTAAACTTGGCCAAATACTGTATGGAATCACATAGAAAATGTACAATGACTAGAATGGCGTCATATCCTGACTACCTTTTGCATGTCACCCGCCAGGGCTGACCAAATCCTGTGTCATAGTTCTGTTTGATCTTTTCTATGAAATTGGGCATTCATGTTAAGGGAAAATCGAATCAGCTGTCCAATTGTCTCCTTATGAAGGAGTGTCAAAAGCCCTCAAGCTCTACCCCTCTCTTCCATCTCTCTCTCTCTCCCTCTCTCTGTCTGTCCTCTCCCACCATCATTCCACTTACTGTACACAAGGGCCCTTTTTGTGTGGAGGATCATCAGACTCACATGGTTTAGAGTGAGGGTTCGCAGGACAGTGTTCAGAGGAGGACAGAACAGAGGAGTGCCTTGAACGCTAAAACTACACAACCCTGTTTGTGGTCTAGGTAGGTGGGCACAGGAACCATGGAAAACAGCAAGACGGAAGGTAAATTCTGGTTCTATAATCAAGATGTCACCTTGACTACAGGTATCACCAATATGGTTTTGGTTGATGGTTTTGGGATTTTATGATTAGTTGGTAGTCACATGGTTTATAGAGATGCTACAGTAAAGAAAAATACTTTTATTGTTGATGTGGAATATCTTTGGTGTGCTGTGCATAACATATTTTTTTATGTGTTTGAACTGGTTACATGGACAAATACGCTTTTTATGATACCTGTTGTTGATGGACAGTTATTGGAAAGATATTGCAACAAAGTTGGTATGCTTGAACTTCTCATTCAATGTTCTTCGGCATTACATGACTATCTGACTATCCAATGTCTTAACAACTAGTTAAGTGGCAAAACTCTGATGTATGATACAACCATTGGAAGACTTCAAATTTGGTCCAAATTGGTTGTCTTGAATTTTCTTTTACATTGTTCTTTTTTTCAGGAAATTTGCTATACATGTATTCCTGTTTAGAATATGTAATTCCAGCACAAGCTCAAATGCATAATGTATGATAAGCAGACATTTAAAATGACCTTTAAATGCTGCTCACTGATTGGACATTTGGCATTTGAACAGAAACAGATGGAGTTCAGTAGGGTATTTCCATTATGGTACAACTGTTTGATTGTTTGATGACACAAGCCTTGTCTACTTTAACATTACATGTAGAATTTTAGTGTTTGGGTAACTTGTAAGGGTTTACTCTTACATTATTTACTGTGCATAGGTTGCATAATGAGACGTTGTGTTGGACATCCCACATGACTATATGATTTGTCTTTATCATCGTCTATTTTGTTCTGTATCTCCAAATAATGGTGTGTGTATAATTGGGAGCTGTATTTGAGTAACTGAGGATTTTCTCCATAGTGATGTGTGTGACAGGGAGCTACAGTAAATCCATATTGATGTGTGATTAATTGATGTCCTTGACTTCTAGAACAAAACCAGGAAATGGAGGACGCCAACCTAGAGATTGCTCAGGTAACCAGCTCTATAGTCAGTTCCTTTACATGAGACACCGCTGCCTATGTGCAGTATGATCAACACTGCCAGAGAAATGGAAATAGCCTCAGTTACGGCCTGTCTCTAATCTTATTATATGTAAATGCATGTCAATGGACTGGTATACAGTATGTTCTAACAAAATGCTACAGATATGTAAAATATCGTAACAGTACTGGACAGCTGTAAGGTACAATATGATACACAGACGTTGCTGCACTGCAGTAAGGTACTGTATGTGTTGTGTATGTACTGTATTGTTATGCACTCTAAAGTAGTGAGCAGAGGCAGGGTATTGCACAGCAACACAGAGATAACATCTGTACATCTGTAAAGAAGGGCAGCTGCCCTAATGAATCTGCAGCCTGATGGCTTTCACATGACCGTATCCACGGAGTAGAAGAGTGAAGAGAAGATGACTGGGGCTGGCAGCAGCCTGAACCCCTGTCTGTTCACATGAGCTGATTCACTTATCTCTGCAGACTAAATTCAATAACCCAACATCCTAAGAACGGCAGCTACACCAAAGGAGAGAAAAAAGGGAATCACTGCTGGCATATAAGAGAAGGGAGAAAAGAGAAATTGGGACACTCCAAACGACAACAACAATGAAAAAGATAATGAGGATAATGTGACTCAGTGGAGAGCGTTGTAGGAAACAAACCCTGTGGCAAAATGAGCTGTGACCTAGCTGACCTCTGATACACTCTTAGAAAAAGGCTTTTTGGGCTGTCCCCATACGAGAACCCTCTAGAGCGTTGGGCCAGTAACCGAAAGATCGCTAGTTCTAATCCCCAAGCCGACAAGGTAAAAAACTGTCCATGTGCCCTTGAGCAAGGCACTTAACCCTATTTGCTCCATGGTCGCTGTTGATCATTTCAGACCCTGGCCGTGACTCCACTCTCCGAGGGTGTCTCAAGGAGAAAAAATATTTACAATTCACGCATGCGTATTAATATATCAAATATAAGCACCCACAGAATTATTATTACTTTGGTTAAAACAGCTATGTAATTTATTCACCCCCACATATGGAACCAATGTAGCATTTCACAGTTATGTTCTGGACATTTTGTCACAAACAATCATATCACTGTAGTAACGGTTGTTACATCCTGACTGCTAACCTCTGACCTGGTGCTCCAGCTGCAGTCCTTGGTGGCAGAGCTGCGTACATTGCTGCAGGGGGTGTTACAGGACATGGCTGTGCTGCAGCAGAGGGACAGCAGTCTGGAAGAGAGGGCTCAGGCACACCAGAGAGACCTGGATGACAGGATCATGGGAATCAGGAACTCCCTCAACACGTTTAAGGTACCGCACTCTCCACATGACTTGACGGAACCTCACTGATATCTGAAACCAAATATTTGCCTGTTTGTCATTCTGCTCATACCATACAAGTGGACTACAGTAAAACCAGTAACAGTTTCTAGCAATTGAAGCAGGATGCTTAACACCAAAAAAAGTATTGCAGTATGTAGCTATCTGGTACATGTACCATGTGTTGTGAATGTAGCTAGATATCGTAGTGATGTGATTGTGCTATACACAGTGGCCAATTTATTAGATACTCCCATGTACTACCGGGTCAGACCCCCCTTTGCCTCCAGAACAACCTGAATTCTTTGGGGCATGGAAACATTGTTCAATTGGTATCAAGGGGCCTAACATGTGCCAGGAAAACATTCCCCACACCATTACACCACCGCCACCAGCCTGTACCATTGACACCAGGCAGGCTGGGGCAATGGACTCATGCTGCTTATGCCAGATCCTGAATCTGCCATCAGCATGACGCAACAGGAACCAGGATTTGTTGGACCAGCCAATGTTTTTCCACTCTTCAATTATCCAATGTTGGTGAACGCGTGCCCACTGGAGCCACTTCTTCTTGTTTTTAGCTGATGGGATTGGAACCCGGTGTTGTCATCTGTTGAAATAGCACATACGTGACAATGATCGACGAGTTGTGCATTTCGAGATGCCGTACCGCGCATCACCTGCATGATTCTTGCCATTCCCCTTTGACCTCTCTCATCAACGAGCTGTTTTCGCTCACAGGACTGCATCTGACTGGATGTTTTTTGTTTGTCGCGCCATTCTTGGTAAATCCTAGATACTGTCGTGCTTGAAAAGCCCAGGAGGCCGGCTGTTTCTGAGATACTGGAACCGGCGCGCCTGGCACCGACAATCATACCACGCAAAAAGTAACTTAGTTCACTCGTTTTGCCCATTCTAACATTCAATTGAACAGTGACTAAATGCCTTGATGCCTGTATGCCTGCTTTATATAGCAAGCCAAAGCCATGTGACTCACTGTCTGTAGGAGCGAAACCATTTTCGTGTACGGGGTGGTGTACCTAATAAACTGGCCACTGAGTGTATGTTCTGGTTGTGTTTAGGAGGACCTGAGCAGTGCTCTAACCCAGATCAAAGAGGTTAGCAGCAGACAGAAAGAGCTACAGGAAGGCCTGGAGTTCCTCCAATCAGAGACCGGCAGAGAGATCCGGCCCGTTCAACAGAGGTGTGTGACACACACATGTTGCATGCACAAACATTCACACACATACTTTCTTCACCTGAAATGAACTCACCATTCCCCTTGGTTTTGTCAGAAAAAGCTCCAAAGGGGACTGCCATGGGGAGGGCCATGAGTGTCTCTCCAACCAGACAGAGCTCAACGTCATCCAGCATTACTTTGCCAGCCTGCCCAGCATCTCTCCACACAGGAGCATAGCCTCGACACAGAGTGAGTTATACCTCTGAGGGACAGACAGAGTCCACTCATAGCAGATCCTGTATGTGTGTCATCGATGTACTGACTAGCTGGTCCTTACCCATTGGGCACAGACGTCAATTCAACGTTTATTCCATGTTGGTTCAAAAACATTGCTTCAACCAGTGTGTGCCCAGTGGGTTAGGGTTAGCCATTGAACATACTTCCTTTAGATGAATCAAATACTTGGCGGCTGTATAGGGATGTTACAGCACATGAAATCAATTAGAGACAGCGGAATCGCATTGACAATGCTTGTGTTTTCTCCCTGTGTATGTATGTACTGTGTGTGGTGCAGCCTCTAACTCAGAGCAGGAGGCAGCCAGTGGCCTGCCCCAAAGGGGTCAGTCGAAGTCTCCAGTGTGGACAGAATCGAAAGAGAGCCGGGACGACACGGATGCACAGAGTGCCTCAGAAAACAGTGAGGCACATCACCACTGACGTTACACACAGTGACTTATTCCCTTGTTATATTACAGAGCCCTACATTAAATTATTTTGTAGTCAATAGACTTATTCCCATTTAATAGGTCACAGCTGTGTAAAAAGCACACTTATTTTATTAACCTTAATTTCCAGTGGTGGCCTGAGAACAACAATGTGAGCAACACATTCAGGAATGATCACTACAAAATTACAGTTACAACATTACATAAAATTACAAAATTAAATTACAGTATATTCAAAAAGGGTAGTATAAACAAATATATACAATCAACCAAAATATATATATATTATATATACATATATATTATCAGAGCCCTAGATTCACCTTTTGGGACCTAAAAATCTAGTTTTAAAGTGAACTGAGGAGCATAGTAACTGAAAGCAGTCTTCCTTAACGCAGAGGAGATCAATGGAACCTCTAGTACCAACCAGTCTTGAGAGCGAGTATTATAGTTACTCGATTTCCAGTTTAGAAGTGAGGTGAGGTAGTATGGGAGTTTCTGGAGAAGTGCTTTATATATGAATCATAGCCAATGTTGCGCCCTTCTGCTAGTCAGAAACACCCAGCCAACAGAACTACAGTATATACAGTTGAAGTCGGAAGTTTACATACACCTTAGCCAAATTCATTTACTCTCAGTTTTTCACAATTCCTGACATTTAATCCAAGTAAAAATTCCCTGTCTTAGGTCAGTTAGGATCACCACTTTATTTTAAGAATGTGAAATGGCAGAATAATAGTAGAGATAATGATTTATTTCAGCTTTTAATTCTTTCATCACATTCACAGTGGGTCAGAAGTTTACATACACTCAATTAGTATTTGGTAGCATTGCCTTTAAATTGTTTAACTTGGGTCAAACATTTCGGGTAGCCTTCCACAAGCTTCCCACAATAMGTTGGGTGAATTTTGGCCCATTCCTCCTGACAGAGCTGGTGTAACTGAGTCAGGTTTGTAGGCCTCCTTGCTCGCACATGCTTTTTCAGTTCTGCCCACACATTTTCTATAGGATTGAGGTCAGAGCTTTGTGATGGCCACTCCAATACCTTGACTTTGTTGTCCTTAAGCCATTTTGCCACAACTTTGGAAGTATGCTTGGGGTCATTGTCCGTTTGGAAGACCCATTTGCGACCAAGCTTTAACTTCCTGACTGATGTCTTGAGATGTTGCTTCAATATATCCACATAATTTTCCTCCCTCACGATGCCATCTATTTTGTGAAGTGCACCAGTCCTCCTGCCGCAAAGCACCCCCAAAACATGATGAAACCACCACCGTGCTTAACAATTGGGATGGTGTTCTTCGGCTTGCAAGCCTCCCCCTTGTTCCTCCAAACATAATGATGGTCATTATGGGCAAAGAGTTCTATTTTTGTTTCATCAGACCAGAGGACATTTCTCCAAAATGTACAATCTTTGTCCCCATGTGCAGTTGCAAACCTCAGTCTGGCATTTTTATGGCGGTTTTGGAGCAGCGGCTTCTTCCTTGCTGAGTGGCCTTTCAGCTTATGTCATAATAGGACTTGTTTTACTTTGGATATAGATACTTTTGTACCTGTTTCCTTCAGCATCTTCACAAGGTCCTTTGCTGTTGTTCTGGGATTGATTTGCACTTGTCGCACCAAAGTACGTTCATCTCTGGGAGACAGAACGCGACTCCTTCCTGAGCGGTATGACGGCTGCTTGGTCCCATGGTGTTTATACTTGCGTACTATTGTTTGTACAGATGAACGTGGTACCTTCATGCGTTTGGAAATTGCTCCCAAGGATGAACCAGACTTGTGGGGGTCCACAATTGTTTTTCTGAGGTCTTGGCTTTTTTCTTTTGATTTTCCCATGATGTCAAGCAAAGAGGCACTGAGTTTGAAGGTTGGCCTTGAAATACATCAACAGTTACACCTCCAATTGACTCAAATTATGTAAATTAGCCTATCATAAGCTTCTAAAGCCATGACATAATTTTCTGGAATTTTTCAAGCTGTTTAAAGGCTCAGTCAACTCAGTGTATGTAAACTTCTGACCCACTGGAATTGTGATCAAATCAAATCAACGTTTATTTGTCACGTGCGCCAAATACAACAGGTGTAGGTAGACCTTACAGTGAAATGCTTACCTACAGGCTCTAACCAATAGTGCAAAAAAGGTATTAGGTGAACAATAGGTAATTAAAGAAATAAAAACAACAGTAAAAAGATAGTGAAAAATAACAGTAGCGAGGCTATAAATGTAGCGAGGCTACATACAGACACCAGTTAGTCGGGCTGATTGAGGTAGTATGTACATGAATGTATAGTTAAAGTGACTATGCATATATGATAAAGAGAGAGTAGCAGCAGCCTAAAAGAGGGGTTGGGGTATGGGCACACAATTCAAATAGTCATTTGATTACCTGTTCAGGAGTCTTATGGCTTGGGGGTAAAAACTGTCCTTTTTGTCCTAGACGTGGCACTCCGGTACCGCTTGCCATGCGGTAGTAGAGAGAACAGTCTATGACTGGGGTGGCAATTTTTAGGGCCTTCCTCTGACAACGCCTGGTGTAGAGGTCCTGGATGGCAGGCGGCTTAGCCCCAGTGATGTACTGGGCCGTACGCTCTACCCTCTGTAGTGCCTTGCTGTCGGACGCTGAGCAATTGCCATACCGGGCAGTGATGCAACCAGTCAGGATGCTCTCGATGTTGCAGCTGTAGAACATTTTGAAGTTCTCAGGACCCATGCCAAATCTTTTTAGTTTCCTTCAGGGGAATAGGCTTTGTTGTGCCCTCTTCACGACTGTCTTGGTGATGTGTTGGTGATGTGGACACCAAGGAACTTGAAGCTCTCAAACTGCTCCACTACTGCCCCGTCGATGAGTATGGGGGCGTGCTCGGTCCTCCTTTTCCTGTAGTCCACAATCATCTCCTTAGCATTGGTTACATTGAGGGATAGGTTGCTATTCTGGCACCACCCGGGCCAGGTCTTTGACCTCCTCCCTGTAGGCTGTCTCGTCGTTGTCGGTTGTGTCGTCTGCAAACTTAATAATGGTGTTGGAGTCGTGCCAGGCCATGCAGTCGTGGGTGAACAGGGAGTACAGGAGGGGACTGAGCACGCACCCCTGGGGGGCTCCAGTGTTGAGGATCAGCGTGGCAGATGTGTTGCTACCTACCCTCACCACCTGTGGGCGGCCTGTCAGGAAGTCCAGGATCCAGTTGCAGAGGGASGTGTTAAGTCCCAGAATCCTTAGCTTAGTGATGAGCTTTGAGGGTACTATGGTATTGAACGCTGAGCTGTAGTCAATGAATAGCATTCTCACATAGGTGTTCCTTTTGTCTAGGTGGGAAAGKGCAGTGTGGAGTGCAATAGAGATTGCATCATCTGTGGATCTGTATAGGCGCTATGCAAATTGGAGTGGGTCTAGGGTTTCTGGGATAATGGTGTTGATGTGAGCCATTACCAGCCTTTCAAAGCACTTCATAGCTACGGACGTGAGTGCTACGGGTCTGTAGTCATTTAGGCAGGTTGCCTTTGTNGAGAGAGGATGGAAGGAGAGGAACTGAGAGGGGCAGGCAGCAGCCTGAATCCCTGTCTGTTCACATGAGCTGATTCACTTATCTCTGCAGACTAAATTCAATAAATCTCCACATCCTAAGAACGGCCRCTACACTAGAGACAGAAAAAAGCTTGCCTCTAACGGGAGGGCAAAAAGGAGAAATTGGGACACTCTCCAAACAACAGCAACAATAAAGAAGATAAAGAGAATAATGTGACTCAGTGGAGAGCCTTGTTGGAAACAAACCCTGTGCCAAAATGAGCTGTGACCTCGCTGACCTCTGAAAGGGTAACTGCTGGGCCACACATGGCTGCAGTGAGAGATTCACAGACAGTACACTACAGGACAGGAAGCTGCTGGTGAGGACTGCATGGGGAGAGCAGCGATCTCCAAGATGTTCAAATTACAGAGAAATGTTCAATAGGCTCACCGTCAGTCTCCGTTAACTCTCAACTCCYGTTTCTATTCTCCTTTTCTGTCCTGGTCCTCTGACATCTTATACCCCAGCACTCTCACCTTCACCCATCTTTTTTTCTCTCCTTTCCCCATCTTCCTTATCTCATCCTTCCTTTTCCTCTCTTTTCCTTGTCAAAACAGCTGCTCATTTCTCCAAGTAATTGATTCACCCCCACATACAGAACCAATGTAGTTACAGTGTGTTCTGAACATTCTGGAGACATTAGTAAGGTCACAAACAACCATCGATGTAGTAACTGTTGTTACATCCTAACCCCTAACCTGGTGTTCCAGCTGCAGGCCTTGGTGGTGGAGCTGCGTACGGGGCTGCAGGGAGTGTTACAGGACGTGTCTGCGCTGCAGCAGAGGGACAAAGGTCTGGAGGAGAGGGCTCAGGGCCAGCAGAGCGATGTGGATGACAGGATCATGGGAATCAGGAACTCCCTCAACACATTTAAGGTACCCCACTTCCCACATGACTTGAACAAACCTCACTGATATCAGATACCAAATATGTGCCTGTTTGTCATTCTTCTCATACGATCAAATCAAATATTATTGGTCACACACATATTTAGCATATTTTATTGCGGGTGTGGCGAAACGCTTGTAAAGTGGACTACGGTGGACTACAGTCAAATCAGTAAGTCTCTAGCAATTCTAGCAGGATGCCTAAGTATTACAGTATGTTACTCTGTGGCACATGTATTGTGAACATAGCTAGATATCATAGTGATGGGATTGTGCTGTATGTCGTGATTGTGTTCAGGAGGACCTGAGCGGTGCTCTATCCCAGATCAAAGAGGTTACCAGCAGACAGAAAGAGCTACAGAAAGGCCTGGAGCTCCTCCAATCAGAGACCGGCAGAGAGATCCTGTCCGTTCAACAGAGGTACGTAACACTGACACACGTTGCATGCATGAACATTCACAGACAGACATTGCATCATCACCTGACGTGAACTCACCACTCTCTGTTGCTTCCCCTTGGTTTTGTCAGGAAAAGCTCCAAAGGGGACTGCATTGGGGAGGGGCATGGGTGTCTCTCCAACCAGACAGAGCTCAATGTCATCCAGCATTACTTTGCCAGCCTACCCAGCGGCTCTCCACAGATGAGCACAGCCTCCACACAGAGTGAGTTATGCCTCTGAGGGACAGACATTCATAACCAGTCCTGTATGTGTCATTGATTGTACTGACTAGCTGGTCCTTAAAGACCTGTTCATGAAAGTCATTGAACGTACTTGCCTCAGCTGACTCAAATACCTGGGGGCTGTATAGGAATGTTTACATCACATGAAAGACAGTGGAATCGAATGGCAAATGCTTGTGTTTGCCCCATGTGTGTACTGTGTGGTGCAGCCTCTAACTCAGAGCAGGACGCAGCCAGTGGCCAGCCCCAGAGAGCTCAGTCCAAGTCTCCAGTGTGGAGAGAAAGGAAAGAGAGCCGAGACGACACGGATGCACAGAGCGTCCCAGAGAACGGTGAGTGACATCACCGCTGACGTTACACACGTCAGTGACTTATTCCCTTGTTACATTAGGGAGCCCTACGTTAAATTATTTAGCAGTCAATATACAAATTCCCATTTAATACTGTAGGTCACAGCGGTGTAAAAAGTATGTCAGTGTGTGGTGCTTCTTTTTCACTGTGTGTGTGTGTGTTTGTGTGTGTTTGTGTGTCAGGTAAGAGGCAGGTTGCTGCCCTGGAGCTGTTGGAGTCAGAGAGGGTGTATGTGTCGTACCTGTCTCTCCTGCTGAAAGCCAACATCACCTTCAACAGCACAGAGGACCTCCACACCAAAGACAAACGGTACTGTACCACTGACGGTTATTATTTACACATTTATGTGAGATGTACAGTGCCTTGCAAAAGTATTCATCCCCCTTGGCGTTTTTCCTATTTTGTTGCATTACAACCTGTCATTTAAATGGATTTTATGTAATGGACATACACAAAATAATCCAAATTGGTGAAGTGAAATGAAAAAAATAACAAAAAAAATCAAAAAAATACAAAACGGAGAAGTGGTGCGTGCATATGTATTCACCCCGTTTCCTGTGAAGCCCCTAAATAAGATCTGGTGCAACCAATTACCTTCAGAAGTCACATATTTAGTTAAATAAAGTCCAACTGTGTGCAATCGAAGTGTCACATGATCTCAGTATATATACACCTGTTCTGAAAGGCCCCAGAGTCTACAACACCACTAAGCAAGGGGCACCACCAAGCAAGCGTGACTATGAAGACCAAGGAGCTCTCCAAACAAGTCAGGGACAAAGTTGTGGAGAAGTACAGATCAGGGTTGGGTAATAAAATAATATCAGAAACTTTGAACATCCCACAGAGCACCATTAAATCGATTATTAAAAAAAGAATACACAATAAGCCTGCCAAGAGAGGGCCTCCCACCAAAACTCATGGACCAGGCAAGGAGGGCATTAATCAGAGAGGCAACAAAGAGACCAAAGATAACCCTGAAGGAGCTGCAAAGCTCCACAGCGGAGATTGGAGTATCTGTCCATAGAACCACTTTAAGCCGTACACTCCACAGACCTGGGCGTTACGGAAGAGAGGCCAGAACAAAATAAGCAAACATGTTTGGTGTTCGCCAAAATGTATGTGGGAGACTCCCGAAACATATGGAAGAAGGTACTCTGGTCAGATGAGACTAAAATGTAGCTTTTGGGCCATCAAGGAAAACGCTATGTCTGGCACAAACCCAACACCTCTCATCACCCCAAGAACACCATGGCAGCATCATGCTGTGGGGATGTTTTTCATCGGCAGGGACTGGGAAACTGGTCAGAATTGAAGGAATAATGGATGGCGCTAAATACAGGGAAATTCTTGAGGGATACCTGTTTCAGTCTTCCAGAGATTTGAGACTGGGACAGAGGTTCACCTTCCAGCAGGACAATGACCTTAAGCATATTGCTAAAGCAACACTCGAGTGGTTTAAGGGGAACATTTAAATGTCTTGGAATGGCCTAGTCAAAACCCCCATTTTTCCTATTTTGTTGCCTTACAACATGGAACATTGATTATTGGGGGTTTATCATTTGATTTACACAACATGTAAATCCCCCCAAGGGGGGTGAATACTTTCGCAAGCCACTGTAGTAGCCACACTGTGGCTGAACTGTTTTGTTATAGTTCACAGCAACAGAGCCACCGGACCACTATTACATAAATATAGGCTTCGTAGGAACCAATTAAATTAGGTTTGTACATTTGTCACAGTGGGCCAGTGCTTTAGGGTTCAGGGTTAGGGTTTAATAGTGCACTATGACTCATTGAAGCAGATTAAATTTTAACTGTTGTTCTCAACATTGACCTTGGTAGAACCCTTAGGTTCGGTTCATAAACAAAAGATAAATGACTGCTGCAAAATATAAAATACTGCTGTGAAACATGCTATTACTATCAGCATGCTATGACTGTTACTTACACTGCAATTTCTATTATAACAACAACTTTCACTGGTCCATTTACCTCAGTATTCTGTATGCTAACACCATCATGTTTAAATGCATCTTCCAATTCCATAATTTCAGTTCTGTCGTCTCCTTTATCTCTGTCTGTAGTTATCCGCATCTGTTTCACTCTCTCTTTCATCCATCCAGTCTTCATATCGTTTCACATTTCTCCAGTTCTGTTTGAGCCTTTATCAACCACTGTTCTGTACCTCTCTCCTCGCAGTGTAATGTGGTGTGATGTGTTTTATATCTATCTCCTTTGTCTCTCTCCAGGCCATTCCCCAGTTCTCTACGTTTCCTCATCCAGCAACACCTGGAGCTGCTTCACACTCTGCAGGAGAGGGTGCTCAAGCGCCAGTGGCAGGGCATCATGGGAGATGTATTCATGAGGCTCACCAGCAAAGAGGTATTCATTTTTGACAGGTACAAATGACCCATGACGTCATGGAAAGGAGCCTTCAAGGGTTTAACCCTGACCAGGTAAACTGACCTAGAGAAACTCAGGGCTCTACTCTAGTGATGGTATCACAGTCTGGCTGCAAACTACATTACCCCTCACATACAGTATCCAGTCTATTAGGTGCTTATTGTATTAGGACCAATGTGATTTAGCCGTTAGCAGTTAGGGGCCCCATAGGAGACTGTCCAGGGGAAATGCTGTGATTCAGACCTGGCGCTAGGATAAAGTGACTATGGGGGGCAGTTGAAATCAGTGAGGCGGCACAATTTTGGGGGGTTCTTGCATTGGAATTATATTGAATTCTGCTTATATCACACTATACCACACTAAACATAAAGTTCAAATGCCAAGACTCCGAGATTATTGATTGAGTGCTTGAGTGGCAGGTTTGGCGCTTAATCTGTAGCCTATCTCCCCTGCACTGTATCAGCACAATGGACAGCGCCTTACACACTAAAGTACGTGTCAAACTCATTCCACGGAGGGCCGAGCATCTGCGGGTTTTCGCTCCACTCTTGTACTTGATTTATGAATTAAGGTCACTAATTAGTAAGGAACGCCCCTCAACAGTTGTCTAGGTTTAAATGGAAAGGAAAAACTAAACACCTGCAGACACTCGGCCCTCCGAGGAATGAGTTTGACAGCACTGCACTCAAGCAAGTACATATTGGTAATGAATATAGGCTACAAGATAGATAAAGTAATTCACCTATTACAAACAGCCTATGTGAATGCAGCCATACACACAGCTGTCTTACCAAAATAATGCAAACTAAATGCTGAAAGTAGTAGCCTAGTCATTCATGCATGAAAACAAAAATACTGAATAGCAGTTTGCCTTAGAATACTGACAACTGCGAATGCGAACAGAACAAAACAGCGGTACCAAGTAGGCCTAGTAAACAAAATATCAGATTGAAAAGGCATGACAATCTATATTTAGGCTAGTTACATTAACAGTGAACAAAAGGTGAATGGAGATCCAAATAACCAAAACATAGTCTACAGCCTATTACAGTGAGATGCAGCCTGGCTTGAACATGGAAAACCATGTCGCTCATGAGTACAGCAACACATTGAGATATGGCACAATACACTTCTGTAATTCAAATTTGACCCAAGTAATCAATTAAGCAATGCTAGCCTGCCTTAAACATGTTTCCAATACATACATTTACAACCATGAAAACCAATAGGCTACCAATTAGAAATCCATAATAGAATGTATCTATTTCTATGATGAAACATACCGATATGTAGCAATACCCAGGGGTGTCATTCAGCAGTAACCAAGTATTCCAGCACTCTCAAGGGTGGCAGGTAGCCTTCCCTGAGCTGGCAGGGTGGAGGAATCTGCACTTCTGCTACGTGTTTCTATGTTTTGTAGTGAGGTAGATAAGCATTTCCAATGACATCATCAACCAATAAGTAGGCAATAATTGGTTAAAATCACAGAATGCACACCAATGATGTCATTGGAAACACTTATCTTCCTCTATTTTTACTACAAAATACAGAAACACACAATTTTCACATATATTGACGTTGGGGTCATGCTGGAGATGATGAATATGAAGTTGAAATATAATTTATTTTCCCTTTAACCCTCAACAACAACTGCTCCCCTGGCGGCCGATGACGATTAAGGCAGCCCCCCGCACCTCTCTGATTCAGAGGGGTTGGGTTAAATGCGGAAGACACATTTAGGTTGAATGCATTCAGTTGTGCAACTGACTAGGTATCCCCTTTCCCTTTCCTATGAACCAGTTGCTCTTAACCTGCGGCTAGGGTAGGATTCTAGGCTAACCTGGGCTGGCTTCTCTGTTCCAAGATCGTCAGGAACAGTCAGAGGTGGAGGGGGCTGTGGAGCCATTATCTTGGCGGCACTTGTGGAAGGGTGGGTAGGCTCTGCAGGCGGAGCTAGCTGAAGCTCGGCAGCATCATCGCTGCTGAGCTTGGCGGCGGCCTTGGTGGTTTGATGCTGCTGCTGCTCATTGCTCTCTTTCTCCTTCTCCTTTGTTTGTGTACTTTGACAAAGCGAATTTCTGATCTCCATCGTGGCAGATTAGCTGGTTTGGCTAATAACACTAATGCTTTTTACAGCTAACTAGCTAAGAAGCTAACTAAACTCTGTTATGGTGGGGCGTGAGGCAGAGATAAGTGAAGCCGCTTCAACTGTAAACTTTACCCTGCCCTTATAAATCGAAATCAAATATTACAGGCGGAGGTATCACGTTTTTCACTTAGCCTATCTCAGATGAGAAGTGTTTTCCCCCCGCTTTTTATGGGAACCCAAAGGAGTCATACCTAACCACACCAGTGGCTTTACATAGCCCCCCCTACACACATTCTGTCCATTGTGCTGAAACAGTGCAGCGGAGATACAGATTTTGTGCCTACCTTCATTTAATCATTTGTAATTTTTTGCCATTTTAATGTCGGGACATAAAACTAAAACTGAGGGGTCACAAGTTTCAACTAACTGGTCTAAGCCCCCTTTTTTCCCATTGTGGAACCGTGCCCGCTGTGACACAGTGCATCTCCTCACCAATTACACCATCATATGTGGAGTCCTTAAAATGAATCACAAGATCACATCTGACACTCAGGAGAGACGTGGGGATTTGGGAGAGAGGATAGATTTAGTCTCTGTCTATGTTTCAGATAATTTCTCTGTCTGTCTACACTCTAGTCTAGACTATGACCCTATCTACTGAGTTTCAATGACTGACTGACTGACTGTGTCTGTCTGTCTGTCTACACTCTAGTCTAGACTATGACCCTATCTACTGAGTTTCAATGACTGAATGACTGAATTACTGACTGTATCTGTCTGTCTGTCTACACTCTGACCCTATCTACTGAGTTTCAATGTCTGTCTGTCTGTCTGTCTGTCTGTCTGTCTGTCTGTCTGTCTGTCTGTCTGTGTCTCTAATTATCCATATTGTCTGTCTGTCTACACTCTAGTCTAGACTATGACCCTATCTACTGAGTTTCAATGACTGACTAACTGACTGACTGTGTCTGTCTGTCTGTCTGTCTACACTCTAGTCTAGACTATGACCCTATCTACAGTGCCTTGCAAAAGTATTCACCCCCCTTGGCGATTTTCCTATTTTGTTGCATTACAACCTGTAATTTAAATGGATTATTATTTGGATTTCATGTAATGGACATACACAAAATAGTCCAAATTGGTGAAGTGAAATGAAAAAAATAACTAAAAAATAATTAAAAAACAAACCTGGAAAAGTGGTGTGTGCATATGTATTCACCCCCTTTGCTATGAAGCCCCTAAAAAAGATCTGGTTCAACCAATTACCTTCAGAAGTCACATAATTAGTTAAATAAAGTCCACCTGTGTCACGACTTCCGCCGAAGTCGGTCCTTCTCCTTGTTCGGGTGGTGTTCGGCGGTCGACGTCACCGGCTTTCTAGTCACCATCGATCCATTTTTCAGTTTCGTTTTGTTTTGTCTGTATTAATCACACCTGGTTCCAATTCCCCTATCATGTTCCCTATTTAACCCTCTGGMTTTCATTTCTGTTTTGTCCGTGATTGTTTGTGCGTTAGTGGTTGTGGTTTATACATTGTGTTTGTGATTATTTCCATTTGTGGAATTTTTGCCATTAATCGTGAGTAAACACTGTGGTTTCGCTCAACACCTGTGTCCTGCGCTTGACTCCGATWATTCTCCGCACACAACCCTGACAGAATCACGGACCWTATTCAAATGGAGTCAGCAGGCGCAGCCAGCCCTTCTCTACCAGTAGAGGAGCAGGTTCAACAGCACGCGACCATGTTGCATAGTTTAGGGACAGCCATGGATCGCGTGCTGCAAACTATGGACAGATGGGAGAGAGGAGGTCTCCCAGTAAATCAGACCCCAGCACCGACACCCGCACCTCAACCTACACCACCGTCCATCCCTCCACCGGTCGGACCCAGTGGGATTCGGCTCTCGCTCCCAGGAGCGTATGATGGAACAGCAGCCGGGTGCCAGGGGTTCCTCCTACAGCTGGAGCTCTACCTGGCATCTGTTCATCCGTCCCCTTCGGGATACGAGAGGGTGGGCGCCCTCATCTCCTGTCTGACTGGTAGAGCCCTGGAGTGGGCCAACGCCATCTGGGGAAGAGAGGGTTCTACCCTGGATAATTATGATGACTTCTCTCGCCGCTTCCGGGCAGTTTTTGATCATCCACCTGAAGGGAGAGCGGCGGGAGAGCGGCGGGAGAGCGATTGTTCCATCTAAGACAGGGGATGAGGAGCGCACAAGATTTTGCCCTGGACTTCCGTACTCTGGCCGCTGGTGCGGGATGGAATGAGCGGSCCCTGATCGATCATTACAGGTGTAGTCTACGAGAGGACGTTCGTAGGGAGCTAGCCTGCAGGGACACCACTCTCAACCTGGACCAGCTGGTAGATTTATCTATCCGGCTGGATAACCTGTTGGCCTCCCGCGGGCGTCTAGATCGGGGTCCGCCCATTCCATTACCCAGCTCCTTGGATCCAACYCCTATGGAGTTGGGAGGGGCTGCTAGGAGGGAGACCGGAGGGGGATCCACTCCATGTACCAACTGTGGACGCAGAGGGCACACTGCTGTCCGGTGCTGGGGTGTTTCTCCTGGAAGTCGAGGTAGCAGGCGGAGCACTGGTGGGTCGTCTCAGGTGAGTAGGCACATAACTCACCCAGAGCCTTCTGTTGCACACATGTGGTTACCTATAGAATTTCCTGAGTTTTCCCCACATCCCCAGCATAAGGCGCTAGTAGATTCAGGCGCAGCTGGGAACTTTATTGACCGCTCTTTGGCTCATAGCTTAGGGATCCCTATTATTCCTGTTGATGTTCCCTTCCCTGTACATGCCTTAGATAGTCATCCTTTGGGGTCGGGGCTGGTTGGGGAGGTCACAGCGCCCATCGCTATGAGAACGCAGGGGGATCACGAGGAGAGAATTAGTCTCTTCTTGATCGACTCTCCTGCGTTTCCTGTTGTGTTGGGTCTTCCCTGGTTGGCCTCTCATGATCCGATTATTTCGTGGCAACAGAGGGCTCTCAAGGGATGGTCCTGTCAGTGTTCAGGGAGGTGTGTAGGTGTTTCCTTAGGTGCCACTACGGTGGAAAGTCCAAACCAGGTTTCCACCATGCACATTCCTCCCGAATATGCCGATTTGGCACTCGCCTTCTGTAAGAAGAAGGCGACTCAATTACCACCCCATCGACCGGGGGATTGTGCGATAGATCTCTTGGTAGACGCTACACTTCCCAGGAGTCACGTATATCCTTTGTCACAGGAGGAGACGGTGGCTATGGAGACATATGTCACCGAATCTCTGGGACAGGGATATATTCGGCCCTCCATCTCACCTGTCTCCTCGAGTTTCTTTTTTGTGAAGAAGAAGGATGGAGGGTTGCGCCCGTGTATTGATTATCGCGGATTGAATAAGATCACGGTAAAATACAGTTACCCGCTACCACTTATAGCCAGTATGACCGAGTCATTACACGGGGCGCGCTTCTTCACAAAATTGGACCTCAGGAGCGCGTACAACCTGGTGCGTATCAAGGGGGAAGATGAGTGGAARACAGCATTTAGCACCACTTCTGGGCATTATGAGTACCTCGTCATGCCGTATGGGTTAATGAATGCTCCATCAGTCTTCCAATCCTTTGTGGATGAGATCTTCAGGGACCTGCACGGGCAGGGTGTAGTGGTGTATATAGATGACATTCTAATATACTCCGCTACACGCGCCGAGCATGTGTCCCTAGTGCGCAGGGTGCTTGGTCGACTGTTGGAGCATGACCTGTACGTCAAGGCTGAGAAATGTCTGTTCTTCCAACAGTCCATCTCCTTCCTAGGGTACCGCTTTTCAGCGTCAGGGGTAGAGATGGAGAATGACCGCATTTCACAAGAGAGAGATACGTATTCCGAGCACTCGGATCCTGAGGATTATAGTTTCTGATCGGGGGTCCCCAATTTACGTCTAGAGTCTGGAGGGCGTTTTGGAACGCCTGGGATCTCGGTCAGCCTTACCTCAGGTTTCCACCCCGAGAGCAACGGGCAGGTGGAAGAGTCAACCAGGATGTGGGTAGGGTTCTGAGGTCCTATTGCCAGGACCGGCAGGGAGTGGGCGGTTAACATCCCCTGGGCGGAGATGGCCCAAAACTCCTCGCCATCTCTATCCAACTATCACGTTCAGTGTGTGCTAGGTTACCAGCCGGTCCTGGCACCATGGCATCAGAGCCAGATTGAGGCTCCTGCGGTGGATGAATGGTTTTCGGCATCAGAGGAGACTTGGAACGCTGCCCATGTGCGGTTACAACGGGCCATCAGAAGACAAAAGGCGAGTGCGACCGCCACGCGTGAGGCCCCGGTGTATGCACCGGGGGATCGGGTCTGGCTCTCGACCCGAAACCTACCCCTTCACCTGCCCTGCCGGAAGCTGGGTCCGCGGTTTGTGGGGCCATTTAAAGTCTGAGGAGACTGAACAAGGTTGTTATAGGTTACAACTCCCCCCTGATTACCGTATTATCCCTCGTTCCATGTGTCTCTCCTCAGGCCGGTGGTGGCTGGTCCGCTCCAGCAGTCTGAGGTGCGGGAGGTCCTCCGCCCCCTCTTGACATCGAGGGGGTCCCGGCGTATATCGTAAGGCTATCATGGATTCTAGACGTCGGGCGAGGGGCCTTCAATACCTCGTGGAGTGGGAGGGGTGTCCGGAGGAGAGATGCTGGTACCGGTGGAGGACATTCTAGATCCATCCATGTTACAAGAGTTTCACCGTCTCCACCCGGATCGCCCTGCCCTCGCCCTCTCGGGTCGCCCGAGGCCGGTGTCGTCGCGCTGCTGGAGCCGCGCGTCAAGGGAGGGTACTGTCACGACTTCCGCCGAAGTCGGTCCTTCTCCTTGTGTCGGGTTGTGTTCGGCGGTCGACGTCACGGGCTTTCTAGTCACCATCGATCCATTTTTCAGTTTCTGTTTTGTTGTCTGTATTAATCACACCTGGTTCCAATTCCCTATCATGTTCCTATTTAACCTCTGGATTTCATTTCTGTTTTGTCCGTGATTGTTTGTGCGTTAGTGGTTGTGGTTTATACATTGTGTGTTGTGATTATTTCCATTTGTGGAAT
>NC_036858.1:46794250-46808171 GCF_002910315.2 Salvelinus sp. IW2-2015
AATTTTTGCCATTAATCGTGAGTAAACACTGTGGTTTCGCTCAACACCTGTGTCCTGCGCTTGACTCCGATTATTCTCCGCACACAACCCTGACAACCTGTGTGCAATCTAAGTGTCACATGATCTGTCACATAATCTCAGTATATTTACACCTGTTTTGAAAGGCCCCAGAGTCTGCAACACCACCAAGCAAGCTATACTATGAAGACCAAGGAGCTCTCCAAACACGTCAGGGACAAAGTTGTGGAGAAGTACAGATCAGGGTCGGGTTATAAAAAAATATCAGAAACTTTGAACATTCCACAGAGCACCATTAAATCGATTATTAAAAAATGGAAAGAATATGGCACCACAACAAACCTGCCAAGAGAGGACCTCCCACCAAAACTCATGGACCAGGCAAGGAGGGCATTAATCAGAGAGGCAACAAAGAGACCAAAGATAACCCCGAAGGAGCTGCAAAGCTCCACAGCGGAGATTGGAGTATGTGTCATTAGGAGCACTTTAAGCCGTACACTCCACAGACCTGGGCTTTACGGAAGAGTGGCCAGATAAAAATAAGCAAACATGTTTGGTGTTCGCCAAAAGGCATGTGGGAGACTCCCCAAACACATGGAAGAAGGTACCCTGGTCAGATGAGACTAACATTTTGCTTTTTGGCCATTAAGGAAAATGCTATATCTGGCGTAAACCAAACATCTCTCATCACCCAGAGAACCCCATCCCCACAGTGAAGCATGGTGTTGGCAGCATCATGCTGTGGGGATGTTTTTCATCGGCAGGGACTGGGAAACTGGTCAGAATTGAAGGAATAATGGATGGCGCTAATTACATGGAAATTCTTGAGGGATACCTGTTTCAGTCTTCCAGAGATTTGAGATTGGGACGGAGGTTCACCTTCCAGCAAGACAATGACCCTAAGCATACTGCTAAAGCGTCACTCGACTGGTTTAAGGGGAAACATTTAAATGTCTTGGAATGGCCTAGTCAAAACCCAGACCTCGATCCAATTGAGAATCTGTGGTATGACTTAAAGATTGCTGTACACCAGTGGAACCCATCCAACTTGAAGGAGCTGGAGCAGTTTTGCCTTGAAGAATGGGGAAAAATCCCAGTGGCTAGATGTGCCAAGCTTATAGAGATATACCCCAAGAGACTTGCAGCTGTAATTGCTGCAAAAAGTGGCTCTTCAAAGTATTGACTTTGGGGGGGTGAATAGTTATGCACGCTCAAGTTTTCAGTTTTGTTGTCTAATTTCTTGTTTGTTTCACAATAAAAAATATTTTGCATCTTCAAAGTGGTAGGCATGTTGTGTAAATCAAATGATAAACCCCTCAAAAATTCATTTTAATTCCATGTTGTAAGGCAACAAAATAGGAAAAATGCCAAGGGGGTGAGTACTTTCGCAAGCCACTGTATTGAGTTTCAATTGCTGACTGACTGACTGTGTCTGTCTGTCTACACTCTTTGATCCTATCTACTGAGTTTCAATGACTGACTGACACTGACTGAATGTCTGTCTGTCTGTCTGTGTTTCTAATTCTCCATCTTGTCTGTCATCAACAGAGTGATTTCCTGGACTTCTACGTGTCGTATCTGAAGGAGCTGCCTGAATGTCTGTCTGTGGTCAACATGTTGACCACCACCTCACTAAAAGCAGCCGGCCTGTTTGAGGTAAACAAAGAACACTGAACAACCAGGCTGTATTGACCGCCATCATGGCCATGGGAAGATGTTTTGGGTTGGGTTACTCCGCTCATACAGGAGTAATAAAGGCCTTATATTTGTATTTATTTTATATGCAGCACCCTCAGTACACCCCTATGTCCACAATCACTGCATAGAGCTACCCACAGAGAAGTACTCACAGAAAAGAAAGGGTTATTTCAGGAAATCCTGTTACCATTGATTATTATCGTTTAGTAAATCTCTTTGACATTTCGATGAACAAAGAGCACATGATAAGCATACCTGAGTGAAGTTTATTATGACTTAGTTTTTTTGTGACATCTTATCCCCAGTCTTTATTACTCTGTAAACTTTTCATACAATTGATTTCACATGATTTCTGTGTCGACTTGTGCCAACTGACTGTCTCTTCTCTGATTGACTGTCTGATGTTCCAGGGTGACATCAACGGGGACGAGACGACACGCCCCTCTCTCCACACTCTGCTTCTCCAGCCAGTACAAAGGATCCCTGTGTACCTTCAGCTGCTGCAGGTCAGTTCCCTGACACTCACATCTGATACATACAGTACACCACCAACACAACATAGGTATTTAGAAAAGAGAGCCTTCACCATCATAGTATGTTATCTCTAATCAGAGTGGTGGTGACTGTATAAACTGTTCAGGTCAGTGCCGGGTTCATATCCAAGCTGGCACATTTGATTCGTTGGAAGTTGTGGGAAGGTATGTTTTTTTCATATTGGTTGTGGAACAAAGCTATACGTTTCCTGACCGGTAAAACGGAATGTTTTTTTCAACGTTCTGAGAACAGAAGTGAACATTTTGCTGTTCTGGTAATGTACATTTTTAGGTTACAGGGAGGTTCTGAGAATGTTTCACTCCAGTTCCCTGAAAGTTTAGGTTTTATTAACACTCTGATAATGGAAATTATAGGTTATTTGAAGGTAATTAAATAACTTAAAACATTCACTGAATGTATCAATAAGACTTTAAATAACACTGCTAGCTTATCTTGGGTTAACTTTTTTTTCAACGCCAAGCACAGATACAATAGGATACATGGAAATTAATTTGCTTAGGCATTAATCATGCAAACAGTTATTTTGTTATTGTGACCAGTGGTGGAAAAACAATCCAATTGTCATACTTGAGTAAAAATAAAGATACCTGAACAAAAAATGACTCAAGTAAAAGTGAAAGTCACCCAGTAAAATACTACTTGAGTAAGTCTGAAGTATTTGGTTATACATGTTCTTAAGTATCAAAAGTTAATGTAATTGCTAAATATATACTTAAGTATAGATTTTTTTACAGATAGCACAGGCATACTCCAACACTCAGGCATAATTTACAAACAAAGCATTTGTGTTTAGTGATTCTGCCAGATCAGAGGCAGTAGGGATGACCAGGGATGTTCTCTTGATAAGTGCATGAATTGGACCATTTTCCTGTCTCACTAAGCATTCAAAACGTAACCAGTACTTTTGGGTGTCAGGGAAAATGTATGGAGTTAAAGTACATTGTTTTCTTTTGGAATATAGTGAAGTAAAAGTAGTCAAAAATATAAATAGTAAAGTACAGATTCCTCACAAAACTACTTAAGTAGTACTTTAAAGTAGTTTTACACCACTGATTGCAACATGGCATCAGAAAGATTCAAACCTATGATCTTCTGTTCTCTATCCTGGAATTAGTCCACTGAGCTACCAGGATGGAGCTAGCTGTTTTTTCCCCCGCATACATAGCTGTTCATTTTAGTCTGTTCAACCAACCAGGAAACAAGCACTCATTAAGATCAAGTTTCACCAATTAGTGGGTGCAGCCAACACACCTGAACACACCTAACAAGATAGAGGATCGAGAGAGTTTTCCTGACCCTGAGAATGGAACGTTTTTAAATAAAATTCCTCGAATTTTTTCTGAATGTTAATAAAGTTTTCTTCATGTTCTTAGACCAGAATGTATGTTTTTAAATAACATTCTTAGAACGTTTTCTGAACATTACAAACATTTTCTTGTGGTTTTTCTGGAACATTTTCTTCATGTTCTGAGAATGGAATTTAGAATTAATTGATGTCAATATGTAGAATTATTTTTTTTGAACTGTCCCAGAATATTACCAAGAACTGACATAAAAGAGAACCATACATTCTCTGAACGTTCTGAGAACGTTTTTTTATTTTTATTATTTTTTATTTTTTTACAGCATTTCTTTTTTTAGAACATTCCCAGAATGTAGTAAAAATATGACATTAAATAGAACCTAATGGGAACTTGTGTGGAATGTTCTGTGGAAGTACTGAAATTCCTACAGAAGAACATTGTTTCGTTCGCGGAACTATTTGAGAACATTATCAGTATCAAACCAGTTGGAGTACATTCCTAGAACATGACCAGAAATTCAATTAAATGTATCCGTGTTTGAACTTTTAGGAAACATTGTGTTAAAGTAATAAAATTATGTTTTTTCCTTAAAAATGTGCTGAGAATGTTCAAAAGCCAAGCAACTATCCTGCACTATTTACAGAAAGTTGTGGGAAGGTTGTATGCAAAATAACCCCACTCTCCCCAAGCTTTAAGAAGCATGTTTCTCAGAACGTTATGTGCTAGCTGGGATAAGTCAATAGCATCCCTGTGTGGCCTGTTTTGGTTTCAGACCCTGTTGAAGCAGACAGATGCAGAGCACCCTGACTACTACCTGCTGCTGGTGTGTATCCAGCAGGTCAGAGCCTTCACCACCCAGTACGCCCACCTACTGCAGCACGACAAAGAGCTGCTCCTGCACAACCGCAAAGAGCTCAAGAGGTCAGCTTCTGATCCAGGCTCAGATTTGGTGTTTTGGTAAGATTGTGCAGATGGGGACAGGATTCAGATGGACTGGTCTGAGGACAATGAACTGTGATGATATACCTTACAGACATTCTCCTGTGAATATGACCAAATAAAGAAGAACTCTTTGTGAGGCTAATGCCACGTGCTACTCGGAACTAGGAAACTCTGAAATGTCCGACTTGCTAACTGGTTGAAGGCGGTACATGTATAACTACAACCAGTTAGCAAGTCGGACATGTCCGTTTCCTAGTTCCAACTATCATGTGAACGAAGCGCAAATATAGTTCCTATCTTGTTCTTGTTGCAGGTCAACTATGAAGCAGTTCTTCAAAAATGTGGACTGTGGTAACGTTATGCAAGCCAATGAGATGGGCTCCCCTTACCCCACCAGCAACGCAATACTGTGAGTTATGTTCTGACTACACTCAGCCATTAATATTAGCAGTCAGTTATTAATGCCATTATTGATTAACTCTCTGTCCCGCTGACAGCCTCTCCCTCTCCCCTTACAGAGAGCATGCCAACCAGGTGAAACGCAGCAAGCAGAGGCACCTGGAGCAGATCCAGTCTAGACGCTTCCAGGACTGGGAGAGCGAGGCCCACCACTCCGACTCCCCCATCCCATTTTTCTCCCCTGACACCAACCCTCGCCTCAAACCCCCAGGCCTTCAGAGTATCCCTGAGATGGGGTCATCAGAGCAGCTGCCCGGCAAACGGCTGACCCCGGGCTCAGCCCTGTCCGATGCCCAAGGGGAGTTCCTTCGCCCTGGGGACCCTCCGGGCTTGGAGGGGCTGTATGAGGATGCGGAATCGTCCCTCCACAACGTGTCCCTGTTCGACCACTACTCCAGTGCTTCGTCCGACTCTAGTATCGACATCGCCTTTGTGCGCTGCCCTAAGAGCCATCAGGCTGTTCGCGAGGTCTACAACAGCGGGGGCAGCCGGGGGAGCAGGTACAAGCAGCTGCCTGGCCGGGATTGCGTGTCGCCAGACGAGGCCCAAATGATGCAAGCTCACCACCACCGCCCCCTGCAGGCCGCTCAGCGTAAGAGCAAGTCCCTGAACGGGTTGCAGCTGGACAGCACTGTGAGTGGGGACAGTGGCCCCGGACATCTGTCTGACCACCTGAGGTGCCACGGGGCCCACCAACATGCCAAGCTGGAGAGGCAGTCCAGTAATAAATATCACCCACGCAGCAGCAAGGGCCAGAGCAGCAACAACAGCCCCATCAGCCCCCCGCAGCACAGAGCAGAGCCAGAAAGACAGGTAGCAGCCACTGACAAGGAGCTGCATAACAACAACCACAACAAGGTGGGCATCAGGGAGTGGCTGGATGGAGCCCACAGTTAACAAGCAGTGGGGTTGAGTTTATGAGAAGCACTAAGACGGTTGTTCATTTTTAGATGGAAAAGGGGTGGGTCAGCCATAGAAATAAATGTGTGAGTACTATGCGCTGCTGGGAGTATGTACTAGTATTGTATGTATACTAGTATGTGCTATGTGTGCGATATTGTTGTAGACCTGAGTGTCTTTATAACAAATATTACTCATTTACGTAGGACTCTGGGAGCCCCCCCTGGGGGGAGGAGCCAAGATGGAAGGCTGAGGCGAATAACCACACCCCCCTCAGTGAGAGGAGCCGGAAACAGGAGAAGGGAGGCTTCCGTAGCTCCTTCAAGAAGCTCTTCAAGAAAAAGTAAGATACACTGTATCTGCTGACCAAAATGTCACTTATCAGCAGCACTTTACACCACGATTCATTTGAAGTAGCTTAGAATAACAATGTTTGTCAAATACATGATGGAATGACTCAAGTAATGCTGTATCAAGTTTTTTCGGACTATTAGCGTTGCAGTAACCTCATATATATACTGTGTCCTCGAGGTCGGGGGGAGGAGAGAAGGACAAAGAGAAGACGGACAGCCAGAACTCCAGTGATCACGAGGCAGGCAAGACCCCAAGAGTCGCCCACCTAGGCATCGAACGTGGGACTGCCGTGTGAAAAGTGTGACTAGAGCGTCACCAGCAGAGAAACACATTGCTCTGAGAAAGGCTTCAAATAGGTGCCAGTGAAATTCTAGGGTATATAGACAGTGTACAAAGCATTAGGAACACCTGCTCTTTCCATGACAGACTGAGCAGGTGAAAGCTATGATCCCTTATTGATGTCTTGTTAAATCCACTTCAATCAGTGTAGATGAAGGGGAGGAGACAGGTTAAATGATTTTTAAGCCTTGAGACATGGATTGTGTTTGTGTGCCATTCAGAGGGTGAATGGGCAAGACAAAATATTTAAGTGCCTTTGAATGGAGTATGGTAGGTGCCAGGCGCTGAACTGCAGCGCTGCTGGGTTTTTCACACCCAACAGTTTCCCATGTGTATTATGAATGGTCCACCAGCCAAAAGACACCCACTGTGGGAAGCATTGGAGTCAACATGGGCCAGCATCCCTGTGGAATGCTTCCAACACCTTGTAGAGTCCATGCACCGACAAATTAAGTCTGTTTTGAGGGCAAAATGGGTGCCGCCCAATATTAAGGTGTTCCTAATGTTTTGTACACTCAGTGTACAGTGCAATACAATCTATTTCTATGTATATAAAACATGCTGGAAGACCGACAGACATTGACCTACTGTAAAAATGCTGTATCGGTTTATCTTTATTTTTGAGTTAGTAATAGTTTCCAATTTGAGATCTCTTCAATATCCACGGAGAAAATATATTTTGCATATGGTATACTCATTAACATCAAGAAAATCTCTATCCCCAAATCAAACTAGAATGTAAAGTGGAATAATCTTTTAGCAAATAAAATAAATTGTGACAAGACAAACAAAATAAGTCGGTTGTAATCAATGTTATACCGTCATAACCAGACAAGAATGTCTGAAAACTATCACACAAATTATAGTGCCTGCTTAACAGTTCTTCCCTTTGAAAAATGTGCAACTTATCTACAAAGCTAGCAAACTAGACAATGTGAAACTTATTCAACATTTATTTTGCATTTCAATCAATATTTCTCTACGACAAACAGACACACAAGCTTCAGTTCCTTCTTTTAATGTGTTAACTTGTTTCATAAATCTGTTACACATTTGAAACAAAATATAGGCAATTATACAGTATGTAAAACCAACAGATTTTATTTTACACTATATACATATAATGTGCATTGCAATATGAAAATGGTAATGCGCCAGAAAGGAAGTTAGTTTGTCCATAATCATTACACATTTCTACTGTGTAAATTAAAACCAACATGAATCTTGTAGTGTTTTTACTGACTTTTTCTTCTACACAACTCGTTTCCTTTTGTTCAACACTGCACGAGGTAGAGACACCGCACTAATTTTGGCCATAAATCGAGAACACATTTTGGCATTACATTAAAAAAAATGTAACATTCATATTATTTTGACATCTTCACTGAGTCCAACAGTAAGGAATGTGTTTTGTCCATTTGACTATAGTGTATATGATCGATATTACCATTGAGAATTACATGATGAAACTGTGGTGATCAAAACAGTACCGCTGGAGTCCGTTTAAGTTTGACCTTTGACATTTCTCCCTCCACGGTCTCATTACAGTATTTCAGTAATGTTCAGTGAGCGTTCCATAATAATTCGACCTATGCTAATGCAACCCCTGTGTCACAGCTTGTGAGAACATATGTATGTATACTTAAAGTTTACACGCACATATACAGTTACATACGACGTCACTTTTTTTTTTTCAAATACTTTTTTGTGCAAATTTTAACACCAGTGATTCCACAGTATTAAAAAAAGCATACAACTTAGCTGGCAAGTAAGCCTGCAATTAAAACAGTTTGAAATGTTCATCTCATAGAGTTATAAATGGAAGCTAAGAATGAAATGGTTGATCTCCCATTAGATATTTCTCAAACTACAAAGGGAGTTCCCACATTTGGGATGACGATGCGTGCAGAATGACATTACCAGTAAGTGGTACTTCCTTGTTGCTCAGACTTCAGAGGGGTTACAATCCTGTCCCTCATCACATGATCAGAGAACAAGAAGTCATTTTTAGTGCTCAAACTGACCCCCTGAACCACCCCTTTAAATCTTTACAGTCTCCATACCGGTATAGAACACCTATCTACATGACCAGTCTTTAGTTTTACAACCCCGGAGTAGCCAGGGTCCTTTCTGCGGAAAAAATACTACATTTATATTTACAATTAAATAGAGGTCAATTAAGCACTTGTGTGGTATGGGCTAAGATGCTAGCAGTGGTGGCAACACTTCATTTTAAAATGAAATCATATAGAAGTCATCCAGTTCTTTGTTACATGCCACAATAAATACAGGTGTTAAAAGGAAGTAAGAGGCAAGTTGGAAGTGGACCCTTGAAGGATCGGTCTCCTGTGAAGCTAAAGCAGTAGTCTGTCTGTAGTGTCTTGTGTTCCCAGGATGCTGTGTGCTGTGATCAGTAGCTGTTCTCGTGTCCAGCCAGGATGTAGAGGTTGCTGGCTGCTGTGGGGTTGTCTGTCGGCCTGCTTTCCAGCACCACCACTCTGAAACACAGGTTCAGTTCAGACTCACAATGTGAAAATATATGTCCCAGAGGGAACCAGGAGGATTACGAATGTAAGCCTCACAAACAGAAAACGCATTTTCACACACCAACACCCCCCCCCCAACAGAACATGCACAATCCCAAATCCTACCAATAGACTACTCAAGCACCATAGGCATTTTCCATCATGTTAAGGTCAAAGTGCTGTAACAGAGTAGTCACTGACCCAAGAAAAAAGTAAGCTTGCCAAGCATCCATTCCAACTCTATGAATAAGAAACCCTGACACTTCCATGCACTGGCCACCAGAGTACCCTTTCCTCAATCATAGGTTTACTCCCAGTAGGTGGTGTTACCAGAGTAATCCAACAGGGGGAAACATTGAGGGAGATGTGTTAAAGTAACTGTCCAGTGAAAATCTAACTTTTAAAAGTTCATATTCTGTTAACTCATACCCAAACAATGTTGTTGAATCATCCTGTTCTCATTTGTTGCCAAAGCATAACTTGGAGAAATAACAAACAAACAAAAAAAACACCTACAGCACAGGTCAAATGCTTGCTATTTCCTCAGAGGATGAGCTGGCCAATCTGTGGTATACCTGCATTAATATTTTTAACGACTGGTATACCCCCACATTATTTTGCTGTTGGGGTACACCCACACCATTCCAACACAGAAAAGCTGCTTTTTAACATACTTCATTAAAACATTTTGAAAGGACTATTTCACTCATATTGTAATGAATTATAGGCCATATTTCATACATTCTGGAAACAGTGGACAGTTACTTTAAAGTGTGTTAAAAACAAAAAGATGTCATCACAAACTCCAAACCAATGGGTTCAGACAAAATTGGAGCATTAGAGTCCCAGTACCCCCCCCACACACACACACAGATGGGATGAAATCCAGGGTCCCCACAGGGGACATCCATGGATCAGAAAGCTTGTAGGCTAGGTGTGGCCTGGAGTGACCCGGGGAGCAGTGAGTATACCTGGGCAGATTGGCGGCTCCCTCCTGCCCTGAACTGTCGTGCTGAGAGGTTCTTCATTCACAAAATCAAACAAGCCATTAAGGAGACAAGCAAGCAAGCATAAAACCAACAACGTACACCAGAGAATTCAGGCAATCAGGATTCTATACTACTGCAGTAGATCAGTAGAAAACAAACTGGGCATCACGACGACACCCATGTTAATATCATTGCCAGTGTAAAAACGAGTGGGAGTGTGTGTAAGTCTATCTTGAGACAGGTGTGTCTGATAAGGTGACCTTGAGCATCATGGACCCCCTTACTCACCTGTCAGATCCAAGCAGGCTGAAGATCCGCGTGTTATCAGAGATCTCCTGGGTGATCTGGGGTGGAGACGGATCATATTCAAACACATACAACAGAATTAAATGGTTTCAAGTTATAAACAGAATAAACGGGATAAACGGGATTGAACATAGTTTTTTTTAATAAACCCTCCGTGTACACAAACAGACAACTAACACTGCTCTCAGCTTACCTCATTGGTCTTGAAACTCCGCCCTTGCATGCCATGCCTCCAAAATGCCAGAACGCTATCTTGGAGACACACTGCAAAGACATGTGGGTGTTACACTGAACCATAAAAAGCACAAATAGGAGGTGAGACAAATGCTTCACGGGAAAAACGTTCTCAGGATATTGAATTATCTTTCTGCATAGAGCTCTATACACAGATGGAAATATCCAACTTTAGCACAACAGAACCGTCTCTGAAATAAAGAAATAATATTCAAAAAATAACCCTGTCTTTGGTTTCTTTGGGCTGGGTAGAAGTGTGAATGCCGTGGTTATGGAAACGTACCTATCGCCTCGATCTGGAAGTTAAACGTCAGCTCAGCAGACAACTTCCTGCTTGACTTCAACCTTCCTTGTAGGTTCACTATCTTTATACACCCTGATCACAGGAAAGAGTTCATCCATAATAGTTGCAGTAACATATTCATAAGTTGGAATTTCTACTTTGAGTGAGAAGAAGATAATTTGGGTTAGTTCAGCGGAKGGGGGGGGGGGGGGGKRWAACGTACTGTCCAGACAAACTAAGATGGTGTCCCTCTCCAACTGGGTGACGTGGATGACACAAGTCTGGGGCGTATCTGAGTGGACAGAAAAACATCTCATCATCAAGAACAATCAATGTCCTAATGAAGATAATCATCATCATGGTTGCAACCACGTGCCACTGACCGGCCTCTGTGAACCAGGAGGAGGTTGAGTTGGGGTTGACGGTGCCGAAGCGGACCACTTGACTGAGCTCGATGCCCTTGCTGACGGCCACACAGATGAGCGGGTACTGCTGATCCGGCACCACCAGCATCTCAAACACCTCCAGGGGACAGGGCAGGGGGAAGTCGATGTTCTACAGGAGAGACCAGAGGAGATAGATCAAGCATCCTGTTACACAAGAAATCCCCCATTATCATGTACAGACAGGAATAATTTGCAACGTTAGCATGCTATTTTAGCTAATCGAATCAGCTTTCCATAACAGGACTGTGTTAAGTTTATCCAAACATGAAAGGTCCCATTCTACCCCTTTACATGGTCAGTCCGCCCCAGAATGACCTGAACCGAACGCTGATTTACCTTGATGAGCATAAACTTCTGCATGGGCTCCACCCACTCCAGCAGAACCACACTGGACTGGAACGCGCCACACAGGTACTTGTGACCCGTGTAGGGATTCCTCACTGCACACAAACAAGGTCTCTCACAAATCTCTCTCTGAACTCTGAGCTATACTCATTATTTCAGAACATTCCTCAACTTCTCTTATTCAGTTGTACCGTAAGTAAAGAACAACGCCATGCAGCAGTTGATAATACATTTAGCAGACGCTATCATCCAAAGTGTGCATACATTTTTATATGGGTGAACCACACTCATGTGCACTTACCCACGCAGCACTTTTGGCACCCTTTTGTGTCTGGAATCTTATTGGATATGGCAAATTTCCTATGAGGATCATAAGGAACAAGAAATGACTTTTCTACGTATCATCTAAAAACCCTCAAGTTCAAACCCAAATGAATGAAGAGGCCTTCGATATCCTACCTTGGAATCATTTTGTCTGGGAGTTTGTGTGTGGGAATGGCCATGGGTAACTTCTGCATTTGCCGGGCATGCTCAAATAGACCAGCTACGTTATGAGAGTAGAGCTGGGAGGCTTTTCCTGAAAGCAATAACAAAAGCATATTTTCAGATAGACTTCTATACCTTTAAAGAGCAATTTATGACACAGTAAAGAAAAAGAGAAAAGGTCTGCCTTCAAAACACACTTCACATGGTAAGATTATATCTTCAGAAGGGCCAGACATGTTTTAAACAAAGAAATTCCTGCCGCCAAATTTTCCAAAGTCAAGGTTTTAAAGGCAAGTGCCTCTCTTCAATGTTAACCTTTTTTCCGGCAGAGAAATGTCAAACACAGCAAAACCATTACTAGATACAGAAGAAACAACAAAAGTAAGACACAGCACAGGTCCAAGATGGTCTTACCAGATATAGAGAGCAGGCAGTTGTTCATAACATAAAGCCAAGTGCACCGGCGGGGAAAGAGCTGGGGACAGACGGGGATGGAGAGAGCCAATGAAGAGTTGAGAACAACATTCACAATCCTCCATTGAAGAAACAAAATATAGAAACCTTCAACCAGAACAAACCTGCTCCATGGACGTCTCGTGTAGTTCGTTCAGGTTTAAAGTGTAGATTCCCTCCTCGGCACCAAATATCAAATATTGGTCTGAAACGACGACGAAACAAAGAGCCTTTTAGTCATGCTCATCCAAATAATCATCTTGGCAACGATTCCTGTAATAAGCCATGACAATAAAGATGTACCAAAAAGTGAAACTACGTCGTTTTCCCCCAGTTTCCTACCTCTGGTGTCTGGGTTGATCCAGGACGTGGCACAGTGGATTTTCAACGGGCAGCCGTTGAACACCTTGGAGAAACAGGCCCCCATCTGAGCAGCAAGGAGAATGGAGGTGGGGAAATTGGAGGGAAGCCAAAACATAACACATTTTTCTTCAAAGCTCTCGTCTTGAAAGCTTTATCTGAGGGGGCAAACCCCTATTTGACATTGGTTCATAAGATCATGGTGTGTCTGTAGAGAAGGAATCATACTCACATGGACTTTGGGTGTGGGTGGGAGGCCATTACTGATAGGCTTCTGAAAAAAGTGGGAGACGCATAAAGAGCGAGACAGATAAGGTCGATGATCACTGGACCACATTTGTTTTAGACGAACGGTCGCTGATGAACGGCTTTAACAACAATAATCAGTGTGGCGATGCCCTAGTGTGAAAGGAAAGGGAATGTATTGAAACGTCATTGTTAATAAGGTGAGTGTGTGGGATCAGGTGGCATTACCGTAATGTCCTTCTTGTCTTTCCGTGTGGGGACACTAGGGGGCATGGTGGACTGCCTCTCAGTAGCACTGTCCTTCTCTCCATTCTGGTGAGAGTTCAATCCATTACCTGCAGCGGGAAACATGTTTATGACACACATCTCGGTGTGTGTGTGTGTGTGTGTGTGTGTGTGCACGAGAGAGTTCTACACATGCAGTATATGCTGGAATCTAATCACTGCTAATAATGGAGTATGTTTTGATGGGATTACAACAGTAATCAAACTAAGTGATTCGACCGTGCTAACACACTGAATGGAGAATGCATTCCCAACGCTTAATTACATTCAGAGAGTTGGATTACATTTTGATTGCCTCACTGAGAACATGATGTCAACGATGGGAGGAGGCGGCTGGATTTTGGTGACAGACAGGGTTACATGACTGCAGCAACAACAGTGCACTATGTAGATC
>NC_036858.1:46808196-46945099 GCF_002910315.2 Salvelinus sp. IW2-2015
GATCCTTCGTAATTGCTTCTTGTCTTTCCGTGTGGGTAGCACACTTGTTTTGTTTGTTCTTCTCAGGGGGATGGTGGTGTCTCTTGTCTTCGTGTAGGTAGCTCATATGTTCTCTTTCTCTCTCTTTTCCATTCTGTGTGTGATGTTCACTCTTCCTCTGTCAGCGTGTGATGCTTGTTCTTTTATCGTCAGATCACTGTGGGTCTGTGTTTCTCTCTCTGTTTCTGTGTTGGTTCTCTTTCTTTTCTCGTCTTTTGTGGGTTGTGTCTTCTCGTCTCTGTGTGTTTGTGTGTGTCTTCTTCGTCGCTTGTTCTGTGTCTCTCTCTCTTTCCTTTCTCTTTCTCCGTCTGTGTTCTTCTCTTCTCTCGCTCTCTCTCTCTCTCTCTGTGTCTCTTCGTTCTATTTTTTGTCTCTCTTTCTCTGTCTCTTTTCTCTGGTGGAGGGTGGTTGTGTGTGTGTGTGTGTCTCTGTTTGTCTTTCTCTCCTTCTTCTGTTTTCTGTGTCGGTCTTGTCTTCTCTCTCTGTCTTGTGTTCTCCTTCCTTTCTTCTTCTCCTTCTTTGCGCCGCCCCTTTTTCTTTTTTCCTTCTCTTCCTCCTGTTCCCCCTTTCCCTCTCTCTTTCTCCCTCTTTCTCCTTCCTTCCTCCTTATTCCCCTTCCCTCCTATCTCCTTTTTTTGGGCTGTTTCTCTTTCCTCCCTTTCTGGGTCCCTCTCCCTCTTCTCCCCTCTTTCTGCCTTCTCTCTTTCTCTCCTCCTCCCCTCCTCCTCCTTCCCTTTTTCTCCCTCCCCTCTCCTTTTTCCTTCTCTCTCCCTCCCCCTCTCGCCCCTTTCTTCTCTTCTCCTTTCTCCTTCTCCCTTCCTTTTGTGTGTTGTGTTGTTATGTAGTGTGTGTGTCTCCGTCTTTCTTTCTCTCCTCTTTCCTTTTTTCCCTGATATTGTGTTGTATGCCTCTACATATGCACGTATATCCTTCCTTCCTTCTTGCTGGAATCTCAATATCATTTGCTCACATCACTGTGTACCCCTCGCGCTACCTGCTTTCTGATACTGGGACTCACCACATTTTCCCTCCCTCCGTTTTCCCTCCTTCGTTTATATCTCATAGTGATAATTAAGTGATTCGATCCTCTCTGGGTTGTGGGGGATACGTCTATCCTCTGATGGAGAATGTCATTTTCTAATGATTTGCTTTCTAATTATCTTTCCAGGTTGGTACTTCATCTTGATTTGGCCCCATGCCTAGTCGCACGCACAATGATGTCACCGTGACTTGGACGAGGCGGGGCTTGGATTTTGGTGCACAGACGGGGAGTTAGGCCCGTCATCAGCAACTGCAGCAGGGGAGACATGATTGGCAATGAGGTGTAGGTCAGGGGGGTGTAAACCTCATAAATCACAAGAGTCGAGGTGGGTAAACTGACACGCAAATCCGAGGTGTTAACCCGCAACGATGGGGAAGAAACATACTGCCGACCTTTATAATATGGACAAAAGTTTTGCTTTAAATTGATATGGAACAGCATCGCTTATTCATACAATATATAATTTAATAGTGGAGACATGCAAATCGAATTTCACTGAAACAACTCCCACTTCAAATGGCATTCAGTTAGATTATTTAAATAAAATAAAATTTAATAAAAATCGTATGCTGCTTTTCTATTGCTGCTTCTGATTTAAATCCAAAATAAAGCTTTTTCACTGTCTATTAATTTCTCTACAAATAACCATGATAATAATCTCACAATCACATGCCTTGCACGCCTCAAGTACGCGCAGTTAAGCAGAAAAGGTGCACATTGAAGGTAAACGTTATTATTGCCGTAGACATCTATCTGATGTGCCACAAAGAGGCCAGAATAAGGCTGGCAGATTCTCATCTCTTGGATGCTAGTGTTCATAGTGTATCGTGCTAATGTTGTACTAGCAGAGGGGCTTACTAAAAATGATGATTGGGGCCACGTTGAACTTATTAGAGAAACAATTGATCTCGAAGCGGAGGTTTTTTGTTTTTTTAACATAGGCTGTTCATAATCACGCGATTTGCTGCACACATGAGAGGCTGTTTGTGAAGCAGGTGTAAAGTCTGGCCTAGGTGATTTGTGGACGCTTTTAATTTTCGGCTGGAATTTTTTGGGAAATAATGGGTAGCGGATAGCGCGCCTGACGTTGTAGGCGTCTATGTTGTATGATATGTACGAGAGAGGGCGTTTGGGTCCTGTCTGATTGCGCAGGCGAAAACACAGCAGAGATTTTAATGGGGAATTCGTAGTTATTGGGGTGAACTGCGCTGTACTATACTATCTATAACGGAAGGTGCGCTAGCTTAGTAGTATTTTTGGGGTATTTGTCTGCCGGCGCCAAATGATAATTACTCTGATTGGTTGTGTATTCCTGCGGTTTTGGCCAAATCCATCGGAATCAGCGTTCCGTAGGAGTCTCGCGCCCATCCTTCCTTCCTTCTCCTTTTTGTCTGTCTGTAGATCTACATCATGGGGTGTACACTTCTGGCCTGCGGCCAAATTTGGCCCGCGGGTAATATATTTGGCCCGCGAGACAATACCAAATTACTACTAGAGCTGGCTGCCGGTATTTACAGCGCATACTCCTAATCTACAGAAATCCATAAATGCTCTGCTGTTGTTTTTGCGCGGCCAATCAGGACAGACCAGAAACGCCCTCTCCTCTGTGACAGTAGTCATAGCAACATAGACGCTACAATGTCAGCGCGCTATCCCTTCCCAAAAATGGCGAAAAGAAAGGCAGAAAACAGGAGCTTTCTGGACAAGTGGGAGGCAGAATATCTGTTTATCTGTAAAGAACCTGTTTGTCTTGTTGTGGATCAACGTGGCTGTAAGTAAGGAGTACAACATTAGACGACACTATGAACGAACTAGCATCCAAGAAGAGATGCCAGGTATCTGGCTTGGGCCAATCAGATTTAGATCAGTGTGCAATAATTAACGTTTTCTTTGTGCACTTTTTTTTTGCTATAAGGCTGGGCTTGAATGGTTGATTGATTTATTATTATTTTATTTGTAATTTATTAGCCAGTGGAAAAAGTTTATTTTGGTATTTAAATAGAAGGCTGCAAATAGAAAGAGGCCTACGATTTTATTTATTTTTTTTATTTATTTAATAAATGAATGCATTGATGTGTTTTTTTCATTTGAAATTCGATTTTGCATGTCTCCACTATTAAATTATATATTGTATGGTAATAAGCGATGCTTGTTTCATATTCAATGTTAAAGCAAACTTGTTTGGGTCATATTAAAAGGTTCATTTTTTCAATGTTGGCCGGACTTTGTTCAGGTTTTACATTTTGGCCCACTGGGTATTTGAGTTTTGACACCTGATGAGAGAGAGAGAGAGAGAGAGAGAGAGAGAGACACATAGACACAGAGAGAGAGACAGAGAGAGAGAGACACAGAGAGAGAGACAGAGAGAGAGAGAGAGACACAGAGAGAGAGAGAGAGTGAGACACAGAGACAGAGGTTGACAACAATCTCTAGCGGTTGATTAATGCTTGCCCTATTATTACTAATTTGTCAAGGTCTGTTTACCATCTAACAAATAGAACATTTAACATCAATAGTTTCAATTCAATTTGAGAGAAAATATTGGTGTTTGCAACTCTGAATTTAGCTTGAGGGTCCGTTCCACTAAGTAGAAGTCTCTGATTATGACCCAAAACACTACAGTATGATAATATGCTAGTGGTCCTACCTTGGGGGGCAGTGGGGGTGGGACTTTGGGCCTCATGATGGTACTGTGTTTGCTTGAGGGAGAGATTGAGGTGGGTTAGGTTTGTTAGATAGTGGCAAGGTTCTACACAGACAGTTATAAAACATGTTTTTCAAAAAAAGTGTTAACACAGTGTCACATCGCAGAGTGACGGGCGAATAAACCCAGGAGTGTCTAATATCACACAATGCAGTGTTAGACAACAGACAAGTGTTGGACAAGACAACAAATAGGTGTCTGTCAACCCCCACCAGTCAAATGACACCATCAGTCAACTGACACCATATGTTAGCATTTCCTTGAACAGGATATCCCAAAGGCCCAATGTAATGTGTATGTACAGTCTGATCCAATCAGTAACCACCATCAACCCCTCAATCATGACGGACATAGACATGGCACCAATCAAATGGAGTAACAAGTTTAAGTCGCCAGGAGAGAACACAAACCTCAGAGTGGCACTAGAGTTAAACAGGTGGGAAGGGTTAAACCAAGAGGGTTGGGAGGACACCGAGACAACTATGGCGACAGAGGGGTGAGGATACAAGCAGAGAGAACCACACATCAGGAGCAGATGGCAAACAGGCAGTAAAGAACACGCACACACACCGAGATCAGCAAGCATGTAAGCAGGTGGCACAGAATGATGAACACACACCAGGAAACAGATAAGGAATGGCAGGGGGCGACGCACAGTTGGTGAGCACTGAACCCAAACATGACAACGGTTCATCGTCTCACAGACGTAAGCAAATGGGAGCCCAGTTAGCCAGACTGCTTAGGGGAAGCAACCTGAAATGCATCAGAACCTTTTCCATAGTTCTGCTCTAATGTAGCTAATGAGAGAGTCCAAAGCTCAAAGTGAACTGTGGGAGGGAAGCAGGGCTACCGGAGGCGCAGAGAAAGACGGAGACAGGGTATTTGGTAAGGGAGAGACAAGCAGGGGCGTGATGGTGGGGCAGAGAAAGACGGAGACAGGGTATTTGGTAAGGGAGAGACACGCAGGGGCGTGATGGTGGGGGCAGAGAGAAAGACGGAGGACAGGGTAATTGGTAAGGGGAGGGAGAAGCAGGGGCGTGATGTGGGCAGAGAAAGGACGACGGAGACAGGGTATTTGGTTATAGGAGAGACAAGCAGGGGCGTGATGGTGGGGCAGAGAAAGACGGAGACAGGGTATTTGGTAAGGGAGGGACAAGCAGGGGCGTGATGGTGGGGCATGCGGCATGAAGATGCGTGAATGAAACTGGAGAGGTAGCCTTCACTCTTCCCCCTCAGAGAGGGCGGCTAGACTAGAACACGAGAAGGACTTACTGTTGAGTTTCATCACCATCATCACCACCATCATCATCGGGCTCTAAATGTGTCATGTGACCCCTGAGGAGATGGAGATAGATTGGGAAGGGGGGGGCTCAGTGGGACTCACAGCAACAGGGAAAGTCAGAGCTGCTCTCCTCTTTCACCCACTGGGAGGAGGAGACACTGGGGGAAATTAACTCCACTACATTACTAGCAGAACTAACTACATAAAGGTAGAGTTTAAAGAACTACATGGCTATAGAACTGAACCAGACATAAATAGTGCTAACTAAACCGAAATGCTGTATTATGCTAATTTTACTCATCTTACTTATAGGGCTTGGGGATTTCACTACACACTAACAGGAGAAGGCGTAGACTAAGTCATTAAGTCAGTGTATAAGCCATGCTTTGTCAAAGTGCACTGTGTTTGGTGATCACACAGCGCAGCCTGTCCAGTTTGTAAGCACTGAACAGCAATGGACAAAACAAAGCAGAGTCAAACCATAACGGCAGCAGTCGGAGCAGATTAGCTTTGCGTGACACTGATTGGCTGGATTAGTCCTGCGTTAACAGTGATTGGCTGATGGGGGGGGCGGGGGTGGTTAGGGCGCGTCCGCGAATCAAGTACAAGAACGGTTGGAGGTGGAGCCCCGAGGGGCGTGGCCTAACTCACCTCTGCTTAAGCTCCTCCTCCACTGATTTGAGAAGACTCCTGTCGGAAAACGAGTGGAATGAACAAGGGAGAAGTGAAGAAGAGAGGAGAAAGAAAATAACTCCGTGACAGAATCGCACATGACATGAGTAAAGGCTCTCCCTCTCAGGGGGGGGGGGGGTTGACCTAAATTAACATGGCATTCTTTAAGGCTACAGGGCAAAAACACATGGAAACCACAGACGACACATTCAGCGTGTTGGCGTGTGTGAGAGTACGCGAGTTTCATCACAGCTGAGCGGACATCACAACCCATCCAACATTGACCTTAGCTACTGAGAGCTGTACACTCACCGGGGATGTGTAAAGCTGTCAGGTCAGCTGTGTGTAGGCAACAGTGTTTGGTACGCAGGTGGGCGTGAATGACAGTGAAGTGGAGAATATAAAACCCTATGAGGCTGTGTAGTGAGAGAAGGGCGAAGGAATGTGGACATCAACTGTTCAGGGATCAAATAACAGCAAATCTGATAGGTGTATTGAGTTGAGTGGCTTCTCAATATCCTCTCGCCTGATTTATTCCATACACTTATGAAAACACACCATCTATCATTCCATCCCATCCGGTTTACGGAGCACATCCTTCTAAATACACATGGTTTAAGCAGCAGCGAGTCTTGTCTCTTGCCATTTCACACACACAGTGCTTACAGCGCGCTTCTTCTGAGCCGAGCTGCGTTCCAGGAAAGGTGTCATGAATAAAAGATCAGACGCCTTTCTCTTGACAGGAAGCCACCTCTCAGTACCACACCATCTGCTAGGGCTAATCTCTTTGTACAGATAAGACAAGAGGAGAGGGGGAGGCCAAAGCAGGGAGATCGGGGGAGGTGAGGAGATTTGATCGGCTATCAAAGCCAAATGACATTTACTCCTGAGGTGTTGCACCCTCGACAACTACTGTGATTATTATTATTATTGACCATGCTGGTCATTTATGAACATTTGAACATCTTGGCCATGTTGTTATAATCTCCACCCGGCACAGCCAGAAGAGGACTGGCCACCTCTCATTGCCTGGTTCCTCTCTAGGTTTCTTCCTAGGTTTTGGCCTTTCTAGGGAGTTTTTCCTAGCCACCGTGCTTCTACACCTGCATTGCTTGCTGTTTGGGGTTTTAGGCTGGGTTTCTGTACAGCACTTTGAGATATCAGCTGATGTACGAAGGGCTATATAAATACATTTGATTTGATAGAAGGAGAGGAGAGCTGGAGAGGCAAGGGGAAGAGATGAAGAGAGGATGGAGATAGGGAATAGGGAAGGGGGAGGAAAGGCGGAGAGAGGGAGGAACAGACGTGGAAACCCAGAATGAGTGACTTACTTGTTTCGTCCCATTAGGCTTGGAGATTCCTGTCCATACTCCAGTTGAAGGTCCTAGAGAGATACACATATCAAAATGACATCATTGTTTCTGAAACACAATGACACACACACAATGTGGAACGTTACCATGTCTGAGGTTACCTACTGTACGGCATCAACTATTTTAGAGCGGAGACACACACACACCTAAAAACACTTAGAGAAAAGGCAGAGACTGGTGTAACCTCAGTGACTCCCAGGCCACATTGATGACACTCATGAGCAGGCCATTCAGGACATTACAGGACCTTGACTAGATGAGAGTAACACCCTTTGGGCTGGCAGACAGAGCGCCCACAGAGAGCCGAGGACACTACAGGTCAGAGGTCACCACTGCTGTTGCTTAGAGAAACACCGCTTCGATTTACGATAGATGTTTCTAACGTGCAAGTGTGATAAACGTTAGGGATAGGACAGCATTATGCACTATGGATCTGCAACAAGTAGACCAACAACCGTTCGGTGGGTGCTTATATTTCTCCGATTGTACAAGTGTATGCATATGTGAACTGGAAATTGTATTTTTTTTTGCATATCCCAACTCTCCCGAGACACCCTCAGAGAACGGAGGCCAGGGTCTGCCGTTAGCAACGGCAACCCCGGAGCCAGTTACTGGCCCAACGCTCCAACCGCTAGGACACATGTCGTCCATGGCTAGATGAACCTGAATGACATGAATGGAAACCATCAACGCTATGTGAAGGTGTAGCAGTGCACGGGGCCATACAGAGGCATCTCAGCACAACTAGCTGCAAAGGTATAGGCGAAGGGCGGGTTTCACGGTATGTGTGCGTGAGCACTGCAGCAATGCGGCTGACTTTACTGAACACTGTTATTGGCTGACACTGCGGGTCCATCAGCTCAGTGGACATATTGATTTTCCAGCGAGGATATAGATACCTGTATTCCCCCTTCACAACCAAGTGACCGACCCTGACTCCTATAGGCGAACGCACCGCAAACTGACACGTCCATACTACATTGAGCCGGAGAGAGCTCAGCTAGCATATTCTTACTTATGCTGACAAACTGCCATATCCTGCTGCCTCGCGTCACATCAATACATTCCCCAGTATGGATATGTGACAAAGGAACAAGAGGTCTAAGTTTAACGGTGACTGTGGTCAGAGTCAGCGATAATATTTGGGCAGGAGGAGACAGCGGGGGACTGGTGATGGCAGCTTAGGGCTTGATCTGGTCCCGCTCTAACAGGCCACCGACTCAGGGGTCCAAGTCAGTCACACATGTTTTCCCCAAGGAGGTGGTTCATCCACCCATATGCTGTCCAGAGATACCACTCTCCCTAAATCCCTCCAGACATCCCTTTAATCCCTCCATTCCAATCCCTCTTGAAATTGTTTTCATCCATCCATTACACTCCCCCCCCTCTCTAGAGCCTTCGATGTGCTGGTGAGGTCTAACAGGTTGTGTGGCCGAAGGCTATACAGTAAAAACATCATAAGACAGGCATAACAACGAAAGACACTAGCCAATGAGGCGAAGACAGCTTCACAGACGCAAATGAACAAACAGTTACTGACATCCAATAAAGGTAGACACTGAAAAGAAACATGAACGAGACAGGAAAAGGGCCAACTGAAAGAGGACGGTTAAGCGTTACGAAGCAGAGAGACGACCCAGAAGGAGAAATGGAGAGATGAGGAAAATACCAGATTAGATCTCGCAGTGTAGTACAGCTCTTCTGCACAGTCCAAAAACGGGTCAGAGTCAGGCTGTTCAGCAGGCAGAATGAGAAAGTCCCGTTAATTCAAAAGTTAATGCCATCCAATCAGAGAAAGGGATTAAAGCACAGGAGAGGAGGATGGGTAAGAGAGGTAGGGAGTGAGGGATGAGAGTGGAGGGGAGAGAATAGGGGTGGCCATGCATGCCGTGTGTTAACCCTGCACTGAAACATCAGCAAGAGGTGCAGGTTAGTACCAGTGTGAGTCGCATTCAGACAAATTTAGGAGACAACGTCAAGAAATATGCTACACAGGGAGATAGATCACGTGGATGACTTCAGATATGCAGTATTTGTGAGCGTGATTTAAAACTGTAGCAGAGTCTCAACTAAGGGGGCTTGTCCACAAGGTTGTCACCTACACACAGGGTTCAGCCACAGTAGTATCAGGGGGACACTGCAGGACCAGGTTACTCACCGGCTCATGATGGGGCTCTGTCTCCTTCCTCAGCGGAGGGTCAAACTTCACCTGGCCAACTGGGGGTGGGGGAAGAAAGAGCGACCGAGAGAGATACAATTATAGAGTGGGGAGGGAGAGAGAGAGGTAGGGGAGAAGACAAAGAAAGAGGGAGGGAGGGAAAGAGAGAGGAACATCAGCCATGTACTCTAGAAAGAAACATTAACCTGTCGGAGTCGACTGGTGTTCTAGTAGGATTTCAAGTTTAACTGTGCAGCTGCAGGTTAGAGATAGATGAGTGAGAGTGCTGAGGTGCTTTAACAGGGGTATGTGTGTGTGTGTGTCTCTGTGGTCCTTCACAGCATGGTTTGAGGAGCCATTAATCTATGGAAGCTGAAAAACATAGATTATACTCATGCCAATGTTAATCCTGACAGACAGAGGTTAACTAAAGTACGATTACCATGAACTCGCAGAGAATTTAATGTGCCAGTCCCTCCACAAACCACAGATTAAGCACAGTGCCAGAAATAGCAGACTGGGATAAAACTGAATACACCATAGCCACAGACTGAACTGAATCCGGACGATTCACAAACTAAGCATGATTTGTAGTCCAGGCGTAGGCTCAATCTGGGTCCGGGAAACAGGCCCTTAGTCACACATATAGAAACTTACAGTTGATCTCAGACAGCGTCTTCCCTTCCCTGGTGCTCCTGCTGGTGGAGCGAATCCGATGGGGAACAGACACTGGAGACTGTCCGGAAGAAAACAAAACATACGACCTTAACAGACAAGATCATCATCATCATGCACAAAAAACAAACCTTTCCCCCATTATGCATTCCTCAGTCCAATACCTGTAGTCTTATTAAATCCTGTGCGAACTTTGCTACATGGTAAAAAAAAACATTCAACATCACTCTCATTGAGGTGAAAGAAGAGTGCTGATCATAATAGATCTTACTGTCTCTAAGATGTGTATATTTCATATGTTCTCAATCTACAGGTGTCTCAAACCCAGTCTGGTTTTTAGGGTGAGAAGGGACTGAACACTACATTACCAAAATTATGTGGAAACCTGCTCATCGAACATCTCAATCCAAAATCATGGGCAATAACAGCCTCAACTTTTTTGGGAAGGCTGATGGAACATTGCTGCAGGGACTTGCTTCTATTCAGCCACAAGAGCATTAGTGAGGTCGGGAACTGATATTGGGCGATTAGGCCTGGCTCGCAGTCGTCGTTCCAATTCATCCCAAAGGTGTTCAAGTTCTTCCACACCGATCTCGACAAACCATTTCTGTATGGACCTCGCTTTGTGCACGGGGGCATTGTCATGCTGCAACAGGGAAGGGACTTCCCCAAACTATTGCCACAAAGTTGGAAGCATAGAATCATCTAAAATGTCATTGTATGCTGTAGCGTTAAGATTTCTCTTCACTGGAACTAAGGGGTCCAAACCATGAAAAACAGCCCCAGACCATTATTCCTCCTCCACCAAACTTTACAGTTTGCACTAGGCAACCCAGATCAGTCCGTTGGACTGCCAGATAGTGACGCGTGATTCATCACACCAGAGAACGCATTTCCACTGCTCCAGAGTACAATGGCGGCAAGCTTTACACCACTCCAGCAGATGCTTGGCATTGCGCATGGTGATCTTATGCTTGTGCGCGGCTGCTCGGCCATGGAAACCCATTTCATGATGCTCCCGACTAACAGTTATTGTGCTGATGTTTCTTCTAGAGGCAGTTTGGAACTCGGTAGTGAGTGTTGCAACCGAGGAACTCAGTAGTGAGTGTTGCAACCGAGGAACTCAGCGGTCCCATTCTGCGAGCTTGTGTTGGCTACCGCATCGTAGCTGAGCCGTTGTTGCTCCTAAGGGATTCCACTTCACAAGAGCATTGACCGGGGCAGCTCTAGCAGGGCAGAAATTTGACAAACTGACTTGTTGGAAAGGTGGCATCCTATGCCACGTTGGAAGTCACTGAGCTCTTCAGTAAGGCCATTCTACTTCCAATGTTGGTCTATGGAGATTGCATTGATGTGTACTCAATTTTATACACGTGTCAGCAACAGGTGAGGCTGAAATAACCGAATCCACTAATTTGAAGGGGTGTCCACATACTTTTGTATATATAGTGACCCAGTCACAACAACCTCCACGGCAGCAACAGAACACAGGATAGACAGACCGCACTGAAAGCAGGCAAATAAACCATGGCAACGCAAGGCAGCAATAGATGTCTTAGCAACAACACATGCAGATTAAGGAGAGCTCAAATTCACATCAGTGGACATTCCTTTTACCAGTCTTCTAAGACCAAACACATACTAATTTACAAAAGAGGTACTTAACAAAAGACGTGTCAAAAGATGTGTCAATGTAAATAGTCTGGGTAGCCATTTGATTCATTGTTCAGGAGTCTTATGGCTTAGGGGTAGAAGCTATTAAGGAGCCTTTTAGACCTAAATTTGGCTCTCCGGTACCGCTTGCCATGCGGTAGCAGAGAGAACAGTCTATGACTTGGGTGGCTGGAGTATTTGACCATTTTTAGGGCCTTCCTCTGACACCGCCTATTACATAGGTCTTGAATGGCAGGAAGCTTGGCCCCAGTGACGTACTCGGCCATACACACTACCCTCTGTAGCGCTTTACGGTCGGCTGCCGAGCAGGCTGTGACGCAACCCGTCATTATGCTCTTGATGGTGCCGATGTAGAACTTTTTGAGGATCTGGGGACCCATGCCAAATCTTTTCAGTCTCCTGAGGTGGAAAGATGTTGTCGTGCCCTCCTCACGACTGTCTTGGTGTGTTTGGACCATGATAGTTTGTTGGTGATGTGGACACCAAGGAGCTCTCGACCCTCTCCACTTCAGCCCCGTTGATGTGAATGGGGGTGTGTTCGGCCCTCCTTTTCCTGTAGTCCATGATCAGCTCCTTTGTCTTGCTCACGTTGAGGGAGAAGTTGTTGTCCTGGCACCACACTACCAGGTCTCTGACCTCTTCCCTATAGGCGGTCTTATCCTTGTCGGTGATCAGGCCTACCACTGTTGTTCTGTCAGCAAACTTAATGATTGTGTTGCAGTCGCGCTTGGCCACGCAGTCGTGGGTGAACAGGGAGCACAGGAGGGGACTAAGCACGCACCCCTGAGGGACCCCTTGTTGAGGATCAGCGTGGCAGATGTCGTTTCCTACCCTTACCACCTGGGGGCGGCCCGTCAGGAAATCCAGGATCCAGTTGCAGAGGAAGGTGTTTAGTCCCAGGGTCCTTAGCTTCGTGATGAGCGTTGTGAGCACTATGCTGTTGATCGCTGAGCTGTAGTCAATGAACAGCACTCACATTGGTGTTCCTCTTGTCCAGGTGGGAAACGGCACCTCAGTTTGACCTCACCTCAACATATCAATCAAGTTCTAGTTTCTATATGTTTATGCAGTAAAAACACACCCTTGGCCTAGCTAGACAAATCACAAGCTTGTTAACATCAGCTTTAACAAACAAACATGCATATAAAACAGAAGGTATGTACAATATGTAACAAACACATGTATATACACAAGGTGTGTGAGAGCGAGACATTTTTCCCAAAGTGTTACACATAGTATGCCATCTGAACTTATTCTCACAGTTTACCTGTGCCCCTATTCATGCCTAAAACGCACCCAAAACACTCTTCAAAATCCCACATGCAGATACATTTAACAAATGAAGTAACAGCAACTCCATAAGCAAGGTTCAATGACAAGACCCAGTCCAGTCTATCTGAGCACACACAGACCGGTGTTAGTTCTCTGTTTCTACAGGTACTGATCACAGTGGTACTGGTGCAGTTGTAATGCAGGCCACATTGGTACCTTCTTGCGCATGGCAAAGCGAGGTGCTCGCCGAGCACCTGGGGTGATGGGAAGGAAGTGGCCCATATATTTAAACTGAGGAAGAGGATGAAGAAGAGCAGAGAGAGGGGTAATGGAAAAGGGAGGAACGAGAGAGGAAAGATGTAGAACTCTGACAGTTAAGAAATCAGCATGATTGTACGAACTAAATGCGTAGAGACCAATGAGGACAGGTGTCAGTATCCTGCTATTAGATTTGAGAAACCTGAAGAGATGGAGAGGTTGGAGATGTGGGTTAGGGTGGTGGAGGGTGATTCTACCTCTGGTTCTGGGTCGTCATCGTCAAAGTCGTTGTATGTGGTGTGGTCTGGGTTGTTGGATTTGTCCAGCAGTTCGATGGCCAGGGTTCGACTGAGAGGCTGTGACACAAACGGGTGCTGTGGACACAGGAAGGGGACGCGTGGTCACAGCCCACAGACACTCATATCATGACAAACACTCATATCTAGTGTTTCCCTCTAGACTGGGATTACCTGTAATAGTTTCTCTGCTGTTGGCCTCTTCTTGGTATTTTTTGTCAGGGACAATTTGACAAAATGATGGAAATTATTTCCCCTTTCATAGGAGGAGATAGAAAAGATAGAGGTCAGTGCGTTTATGTTTATAATATGAAGAGAAAATTGTTAAACTGAGAATGAAACCTTTCCCTCACTATTCACAGAAGAGAGGTGAACACTTACCATTTCACTTTGTCTTTCAATTTGGGTGGCTGGAAATTACTCTTTGTCATCAAGAAAAGGGCCCTAGGAAGAAAGGAAACGGACTTGGTTTCTAGAACAAAGTACATTAGTCGTAACAATGTGATATCTAAGTAAATGGAGGAATCTACCACAATCTACCACTGGGTGGTTTGAGCCCTGGGTATAACAAAACATTATCTTCATTTTTAAGGACATTGGTAAACAGTTCATAATAGCAATAAGGCACCTCGGGGGTTTGTGGTATATGGCCAATATACCACAGCTGTATCCAGCCCTTAGAACAGACCTTAGCCGTGGTATATTGGCCATATACCTCACCACCTCGTGCATTATTGCTTAAATAAATATCCAGCATCACAGTCATAAGGCTTAATTCGCACATCCCCCTACACACAGACTCACCTCATAGGGTGCAGGTCGAACATGGGAGGCTGCAGCTCGGCAAGCTCGATAGCTGTGATGCCCACGGCCCAGATATCACACAACTGGTTGTAGCCCCCCTTCCTCTCCACGGCTGCCACCTCTGGAGCCATCCTGATAGGATGAGAGGAGGGAGGGAGCGAGGCGAAAGAGAAAAAGAGAGAGACAAACAGAAAAAAACAGTATTTATCAGGCATAGACCAACAATCACTCAAGGCAATCAAATACAATCATAACACTGTCCAGAGCAATATAAATGGTCTGTCACAATAAGTCAATTAACCATAACATAATGTCAGTCTATCCAGAGTATGACACTGAGGGGAGGGGCCAGGGGAGACACTCACCAGTATGGTGTTCCAATGAAGGACTTCCTCTTAGCCAGCGTGGCAGTGATCTGTGCTGATACACCAAAGTCAGCTGAGGGAGAGGGAGGAAAATCAGCAAAAAGATCAGATGTATTGTGAGATCTCATTCTAATAGGTACTCAAGGTGAGGCTTTGGGAAGTGACATGTCTGGTTGAGAGGAAAGTAGTGGTTGTCCGTGGCCTTACCTAGTTTCACATAGCCGTTGTCTGTCAATAGAATATTTGCTCCCTATGAGGAAAAGTAATAGGGTCAGGCAAAAAATACCATCAACATTTTAGAGATATTTTTTGCAAAGATGAGTAAGGAGTGAAAGGCAATCGTCTCTACTCGAAAGCATGCTTATTACCATCACTGACATGGCTTTACCTTAATGTCTCTGTGCATTTTGCCTTTGTTGTGGAGATAGTACAAACCCTGTAAGTAAAAAAACAGCAAAACACATTCTCATTCAATCTGACCCATAGATGCCCATGGCACTGGCAGCAGGGATAAAAACATACCTGAAGGGTTTCCCGTGACATATACGCAATCTGAGACTCAGACAGAGGCCCAGTCACTGGACAGGAGGGAGGAAGAGATGAGGAAAGAGTTTAAAAGAGCTATCCAATGTGTATCAAGCAATTCATACACAATTTCGAGTTCAACATCAGTTGATTCAGTTAGAGTGCTATTTACTGTGCTGGCTGGCTGGCTTAAGTGTGTGAGTGAAAAATGTGGATATTGATTGCAACAAGCTTTCATTTATTGTGCTTCATGGTCTGTTTTTAGGTGAAAACAAAGCTATTCTGTTAGGGTGACTGTGAGCATGGGTGAATGCATAGGTTGCCACAGTGTGAGCGAGTTTGTGAGTGTGGGAATGTGTCCCCTACCATGATAAATATCCTGCAGAGATCCTCCTCCGCAGTACTCCATGCTGATCCATAATTTATCTCTCCTGGAGAAGGGAAGTGATACACTCACTGTCAATATCCCTCTCAACAGACCACAAGTCAGCAAGACTGGGAACGCAAGACTCAAAGCTAGAGCTGGGCGATACATCTAATTCATTTGAATTGAATGTTTTTGCACGATATTCCAAATGCCTGCATCGCAAAAATCAATAGTTTTTTTTGTATTCCCGCTTGTTCTCATGTTGTCTTTTTGGTCTCGTTCGCTCCTTCTGTGCACCTATCCATTTGCACCAGAGATCTGTATATAATGACGAGATGCTCATGTCTCCGCCCTAACAACGGGAGTGGTCGTCCAAAAGGCAGGCAACAAGCTTAGGTTCAAAATAAGCACATGAAATAGCTGTATTATTTGAGTCCAACTTCAGAGAGATGTATCGTCTATCCATACCTGATCTGTCAGTATGCCAGTCTTACCTGAGATAGCTACCGAAGTAGGCCACAATGTTGGAGTGTTTGCAGTCCTTCATCATGATGATCTCCTGCTGCACCACCTCAAAGTCCTCACCTGTCAATCAAATAGTCAGCCAGCCGATCAGTTACATGTTCATTATTACATGATCAAGCCATAAAGCATTAGCCTGGTGGCTAGATCCGTTTGTGCTTTAGCCAACTCCTCTGACATGTTGTCGTCATGCCGTACAACAGAGATGGTAGTTTAAGCAGAAACAGACATGGCTACCAGGCCAATACAGCAATCTCAGGATACAGACACCAACACATTACATCATTTCAAATTCATGCAGATGGTAAACATGATAGAACTTGTTTTGAGGCTGTAGTGTCTACAGTAAATATATTGATGCAGGAAGTGAAGGCACTGCAGCACTAACTGCATCAGATCCAGCTATTTTAGGATGCCTTGAAAACGCTGGGACATGACTAAGAGCCCGGACTTATACGAAATGACAGCACATCTCAGCATGGATAAAATAGCTAAAAGACCATTTCAGCGGAGTACCAGCTTAGAAATAATCTTATTTAAATGTCAAAACGTCTATTTCGGTTGCTCCATATACATTTGAGTAATTTAGCAGACACTATTACCCGCACAGGACCATCTATATGCTGTATACAGTTTTAAAGTGAGACACACACATCCACATACAGTACACTCACATCCATCCACACTCAGAACCATCTTTGACAACAGTCAGAATGGATGTGGGTGAATATTGTTGAGTTGGCATCTCCACACACGGGCCTACATAGCCCCCTTAATGTCAGCACATCCTTTGACCCCGAGTTGAAGCGCTACTGTCTGATGGATACCCTGGTCTCTGTCTGTGTGTCACTGTCAAGCCCTTCAGATCTGTGAATGTCTAAGCGAATTAGTGCCCTTCCTGACCCATATCTCCAAGGCAAAGCTCTGTTACTATGGTAACGAGTCTGACCCAAGGGCCCCAGCAGCTATACAGACAGGAATTGTTGAAGCACATAGTGGACAAAAAGGCATACATGCTAGGACACATCTACAATCATTCACATAAGCCTTATAAACTAGTTATGTATGGAGAGGTTTAACCCTTTCCAGTCACTAAAACCTGCTATAAATTCATGTGGGACCGTTGGCAAATTATTAAATCATGCCAAACCCGGAATAACCACCTATATCCTTCTAGCGCCCTGAGCTGTCAAGCAGCCACACAGCTTGCTAAGTGCTAACACTGTCACATGATAGGTGGGGCTCCAGTAGCTCCAGAAAGTATTCATATCCCTGGACTTATCCCCATTTAGCTGTTACAGCCTGAATTCAACATGGATTAAAAATGTTTCATCACCCATCTACACACAATACCCCATAATGACAAAGTGGAAACATGTTTTTTTTGCGCAAATGTATTGAAAATGAAAAACAGAACTCTGTCATTTACATAAATATTGATACCCCTGAGTCAATACATCACCTTTGGCAGCGATTACAGCTGTGAGTCTTTCTAGGTAAAGTTTAAGCTCTGCAACACCTGGATTATACAATATTTGCAAGCTGTCAAGTTTGTTGGTGATCAATGCTAGACAGCCATTTTCAAGCCTTGCCATAGATTGAGTGTATATTTGGCCTTGGGTTTTAGGTTATTATCCCACTGAAAAGGTGAATTTGTCACCAATGTCTGTTGGAAAGCAAATAAACAGGTTTTCCCTTTAGGATTTTTCCTGTGCTTAGCTTTATTGCGTTTCTTTTGATCCTAATAAACTCCCTAGTCCTTGCCGATGACAAGCATACCCATAACACGATGCAGCCAGCACCATATGAAGAGTGGTACGTTGGAATTGCCCCAAACATAACGTGTTGCGTTCAAGACAAAGTACATTTCTTTGACCAATTTTTTACGATTTTACTTTAGTGCCTTATTGGAAACAGGATGAATTTTTGAAATATTTTTTTTTCTGTACAGGCTTCCTTCTTTTCACTCTTCTTTAGGTTAATATTATGGAGTAACTACAATGTCGATCCATCCTCAGTTTTCTCCTATCACAGCCATTAAACTAACTGTTTTAAAGTCACTATTGGCCTCATGGTAAAAATCGATGAGTGGTTTCCTTCCTCTCCGGCAACGGAGTTAGGAGGGACGCATGCATCTTTGTGGTGACTGTGTGTATTGATACACCATCCAGAAGTGTACTTAATAACTTCACCATGCTCAAAGTGATATTCAATGTCTGCGTCTTTCATTTTTACCCATCTACCAATAGGTGCCCTTCGTTGTGAGGCATTGGAAAACCTCCCTGGGTCTTTGTGGTTGAATCTGTGTTTGAAATTCACTGCTCGACTGATGGACCTTAAAGATAATTGAATGTATAGGGGACAGAGATGAGGTAGTCATAAAATAAATTATGTTAAACACTATTATTGCACACAGAGTGAGTCCATGGAACTTGTGACTTGTTACGCAAATGTTTACTCCTGAACTTATTTAGGCTTGGTATAACAAAGAGTTTGAATACTTATTGACTGAAGACATTTCAGTTTAATGGGGTATTGCGTGCAGGCCAGTGACACAAAATCTCAATTTAATCAATTTTTAATTTAGGCTGTAACACAACAAAAAGGTAGAAAAAGTCAAGGTGGGTGAATAATTTCTGAAGGCACTGTATATGTCCTCCAGCTATACCACAGTGTTTACACCCCGATGCTGCAGCATGACAACTTGGCTCTGTGTCAGAGATGGCTGTGATGGGTCACCGCTCAAGCACTACAAAGGGCAAAAATAAAAAATAAAAATAAAATACAATTCATAGGTTACAGCACAGAGGTAAAAGGAGGGCGAAAAGTAGGGTGAATCCTGAATGAGATCCAATTGCCGTTTACAGGCTTTTGCCTAAATCATGCATTGACGTCAATAAGATCTTGACATGAACATTTGGAGTTGTGCACGCGGATCTCCGAGGACTCAACCCTAGGAGAAGTAAAATAAATCTGAAGATGAAGTGCAAACACAGTGCCGTGTTCTTAAGCGTCGATGTTTGTCTATTAATGCCTGCGGAAAATGACAGGTGCACCGCTGCAAAGGCTTATCAAATGAAGCTCAAGATTTTTAAAAAACGTGTGTCAAGGTAATGATACACAGCTTACCAGTGGGAGAGTTCATAATCACTGGGAGGAGCAGAGAAAGAGAGATTTCAATTGGATAGGAAGTATTTCACATGAAACATTTCAGGAGAATTGATAATCCTCACTGCAGGGTTCAGTCATTCTGTTCCTGCCTTTGAAATCCATACCCAGCGCATCAGATGCTCCGTCCTGCATAACTAACATTCCAGACAATCAATCACTTAAGACTGAGCCAAAACAGTACTAAACACTGTTCTGGCATGCATACACTACTTGAAATACTGTATAATTTGATCTGAGAAATTAAGCAAATTTATTGCACCCAAATTGGCCATTTTAAATTACAGGGTTCATATAATATTCAATAAATGTAGTACCTAAGATTAAAATTGGACCAAACATTCTTCTAACAATTATTAGACATTACGAATACAAAGAAATTCTAAAAAAAATAAACATCCATGGACCCCCCCCACACCAACAACACGTATATAGTATAAATTCTCCATGTCTGACAAGTAGTAACAAGCTTTGTTTCTTCATGCTATGTAATGTACAGTGCATTCGGAAAGTATTCAGACCTCTTGACCTTTTCCTCATTTTGTTACGTTACAGCCTTATTCTAAAATTGATTAGATTGTCCCCCCCCCCCCCTCAATCTACACACAACACCACATAATGACAAAGCAAAAACAGGTTTTTAGAAATGTTGCTAATTAAAAATATATATTAAAATGGAAATAACATTTACATAAGTATTCAGACCCTTTACTCAGTACTTTGTTGAAGCACCTTTGGCAGCGATAACAGCCTAGTCTTCTTTGGTATGACAAGCTTGGCACACCTATATTGTGGGAGTTTCTCCCATTCTTCTCTGCATATCCTCTCAAGCTCTGTCAGGTTGGATGAGGAGCATCGCTGCACAGCTATTTTCAGGTCTCTCCAGACATGTTCGATCGGGTTCAAGTCCGGGCTTTGGCTCGGCCACTCAAGGAAATTCAAAGACGTGTCCCGAAGCCACTCCTGCGTTGTCTTGGCTGTGTGCTTGGTGTCACCATTCAAGCGTTTTTCTGTATTTTTACATTGTAGAATAATAGCTCAGATATCAAAATGACAAACACATATGGAATCATGGTGTAAACTCAATCTAAATATATTTTAGATTCTTCAAAGTAGCCACCATTTGCCTTGATGACAGCTTGAACACTCTTGCCAATCTCTCAGCCAGCTTCACCTGGAATGCTTTTCCAACAGTCTTGAAGGAGTTCCACATATGCTGAGCACTTGCTGACTGCTTTTCCTTCACTCTGCGGTCCAACTCATCCCAAACCATCTCAATTGGTTTGAGGTCAGGTGATTGCGGAGGCTAGGTCATCTGATGCAGCACTCTACTTCTTGGTCAAATAACCCTTACACAGCCTGGAGGTGTGTTGGGTCATAGTCCTGTTGGGGAAAAAATGATAGTGGGACTATGCCCAAACCAGATGGGATGGCGTATCGCTGCAGAATGCTGTGGTAGCCATGCTGGTTAAGTGTGCCTTGAATTCTAAATAAATCACAGACAGTGTCACCAGCAAAGCACACTGTCACACCTCCTCCTCCATGCTTCACGGTGGGAACCACACATGCAGAGATCTTCCGTTCACCTCGTCCGCGTCTCACAAAGATCAGACCAAAAGGACAGACTTCCACCGGTCGAATGTCCATTGCTCGTGTTTCTTGGCCCAAGAAAGTCTCTTCTCTTATCGGTGTCCTTTAGTAGTGGTTTCTTTGCACTAATTCTCCCATGAAGGCCTGATTCACACAGTCTCCTCTGAACAGTTGATGTTGAGATGTGTCTGTTACTTGAACTCTGAAGCATTTATTTGGGCTGCAATTTCTGAGACTGGTAACTCTAATGAACTTATCCTCTGCAGCAGAGGTGACTCTGGGTCTTTCTTTTCTGTGGCAGACTTCATGAGAGTGTCATCATAGCGCTTGATGGTTTTTGCAAATGCAATTGAAGAAAATTCAATTCAGTGTTGACTGACCTTCATGTCTTAAAGTAATAATGTACTGTCGTTTCTCTTTGCTTATTTGAGCTGTTCTTGCCATAATATGGACTTGGTCTTTTACCAAATAGGGCTATCTTCTGTATACCACCCCTACCTTGTCACAACACAACTGAGTGGCTCAAACGCATTAAGAAGGAAAGAAATTCCACAAATGAACTTTTAACAATGCACACCTGTTAATTGAAATGCATTCCAGGTGACTACCTCATGAAGTTGGTTGAGATAATGCCAAGAGTGTGCAAAGCTGTCATCAAGGCAAAGGGTGGCTACTTAGTAGAATTTGTTTTGTTTAGCACTTTTTTGGTTGCTACATGATTCCATATGTGTTTTTTCATCTTCACTATTATTCTACAACATAGAAAATCGTAAAAATAAAGAAGTGCCCTGGAATGAGTAGGTGTGTCCGAACTTTTGACTGGTACTGTACATATTGTGGGTAAACCTGTATGCAAACAAAGTGACAAGTGTTCAATGACTCTATATACATAGGGCAGCAGTCTCTGCAGGGTAGAGTACTTGGTGGTAGCCAGCTAGTAACAGTGACTAAGGTTCAGGGCAGGGTACTGAGCGGAGGCCCGCTAGTGGTGATTGTTTAACAGTTGGATGGCCTGGAGATGCACGCGCTTCAGCACTCGGTGGTCCCGTTCTGTGTGCTTGTGTGGTCTACCACTTCGCGGCTGAGTCATTGTTGCTCCTAGATGTTTCCACTTCACAATAATAGCACACCGGGGAAGCTCTAGCAGGGCAGAAAGTGGTAGCCGCGAAGTGGTAGACCACACAAGCACACAGAACGGGACCACCGAGTGCTGAAGCGTGTAGAAAAACACCTGTCCTCGGTTGCAACACTCCCTACTGAGTTGCAAATTGCCTCTGGAAGCAACATCAGCACAAGAACTGTTCATCTGAGCTTAATGAAATGGGATTCCATGGCCGAGCAGCCGCAAACAAGCCTAAGTCCACCATGAGCGTCGGCTCGGGTGGTGTAAAGCTCGCCTCCATTGGACTCTGGAGCAGTAGAAAAACGTTCTCTGGAGTGATGAAACACACTTCACCATCTGGCAGTCCGACGGACGAATCTGGGTTTGGCAGATGCCAGGAGAACACTACCTGCCCCACTGCATAGTGTCAACTGTAAAGTTTGGTGGAGGAGGAATAATGGTCTGGGGCTGTTTTTCATGGTTTGGGCTAGGCCCCTTAGCTCCAGTGAATGGAAATCTTAACACTACAGCATACAAGGACTTTCTTATTTTTCAACAATATATATATATATTTTTTTATGTAACCTTTATTTAACTAGGCAAGTCAGTTAAGAACATTCTTATTTACAATGATTTCCTACCGGGGAACAGTGGGTTAAGTACCTTGTTCAGGGGCAGAACGACTGATTTTTACCTTGTCAGCTCAGGGATTTGATCCAGCAACCTTTCGGTTACTGCCCCAACGCTCTAACCACTAGGCTACCTGCTGCACCATTCTAGACGATTCTGTGCTAACAAACTGACAACAGTTTGGGGAAGGCCCTTTTCAGCATGACAATGCCCCCATGCACAAAGGTCCATAGAGAAATAGTTTGTCACGATCGGTGTGGAAGAACTTGACTGACCTGCACAGAGCCCTGACCACAACCCCTTCGACACCTTTGGGATGAATTGGAACGCCGACTGCGAGCCAGGCCTAATCAGCTAACATCAGTGCCCGACCTTACTAATGCTCGTAGCTAAATGGAAGCAAGTCCCTGCAGCAATGTCCCACCATCTAGTGAGCCTTCCCAGAAGAGAGGAGGCTGTTATAGCAGCAAAGGGGGGACCAACTCCATATTAAATGCCCAGGATTTTGGAATGAGATGTTCGACGAGCAGGTGTCCACATAATTTTGTTAGTGTCCCAGCTTCGATGCACCTGTACAGTCTACTCCATTTAGATGGCAGCGGGGTGAACAGCCCGTTGCTCGGGTGGATGAGGTCTTTGATGATCTTCTTGGCCATCCTGTGACACTGGGTGCTGTAGATGTCCTGGAGGGCAGGCAGTGTGATGAGTTGGGCTGACCACACCACTCTTTGGACACCCCTGCCTTTGCGGGTGGTGCACTTGCCATATCAGGAGGTGATACAGCCAAACAGAACGCTCATGTCGTTATTGGTAATCAGGCCTACCACTGTTGTGTCGTCAGAAAACTTGATTCAGTTGATGGGTGAACAGGGAGTACAGGAGAGGGCTGAGCACAGACCCTTTTGGGGCCGCCTGATATTACCAGGTTCTGACCACGGTGCTGGTTTCAGCAATGTTAAAGGGATAGTTCACCCAAATTACATATTGATTTCCTGACCCTGTAAGCAGTCTATGGAGAAGGTATGACAGCAACCCATGCTTTAGTTATGGTACCTATGTTAGCATTTTCACACTTTATGTCCAAATCACCCATAAGTATCTAAAAATGGATTGTGTAACTCAATGTTACTTATAGATTATTTGGATATGCAGTGTAAAATTCTAATAGGTACCATTGACTTGCATTGGATTTATGCCACAAATGCTAAAAAGTTTGCATTTAAAAACAATGGCCAGGTAAACAAAACCAAAGAACGGGTTGCTGTCATACCTTACCAAATAGCAGGAACAGCACCACCTTGTGGTCAGAACCTGGAAATCAGAACCTGGTATCAGGATGTAACAACTTAAATTACACATTTCTCTGAAGGAAAAAACACACACTAAAAAAACACACTAAATTCGCATAGAACACATTACATAGGATGAATAAACAATACTCGGAGACGTAGTTCCACACTACTTGTCAGACAGAACTGATCATGTATACTTGTTTGGTTGGGATTGGCATGGGGAGGGGGGTCCGTGGGTGGCTTTTGTACATTTCTTTGGATTCCTCATGTGTTACTCATTGTAAGAAAAAAGCTTGGTGTCAATCAGATGTTATGTACTATATTTATTCAATATTCTACGAATCCTATAAATTAAAATGTTGAATGTGTGCAATCAATTACCTTATATTTCAACAAAATAATGTTGCAGGAATCTTACCTGTTTCGAACTACAGAAATTATTTCAGAACAAAATCGGATGGCGTGTGTGTCATGGCTTGCTGAAATGACATAGAACGACCCTGTGGCCCGTATAGTACTGGATTTACCTAGAATCCATAGTAGCCTATTCACTGTGAGGATTTAAAATATATCTTCATCACACACTAGTTTGTTATTCAAGAACCCAGTAAATCCTGACATGTTCTGATGGGTGCTCCAGTCCAAACTGCCAAACATACGTAACACCCTGGTGGTTCCGTAGGGACTCTTATGTTTAATCAGTCTGATACCATTAGCAGTTTCACTGCAGAATGCTGCTGCAGGTAGAAGAACCTTAGGTAACACACAGCCTGCCCCCTGACAAAGTATTCAAAACAAAAAGTCAAACTTTCTTCTAAATAAAATGTATGGCAGCGGTGTTTGTTGGGGCAGTGAGACATGTAAGGATTTGCATACGTAAACGTGGATGGATGAGAAAAACACCCCATTTCAGCTGCTTATTCCAGCTTACTGTTCGAGAACTGTCTGAAGTCATCAAAGCTAAAGACCTTTTCTCAAAGCTAAGCAACTCAGTTGTCAACAGAAGGGAAGCTTGAGAATAAACCTTGAAGCATGTAAGAAAAAGCACAAGTCTGAAGTATGACATTTCCATATCTCCTGAAGCCAAACTCCATAAGCTTGTGCTGTAGTCATCCCATTATATAAATACAGGGCGAGGGTAACACACCAAACATAAACATACACCCACATCGTGACAAACCTAAGAAGCACAGACATTTGAAAACGTGCACACACACACACACACACACACACACACACACACACGCACAAGAGGGAACAGAGACACTGGAAAGAATGGAGTACATTCTCAAACACCCTTAAGAGAAAACTAAAAATAAAGTTATAGCGCCAGTGAAGAATAACATAATCCTCCGACTGTGACAACTACATTTCCATGGAGGATGCATCCGCAATGGCCTTTTTACAGGACGTTCAGCCTGACAGCTAGCCTAGCGACAACACAGAGAGAAGAATAACAACAAACCACAGTTAGATCGTTCCCCTCTTAACGCTCAATGTGTGGCTAAAACATTAAGACAACACCAACATCGTGTCTCTGTGTAGGAGAAAGCAAATGAGGTGTAATATACAGCCTCAATGAGTTTAAGACAGTTTAGGCTAACAAGCTGCCCACACCACTCGCTGTGCAAAATAAATGTACACATACTCTTAGGGGTTCAACAAGGGTTCTAAGACTCTAAGTTTTTTAACAACCTTAGGGTTCTTGGCACTGAAAATTGCCCCCGAAAGGTTCTACCAAGAACACCATAGGTGTTCATTGAGGAACCTCCTTAGTTAGTGGGGGTTCTTGCAGGAACATAACTTCCCAAATGAAACAATTGGACTTGAATTTGAAAAGGACAACATGTGCAGGCACTTAAGCAAAACATTTTTTTTTTTAAATCTCCTCAGTTTAAGGTATGTCCCTTGTTTGATCTAAATTGATATTGTTTTATGATGATACCATCTATCTTTTCATATTTTGTGCAAATCTTTCTAAAACATAAAATTGACACAATTCAATAAATATCAATCAACAAAGATGTAAGACTATGTAGGCAATAAGAATATGTTGAAGGCTAGCTGTATTGGGTGCAGATGACTGAACTGCTCACTTTCATGTCTGCAGGTATACAGACGAGGAGGCATACAAAGGTATGTCAACTGGTATGTAATACAGATCACAGTTACCATCCTCCTCCCTTATCTCTTCAATAAATATCTCATAGGCCTCTACATTATGGACAAGGTATGTGTATGAAAACCATTATCAAAATAGTTTTTTTTTCCCATTCACATTTACCACAAAAAACAAGTTAGGAACACTGTCCTGTGCATGTTTTGTTAATCTGTATAATTACAAAAACATGTTTTATTCATTCACAGACTTCACCCTCCCTACACCTCTGATGAATATGACAGGAAACCTGTTCATTCACCATGCACTGCTAAATCATTCTGGCTATGGATACGGAGAACATCAACACACCAGAGGATAAACCCATTGGACTTGGGGCTCTGCTGGAGTTTACCTCATATTTAGATTTTTTGTCACTAAAATCATAATAAACACTGACAGAAATATTGTGTTATGCATATTAATAATAATAATAATAGGGGACGGGGGGGTAGTTAAACATTTTACCCCAAAAGGAATTGTCTTGGTGGTCTCAAACTTCTTCCATTTAAGAATGATGGAGGCCACTGTGTTCTTGGGGACCTTCAATGCTGCAGACATTTTTTGGTACCCTTCCTCAGATATGTGCCTCGACACAATCCTGTCTCGGAGCTCTACAGACAACTCCTTCGACCTCATGGCTTGGTTTTTGCTCTGACATGCACTGCCAACTGTGGGACCTTATATAGACAGGTGTTTGCCTTTCCAAATCATGTCCAATCAATTGAATTTAGAGAACACACGATTTTGTGTGACTCAAAATGGGTCAAAATTCTACAAAGATCCAGAAAAAAAAGTGCATTTCAGGTAAATCAAATCAAACTTTCATTTGTCACATGCGCCAAATACAACAAGTGTAGACCTTACTGTGAAATGCTTATTTATTTACTAAATAAACAAAAAAATTATAAAAAGTAACAATAAAATAACGAGGCTATATACAGGGGGTACCGGTACCAAGTCAATGTGCAGGGGTACAGGTTAATCGAGGTAATTTGTACATGTAGGTAGGGGTGAAGTGACTATGCATACACAATAAACAGTAAAATAACAACCCAATGTTTTTACCACAGGACAAATTAGCTAGCAACAGCAAGCTAAATGTTTCATGTGTTTGGACCGGTCCCAAAATGAACATAGTTGGTTCAGAGTTGGTTTTGATATTTCAACCTGGTGTCCTGATGGCATCTGGTGTGGATGTACAAAATCAACATCTAGACAGTATGTAATGCTAGGCTAAGATATCAAACGTAACGCTATTGAAAACCACTGGCCGTCAGCTCTTTTCCCACATTTAGGTCATGGCTCTAGGGTTTCAGCTGGGCATGACATCTACACATACTGCACTCCAATACAATCAGCAATAAGAGATTCTCCAACCGGTTTTCTGGGGCAGGTGAGCAGGGGTTTCCAAGTAGGTTCTAAAAGGAGAGGTGAACCCATGTGGTGGTCAGTCTACCTGCACAAACCCTATGTGACTGCACAGTCTCCTCAGGTGGGAAGCAATGATGCAGAGTGTGCAGAAGGGAGAGTTTGTGTGTAGCGAGTATATTCAACACTGCACTAATGCAATCTGCAGGCCTGCTACTGAGCTGTCCCTATCAATCGGCTGAGACAAGCCTGACTCCACCAGGGCATCAGTGTAATCGCTCCCAGCGGGAGCGCGTCACATCAGCCACGGTTCCTGGCTTCTTTTGACCCCCCTTAAAAAAGTACCATTAAAAATGGACACAGACTAGCGTTCTCAATGTGGCAGCCTTTAAAAAATGTATTTCACTGCCAATTAAAGCAATGTGGGAAGAATTCCATGTGTTCCCAATGTCTTATCTGGTACCTAGCATACATTGGGTGCATTCCAATTCCTCATCTCTCTTAATGTTTCATCTTTAACTATTAGGCCTATAACAGAGACATTAGGTGGCAAAGCTCATTCTTTCCTTCAGATTAAATTCATAGCAACTGAAAAGATGGACTATATTCAAAATATAAATCTCAAAAGATGTGAACATCTTTCGTCAAGTTAGATGCACATCAAGGGACAAGGCCCACATACAGGCAATAGAGTCTAAAAAGCATCTTGGTACAGTAGACAGACAAGGCTACTCCCTCACTTCTCTACAGATGCATCTCTTAAGAGGATCACGCCATCAAAATACTCAGAGGGGATTTAGTCCACTTGAACTGAAAAACTGAGATCAGGATGTTATCTTGTAAACTTAGCCTCATCCTCTTTGTGATGCAAGAATGAAGATTCGTGTGCTCAACAAAAATATTTGTACAGTGTGCAACAAAAATAAACTCAACAGACAACACGAATTCAACAAAGCTTTCTGTGTGGGAGGAATGTAAACAAAAAAAGATAGATAGACCTTTCTATGAAGGATGAAGCGGAAACTGGGACACTGCGTGCGAGTTTGCACATGCTGCATGATATTTCCTTTGGCCCTCGAGCTGTGTTGTAGACTTGGGAAACTGACCGGAATGTACCGGCCACGATACACTTCCATTAAAGGGCTTTGAATATGTCACTCAATAATTCAATATAGGCAGAAAGATTAACACTAGAGGAGAGATGTTTGAATGACGATGCTCATAATTTACAAGCAAAAACATCAAATAAATGTTTAAAGTTCCATTTAATCATTAATTCAGTGTACTGTGAACCAACATCTGGTCGAAAATCATAAAATGCATACATCAGACTTCAATTGTTCACTAAGACAGAGACAAGACCTTGTCTTTCTAAGGGATAATTAGAATTCAGCTGCTGGTGAGATTAACAAAATAACCAATTCGTTATGCCTCTGCAACAGAAGGTGACAAAAGATTGCCGACTGTAAATGGGTTTGTAAAAGACTGGTGAAAACCCGGGATAAAAGACGAGAGAAAGGAGAAGGAAGGAAAAAGAGACAAAGGGGAAGAAATTAGAAGTCGGGAGAGGGAAACGTTAGTGATGATGACACATGGCAGAGAGAGAAGAGGGCTTACCAGGTTCCAGCTTAATGACTTTAATGGCAGCCAACTCCCCAGTGTTGACATTACGGGCCTGGAGAACAGATGAGACAAAAAAAAGAGAGCATTTATTAGCCAGCTGTCAGTAAGGGGTAACAGTGGGCTTTAGAGAGGACTGGCCTCTGTCACACCAACATTGTTTTTAAGCCTGAGAAAGTGTAGGCTCGATCAGTAAGTAGGCTGCTACTTGCAGGATAACATTGCTTACCTGCCAACTGGCCTTGCAGTCTAACACAAGCACATGTGTCCAAAGTATTGTATGATAAGCTACAATAATATATTATTCTATGTCAGCATCTATGCAAAGAGATGTGTGTGAGTTCAAGAGGCAAGTAAACATTCATAAACAAATTTGTTTGAACATGGATATTACTGAAGATGGATGATTCACCTTTGAAAAGCAAATAAACTCAGACATTACAACACTTAATCAGTTAGCAGTCATCAATTCAAACAGAAGCTTATTGCGTTCTAAACTGTTTGTTGCACAAATCACACAACCTAAATGAAAAACAAACAGAGATGGAAACAGACTAAAAACATTGGCATTCCTTGACTGAAAGTCATTTTTTATGCCTCAGAAAAATCTAACATGAGCTAGGTGTCTATCCAACTGGCGACAGATTTTTCATGCGAGTATTCTAAAACAATATGCACATTTCCCAACCAGAGAAGTGTTTCCATCAAATTGACTTGTTGCAAATGAAAGGCTGTGCGGTGATGACGTACAGCACATAAAATAATAGTTCAATGGGTTTCAATCGCATTTCCCATTCTGGTCTTGGGACGTGCGCTCTAGGCAACAGCTTGCAGACACAGTAGGGGTATAGCCTACATGATGAGATTATTATGGACAAAAAGCAAGATTGTTAAAAAAATTGTCAAAACAGCAGCCAAGCATAGATTATATCATGTCACCAGAATAAGACCCTCAATATTTATTGGAGTATCAACCTCATCACCGTGCACTTTCACCACTCTGAAGTTAATATCTTATTTCATCGGTAGCCTAATAAAGGGCATACTTTCCTGAGTTGTAGCGGAAGGACCAAACAATATCATCATGTGACTCCAAGATTACTTTAGGGGGGGGGGGGGGCAACAATTGTTTGTAGACTTGTTTACATGAATATGCGTCTTAAAACCTATCTGAAACAAGCCATTACGCTTAGTTATTTTTATTCAGGTTATTACTTATAAATATTAATTAACAAATGCCAGGTTGGAGAGGATGTCGCATTTTCATGTTGACAACATTAACGGAGTCAAAATGAAGATATATTTCGTAACTTATCCTTGTCTGTTGGCTTTTCTGCATCTAACATTTTTTAAATACATTTCCTATTTTGACGCACAAAACCATTTAAACAAAGTCTGATGTGTTTCCTCCCACTTTTCCTGAAATATTTGCATATCACAAACCCTGCTGTTGCAGTCATTCGATGACTATGGCATATGTTCTTCAAAGATAGATAAATAGTTTTGCCTAAGCTACTGAAAATAGGCCTTTTACAAGATTAAAATCATGACAGGAGTGTTTGATGCTTATTAAAAAAAGATGGAGTCCAGACAGGCTAATTTAGGAAACCTTCTGAATGGACATGGAGGCCTAGAGAGAATCAGCGAACTCAAGCACACTCCCGTAAAAGCACATGTCAATCATAGTCACCAGCATGTCGGACAAAAAAAATGATTTATCCTTTCCTTAAAATGTATTTAAAAAACCTAGGCCTACCTTAGGCTTTCCGAAAGTAAGCTATAATGAATTGACAAGGGAAGTATGAAGGTGACAGCTATGCTATAGTAAAAAAAAAAATAACACAACTTCTCCATAGCCTATTTATCAGCGACGCTGATTATCGAGGGGCGAGTGTTTCAAAGATTTTTCAAATACTGAGGATTATTACAATTTGAATGGAAGAAAAAAAGATACTTTGTTGACTTACTGTGTGATTTTTTTTTTTTTTTTTTTTTTCCGTTATTTTACCAGGTAAGTTGACTGAGAACACGTTCTCATTTGCAGCAACGACCTGGGGAATAGTTACAGGGGAGAGGAGGGGGATGAATGAGCCAATTGTAAACTGGGGATTATTAGGTGACCATGATGGTTTGAGGGCCAGATTGGGAATTTAGCCAGGACACCGGGGTTAACACCCCTACTCTTACGATAAGTGCCATGGGATCTTTAATGACCTCAGAGAGTCAGGACACCCGTTTAACGTCCCATCCGAAAGACGGCACCCTACATTTGATTTATTAGGATCCCCATTAGCCGGGGGGAACCTAATTGTTCCCATGGTGGCATGTCTGGTGGAGTGAGTGAGTGTATGTTGACCATTGAAACTATTTAGAAATTTCCAGAACAATGTTTCTTATAAAAACATAAAATGACTGTCAAAATCATTGGCATATACAGTACCAGTCAAAAGCTGACACCTACTCATTCCAGGGTTTTTCTTTATTTTTTACTATTTTCTACATTGTAGAATAACTATGAAATAACACATATGGAATCATGTAGTAACCAAAAAAAGTGTTAAACAAATAAAAATATATTTTATATTTGAGATCCTTCAAAGTAGCCACACGTTGCCTTGGTGATAACTTTAAACACTCTTGGCATTCTCTCAACCAGTTTCATTAAGAAGTCACCTGGAATGCATTTCAATTAACAGGTGTGCCTTGTTAAAAGTTAATTGTGGAATTTCTTGAGCCAATCAGTTGTGCTGTGACAAGGTAGGGGTGGTATACAGAAGATAGCCCTATTTGGTAAAATACCAAGTYCATATTATGGCAAGAACAGCTCAAATAAGCAAAGAGAAATGACAGTCCATCATTACTTTAAGACATGAAGGTCAGTCAATACGGAAAATTTCAAGAACTTTGAACGATTCCTCAAGTGCAGTCGCAAAAACCTGATGAAACTGGCTCTCATGAGGACCGCCACAGAAAAGGAAGACCCAGAGTTACCTCTGCTGCAGAAGATAAGTGCATTAGAGTTACCAGCCTCGGAAATTGCAGCCCAAATAAATGCTTCAGAGTTCAGGTAACAGACACATCTCAACATCAACTCTTCAGAGGAGACTGTGTGAATCAGGCCTTCATGGTCGAATTGCTGCAAATAACCCACTACTAAAGAACACCAATAAGAAGAAGAGACTTGCTTGGGACAAAAAACACGAGCAATGGACATTAGACCAGTGGAAATCTGTCCTTTGGTCTGATGAGTCCAAATTTGAGATTTGTTTTCAATCACTGTGTCTTTGTGAGATGCAGAGTAGTTGAACGGATGATCTTCGCATGTGTGGTTCCCACCGTGAAGCATGGAGGTGGTGGTGTGGGTGAACTTTGCTTGTGACACTATGTGATTTATTTAGAACTCAAGGTACACAACCAGCATGGCTACCTCAGCATTCTGCAATGATATGCCATCTGGTTTGCGCTTAGTGGGATTATCATTTGTTTTTCAACAGGACAATGGCAACACACCTCCAGGCTGTGTAAGGGCTATTTGACTAAGGAGAGTGATGGAGTGCTGCATCAGATGACCTGGCCTCCACAAACAAGCGACCTCAACCCAATTGAGATGGTTTGGTATGAGTTGGACCGCAGAGTGAAGGAAAAGCAGCCAACAAGTGTTCAACAAATGCGGGAACTCCTTTAAGAATGTAGGAAAAATCTTTCCTCGTGAAGCTGGTTGAGAGAATGCCACGGGTGTGCAAGGCTATCAGCAAGGCAAAGGGTGGCTACTTTAAAGAATATAAAATATATTTAGATTTATTTAACACTTTTTTGGTTACTACATGATCCCATGTGTGTTATTTCATAGTTTTTATGTCTTCACTATTATTCCACAATGTAGAAAATAGTACAAATAAAGCAAAACCATTGAATGAGTAGGTGGGTCCAAACTTTTGACAGGTACTTTACATTTATTTTAATTAACTTGGCAAGTCAGTTAAGAACAAATTCTATTTACAATGACAGCCAACTAATTACTCCTAGAGAATTTCCACTTGTGCGAGGATAATATAAACGTAATCAAAGCCTATTGGATAACAAGATGTTTTTATATAATAATCATTTATAACTGACTTTCTCCAACATAACATAGGTACAGCAGATCCATTTATTGTATGGGACATTTTTAAATGTGCCTTTATTCAATACTCATTTGTAAAACAAAAGCAAATTTAGGTCAAGAGTTCATATTAACAAAGGAAATAGATGGACTATTAGTACAGATGACAATAAAAACGACCATACGAGGCACAGAATAAGTTAAAGGAAAAACAAAACAAACTGGAGGAACTTAAGATAATACAGTGCCTTCGGAAAGTATTCAGACCCCTTGACTTTTTCCACATTTTGTTACGTGACCGTGTATTCTAAAATGGATTTTTTTTAAAGCCTGAGCAATCTACACACAATAACCCATGATGACAACATGAAAATAGGTGTTTGGAAATGTTAGCAAATTTATTCAAAACAAAAAAACAAAATACCTTATTTACATAAGTATTCAGACCCTTTGCTATGAGACTCGAAAATGAGCTCCGGTGGATCCTGTTTCCATTGATCATCCTAGAGAGGTTTTTCAACTTGATTGGAGTCCACCCATGGTGAATTGATTGACTGGACAATATTTGGAAAGGCACACACCTGTCTATATAAAGGTCACACAGTAGACAGTGCATGTCAGAGCAAAAACCAAGCCATGAGGTCGAAGGAATTGTCCGTAGAGCTCCAAGACATGATTGCGTCGAGGCACAGTTCTCAGGGAGGGTACCAAAACATTTCTGCAGCATTGAAGGTCCCCAAGAACACAGTGGCCTCCATCAATCTTAAACGGAAGCAGTTTGGAACCACCAAGACTTTTCCTAGAGCTGGCCGCCCAGCCAAACTGAGCAAACGGGGGGAGAAGGGCCTTGGTCAGGGAGATGACTAAGAACCCAATGGGTCCAGAGTTCCTCTGTGGAGATGGTTGTCCTTCTGGAAGGTTCTCCCATCTCTGCAGCACTCCACTAATCAGGCCTTTATGTTGGAGTGGCCAGACAGAAGCCACTCCTGAGTAAAAGGCACATGACAGCCCGCTTGGAGTTTGCCAAAAGGCACCTAAAGACTCTGACCATGAGAAACAAGATTCTCTAGTCTGATGAAACGAAGATTGAACTCTTTGGCCTGAATGTCAAGTGTCACATCTGGAGGAAACCTGGCACCATCCCTACGGTGAAGCATGGTGGTGGCAGCATCATGCTGTGAAAATGTTTTTCAGCAGCAGGGACTGGCAGACTGTCCATCTTTCTCTCCCTCCGGACTAGAGTAAAGTACAGAGAGAATTGATGAAATCCTGAACGCTCTAGAGCAGGTTCTCAGACTGGAGGCTAAGGTTCAGTTTTCAACCGGGCAACGACCCTAAGCACACAGCCAAGACAACACAGGAGTGGCTTCGGGACAAGCCTCCGAATGTCCTTGAGTGGCCCAGCAAGAGCCCGGACTTGAACCCGATCAAACATCTCTGGAGAGACCTGAATATAGCTGTGCAGCGACGCTCCCCATCCAACCGGACAGAGCTTGAGAGGATCTGCAGAGAAGAATGGGAGAAACTCCCCAAATTCAAGTGTGCCAAGCGTGTAGTGTCATAACCAAGAAGACTCGAGGCTGTAATCGCTGCCAAAGGTGCTTCAACAAAGTACTGAGTAAAGTGTCCAATCTTTTTTTGCTTTGTCATTATGGGGTATTGTGTGTAGATTGCTGATGATTATTTTATTTTTTTATCCATTTCAGAATAAGGCTGTAACGTAACAAAATATGGAAAGAGTCAAGGGTTCTAAATATTTTCCAAATGCACTGTATGTTTTGACCGTGACAGTTTACAATTGAAGGTAACACCAAGTAATGTAGTCTCCTCAACTTGTTCAACAGCATTTATTACCAGATTCAGCTAAGGTCTAGAACTTAGTGAATGATTTGTACCAAATACAATGCTCTTAGTTTTAGAGATGTTCAGGACCAGTTTATTACTGGCCACACATTCCAAAAATGACAGACTCTTTGTTAAGGGTTTCAGTGACTCCATTAGCTGTGGTTACTGATACGTACATGGTTGAATCATCAGCATACATGGACACACATGCTTTGTTTAATGCCAGTGGCAGGTCATTGGTAAAAATAGAAAAGAGTAGAGGTCCTTGAGAGCTGTCCTGCGGTACACCTCACTTTACGTGTTTGACATTAGAGAAGCTCCATTAAAGAAAACCCTCTGAGTTATATTAGATTGCCATATCATTGATTCAGAGCTGAGGTTGAAAAGCCATAACACAAGTTCTCTCAACAACCAGGTTATGGGCAATAATATCAAAGGCTGCATAGAAATCTAACAGTACAGCTCATTATCAATTTCAGTCAGTGCAGTACACATTGAGCGCCCTTCTCTAAAAGCATGTTGAAAGTCTTCATTGTTTTACAGAGAAATAGCATTGTATTTGGTCAAACACCATTTTTTCCAAAAGTTTACTTAGAGCTGGCAGCAAGCTGATAGTTCTGCTGTTAGAACCAGTTAAGGCCGCTTTACCACTCTAGGGTAGCGGAATGACTTTGGCTTCCCTCCAGGGCTGAGGACAAAAACATTCCTCTCTAGGCTGAGGAGAAGAAAAAAAATACTGAGAAGACCAGCTGGGCACTTTCCTACATTTGATATTCGCGAGAAGCAGGCCAGGTACTTCTATGCATGTTCAGGGGCAAGCGCTCCATCAACATCAACAGGACAGAGAAACCAGACACATGCTCATTGTTCATATGGAGCGTAGAAATGACATGAAATAAATCAAAACTTGTTTCTCACAAGTGTAGCAGGGTGTGAACTCAACATTTCCACTGCGATAATGAGAATGGTAAATTACTGTAGTTAACACATGCATTAACAGAAATGAATGTAACCAAATGACAGGGATTAACTGTAAATTGCCTGTTTTAGAAACAGTAGGCTACCACATGGGCATTCATAAAAGTGCATTGCGGTCCGACACTATAGCCTAGGCCACTATCCTATTCAGGTCGCAGTTGTAAATGAGAACTTGTTCTCAACTGGCCTACCCGGTTAAATAAAGGTGAAATAAATAAATACAACTGCGTGGATAAGAGGGCGGCCATTTTATTTGTCTGACCTTGGGCGGCATATCGGCCAGGACCTGATTAGAGTCGATTAGTCTAAAAATTAAGAAAAGATTCCGTATCAAATTATACCATGTCAGGTTGGCGAGGATTTGTGCATTGTCCATTTGACACAACAATTGCACATTAGACCTCATTGCCAAAACAACCTTGTTGACTGCTGTTGAATAATTAATTAAGTCAGACACATCAAACCTTCTTTTGAAGACCGATTTATTTATGAGCAAGCAATAAAAACGTGCATTGTATAAAACAAAGTCCATACATCATTTTTTTTACTGAAGTGACATAGCCTATAGCACTCCACACCCCTGCACATCTAGCGGTTTAGCTGCTCGAGCATCAAAAGGACAGTTGGAAAGAGGAAGCGATGTTGACAGTTTAATAGACAAAGCTAGCAAAACAATTGCACATTAGACCTCATTGCCAAAACAACCTTGTTGACTGCTGTTGAATAATTAATTAAGTCAGACACATCAAACCTTCTTTTGAAGACCGATTTATTTATGAGCAAGCAATAAAAACGTGCATTGTATAAAACAAAGTCCATACATCATTTTTTTTACTGAAGTGACATAGCCTATAGCACTCCACACCCCTGCACATCTAGCGGTTTAGCTGCTCGAGCATCAAAAGGACAGTTGGAAAGAGGAAGCGATGTTGACAGTTTAATAGACAAAGCTAGCAAAACAATTGCTTATTAGTTTAGTAAATCACTCACGCTATTAGGTAAAGTTCATCTACATTTAACTTTAATTTATCAATTATTTTTAAATCCTAAAAAATGTAGGCCTATAAACGTTTGACGGTTATTTTATTTTCATGACGGTCTTCATCCTTAACCGTCAGTTACACGGTTATTAAATTACCGTCACAGCCCTAGATGGTAATTATATCAATATTTGCGCATTAAAAAGGCGTTGCCACAGCCATTTCTCACAATTTATTTTACAGACAAAATGATCCCACCTTGTCTTACGCATTTAGTTTGGTCAACATTTGGAACTTTTACATACAAATTAGCTGTTTCCATCAGGCATGTCGTGGCAATTTTTATCCAACGTACTTTGATTGCATAACAAGGTTGGCTGGAAACCTGGTTATGGTGAGTGATTTGAACTCGTCCCCTTATGTCAAATGTCTAAGCCACACCAAACACTCCCTTTGACTATGATTCTAACTCATCAACACAACAGAGTAGGCAAGATGACTCACTCTGTGTCATTCTTTTCAAACCCCACTTAGTCAGGCTTCTCTGTCTGAAGAGAATTGATTCAAATCTTGCGAAATTTTGATGAGCAAAATTGATAGTTATTCCCCCCACCACATCACCCATCCTGGTTTAGGCCTAATGCAGTTAAGACTGGACACAAACAATAGATTAGGAGTTAATTTAGGAACTGCTTGGAGGAAGGAGGAGAATCTTATCAACCCTGTAATATACATCCAATATCTCATTAGTCATCTGGTCTGACAACACATCATTTCATAGCCCACCCCTCCATCTTTATGACACACTGATTGTTGATGTCTGTTCAACATCAACGTCACGTTCTGGAGGGTGCCACATACTGAACGCTGCAGCTATAACTGGAATGAAAAGAGCTGATTACTTTGATGTAGACTATTCTACATAATATATCTGAACGTTGCACAACGGTGTTAAGCCTTACTGAGCCCCCTGTCATCATCATTCAAGCTAGCTAAGCTCAATCATTTTAAATATTTCCTTCCCTCCTCTCTCCACCAGTCTCGTTCTCGCTCTCCCCTTTCCTCTTGGAAGCTGATCCTTTGATGCTGTACATATACTCTTAGGGTAGCTCCAGTAGCCCAGCCCTGTGCTGCAATATACAGATCAAGTCTTCACAATCATCACACACACACACTGAGTAGTCACTCATGTAACTACACATTACTCCTCCTAACCGTGTTCACTTGACTCCACTCATTACAGAAAGCGCGGCTGAAGACTGGGCAAGCAGTAAGCCCCTATCAGCACTCTGCTAACACATCATGGGAGCACTGAGCAAGTCAATCGCAAGGTCAGAGTTCAGCTACCACTGTCACTGGGGGGGCAGCATTTATATATCCTATGCATGCTCCCAGCACCAGAGGAGAGAAAACAGCATGAGCATCCAGGAATACTGATCACTGGACTAATTACAGGAAAGCAAGTTACATAGTCACTGATAAAGTGAACCAGCATGATGAGGCATAAGGGTCATTCCACCCCAAAAAGAAAAAGGATTGACACACACCATCTCAGATCGTGCTGAAATTATAAGATTATCATTCCTGAAACTTTATTTTGTTTAAACATAATTTGATCTAGGAAATTATTATTTACAATGATGGCCTACCGTGGAACAGTGGGTTAACCACCTTGTTCAGGGGCAGAACGACAGATTTTTACCTTGTCAGTTCGGGGATTCAACCCAGCAACCTTTTGGTTACTGGCCCAACGCTCTAAACACTAGGCTACCTGCCGCCCCAAAAGATTCATATAATTGTCCCGAACATCCGATTTGGACCGTCATTTTTCTTAACACTGAACAAGACATGAGGAAAATGTTCCACTAAATGCCACTGTTCCCGCAACACCATTTTATCAATTTTGCTGGTCTCTTGTGTGTATTAAATGGATCACAACATTTTCTTTGCAACTTGTAGAAAACCAATAGATCTTACTCATGATAAAGTTAATTATGTGGTTTTCCTCACAATTCAAGTCAGACCTCCATGAAAGCAATTCAGTTTGTCCTTCTCTTAGGCTTAATCTGTGCCCAGGAAACAGACCATGTGTTGCGTGGTTTACTCCCTTTAAAAAATGGTCTGGATTAGTAAAACCATTCCTGGTGAACAAGCAAACCATTGGGCAGCTCTAATGGTTTCAATGTTATGGTCTGTAAAATGTCTTCAAAATGCTAAAAGTCCCAAACAATGTATAGTGTTTGGAAATGGTAATGGGTTGGCTTTAATGGGAAATGTCACTAAACACACTACGTATAAAGATATTTTCTAATCATTTTATTGAAAAACATGACTGCCATGCAAATGTTTGTAACGGTATTATTTTTAGGGCTGTCAAAGTTAACACGTGACATTTACAGCATTAAAAAAAATGTATGCAGTTAATTGCATCTCCACTTTGTCACTGCACGGATGCCTCGATTCAACCAACTTCCCACATTGATATTAAATCAGAACAGGACATCCATTCCATTTAGCTACTGTTGTATTTGATTTATTTATTTATCTTTTTCACCCCTTTTTGTCCCCAATTTCGTGGTATCCAATTGGTAGTTCCAGTCGTCTCGTCGCTGCAACTCCCGTACAGACTCAGGAGAGGCGAAGGTTGAGAGCCGAGCGTCCTCCGAAACACAACCCAACTGCACTGCTTCTTGACACAACCCAATGCCCACATAACCCGGCTGCACCAATGTGTCGAAGGAAACACCGTACACCTGGCGACCGTGTCAGCATGCACTGCGCCCGGCCCGCCACAGGAGTCGCTAGTGCGCGATGGGACAAGGACATGCCTGCCGGCCAAACCCTCCCCTAACCCAGGCGACGCTGGGCCAATTGTGCGCCGCCCCATGGGTCTCCCGGTCACGGCCAGCTGCGACAGAACCTAGACTCGAAGCCAGAATCTCTAGTGGCACACCTACCACTGTGATGCAGTGCCTTAGACCACTGCGCCACTCGGGAGGCTGACTAGTTCATGTTGAAGAACATAGATAAGAAGCCTATGCTAGATCTTATAGCTGTATTATATTTCACATTAACTCAGACCTGGCTGATATGTTACTGTAGTCTGTGGAATTCATATGATAATTGCACCATAGGGATAGCCCTCGGCGCTATCATTTGTTGGACTATTCAAAGAGAATTAGGTTGAAGCATTAGACAAACTGAATTGCTTTCATGGAGGACTGGCTTGACTTGTGAGGATAACCACATCATTTATTTTATCATGAGCAAAAGCTCAAAGAAAATGTTACGATCCATTAAGTAAAACACGAGACAAGCAAAATGGATACAAGGGTGTTGCAGTAGCAGGAACAGAGGCATTTGTGGGCAAAACCTGATACTTCCACACTCATTTATGGTAAATAATGCAAGCAGGAACAGAGGCATTTGTGGGCAAAACCTGATACTTCCACACTCATTTATGGTAAATAATGCAAGCAACTTCAAATGGCTAATTTCTCTGAACGGAAAAAAACATCCACCAGATTCACAGGGAATACTGTACATAGGATGAAAAAGCAATACTTCAAGCATCAGATCCACACTACTTGTAGGGATGGGTATGAGTAATCAAGTACTCGAACTGACGTCAAAACAAGACCTTTAACCAGATATCGTTTTGCACTATTTGAAAAATATGATTTGGTCAAAAATTGGAGACTACGTTAATTTGCTTTGACTGTTCAACTTGTACATGTGCATTTGAGGGACACAAAAAAGAAACCAAGCAGCACAGTTCAGCTCATTAAATCCCCTTTCTCACAGTCATTCAATTGCGTTCTGACCTCAGTCTACACACGCATGCTTTTTTATTTTATATTTATTTATTTTTTATTTCACCTTTATTTAACCAGGTAGGCTAGTTGAGAACAAGTTCTCATTTACAACTGCAACCTGGCCAAGATAAAGCATAGCCGTGTGAACAGACAACAACACAGTGTTACACATGGAGTAAACAATAAACAAGTCAATAACACAGTAGGGGAAAAAATAGTCTATATACATTGTTTGCAAAAGGCATGAGGTAGGCAATAAATAGGCCATAGGAGCGAATAATTACAATTTAGCAGATTAACACTGGAGTGATAAATCATCAGATGAACATGTGCAAGTAGAGATACTGGTGTGCAAAAGAGCAGAAAAGTAAATAAATAAAAACAGTATGGGGATGAGGTAGGTAAATTGGGTGGGCTATTTACAGATGTAAATGTACAGCTGCAGCAATCGGTTAGCTGCTCAGATAGCAGATGTTTAAAGTTGGTGAGGGAAATAAAAGTCTCCAACTTCAGCGATTTTTGCAATTCGTTCCAGTCACAGGCAGCAGAGAACTGGAAGGAAAGGCGGCCAAATCAGGTGTTGGCTTTGGGGATGATCAGTGAGATATACCTGTTGGAGCGCGTGCTACGGGTGGGTGTTGTTATCTTGACCAGTGAACTGAGATAAGGCGGAGCTTTACCTAGCATGGACTTATAGATGACCTGGAGCCAGTGGGTCTGGCGACGAATACGTAGCGAGGGCCAGCCGACTAGAGCATACAGTTCGCAGTGGTGGGTGGTATAAGGTGTTTTAGTAACAAAACGGATGGCACTATGATAAACTGCATCTAGTTTGCTGAGTAGAGTATTGGAAGCTATTTTGTAGATGACATCGCCGAAGTCGAGGATCGGTAGGATAGTCAGTTTTACKAGGGTRAGTWTKGCGGCGTGAGTGAAGGAGGCTTTGTTGCGAAATAGAAAGCCGATTCTWGATTTGATTTTGGATTGGAGATGTTTRATATGAGTCTGGAAGGAGAGTTTACAGTCTAGCCAGACACCTAGGTATTTATAGATGTCCACATATTCTAGGTCGGAACCGTCCAGGGTGGCGATGCTAGTCGGGCGGGCGGGTGCAGGCAGCGAACGGTTGAAAAGCATGCATTTGTGCGCGTACAGAATGAAATGCCTATAAAACAATGGTTCGGAGGCGAAAGAAACGCACACCTGTTTAGGCGAGGTGCTAGTTAGCGGAGTAGAACACTTGGGGGGGGAAAAGGAGAGCCGCACACTCTAGGAGCTCAGATGAAACGATGGTTATTCAATTATCGCAACAGACAAGCTGTCTTCATCAGGGACAGTGAGCTCCTAGAGTGTGCGACTTTTCTTTTTCAAGTTATATAAAAACGTAGTTACCACAGCCACAAAGTCACATTTGGTTATATTGTAATGACCTGACAAGATCATAAAGGAACAATATTCCAGACAGAGGGTTGAGTTTACGAATTGACGGTTTATTAACCCAACTTTACACAGGCTACTGTTTACCCGTAGCCCACGCCAAATAAACAAAAGATACCCCACAAGCCAACCGTGACCTTCTCTTGTGAAGCCCAGACGTAAGAGAAAGAACAACGGCTAAACATGGTCTTAACTTCCAATGCTCCATCCTCCTGCCCAACCCCCCTCCACGCCACTCCGCCAAACACCAGGATGCCCGGCATCAGAACATTCCCGTGATTGGCAGATAGCAGGTTGATTGGCATGTCGGACCCCGCGAACACTGGTAAGTACAACACAACCCTCTAATAGCCTACCACATAACACACCGCTGTCTGTGCGGGTCGCTACAATATAGTAAAAATTCATGAAAACAAACATGTGCTTTTTGGTCATAATGTAAGGTTAACAGTGTGGTTAAGGGTTTTAAAACAGATTTTAAGAAGCAAATTTTTTTACACAGGCAGGGTTTATGACTTTGTGGCTGAGGTAACTAACATTAGTGGCGACCCTACAGTACTTTGCGAACTGCTAGTGGCATTTAGAATTGGTTAGCCTAGGCTATTACCTCCCTAAACATACAGGTTCCACGCTGAAAATATGCAAAAGCATTAGTTTGATAAAGACAAAGAGCGTATTTTCCAGAATCACTAAGCCAAGTCTACTCACCAAACAGATGTCCTGGCCATAATTCATCGCCATGCAGTGTTCAATGTAGAATAGTTACATTCCAAGGAACATAAACTCAATCAAACATCTGTACATCGAAAAGACAGATTTGTAACCTTGAAACTTTCAACTTGCCAAATTGAGCCCCGTTTCAAATTAAATACCTCTTTTAGACTGACTGTTCCAGGCGCAAATCATTTCGACACTATGCTGTTATATTACATTGTGTTTTTTACTAGAAAATCGGTGTCTTGGCTGTGATAAGGGCTTGGGAACTAAGAACGTCGTGTCTGCTAAATTAACAAAAGGCTATGCCATTGCACAGCCACAGGCTTCTACAAGCACCACACTGCTGAGGTTACTACCCTTTTGAAGATTGAGTTCCACAATATACTAACCTATTGATATTAGTTTCAATTAATTAATCTTAAATGGCACTTATTTTTTTTACTGACTGAATATGAGGCAATTTAGCAATTAGAATTGGTTATCTGTAATGGTTACGATAAATTAGGCATTGTTGTTCGCATATCGATAAATGCTCCACATATCTTTTTTCCAGTGCTACTCTTGTTCTAAAAATAGCTTTTTTTCACCATTCGAATAAAATGAGTACCTGGTCAAAAAAAGTCAAATGCCTATCCCAACTATATTGAACAAAAATATAAAAAGCAACATACAACAATTAATGATTTTACTGAGTTACAGTTCATATAAGCAAATCAGTCAATTGAAATAAATTCATTAGGCACTAATTACAATGATATATTTTACTTTATAAGGACTGGAAGCTACCAAGCTTGCTAGGACAAAGAGATACAACTTCAATTAGCACTGAAGTGTGAAGCGAGAGGTGTCGAAGCCTTTGAGCCCAACAAATGGCAGGCTACCCCACCCAAACCCAGAAGCCTTGAAGCCCCTTCCTGCTGTTCAGAGACGGGCATTTTCTACAAGAAATCTGTCTCCAGAAATAAAAGCTTCTCCCAAGTGGGTGTGACACCTACTCCCTTTGCCTGCTGCACTGCTGCTTGGATTCCACCTGGAGATCTGTTCACCGTCTGCCCTGGTTGTCTCCCCCTGTCTGGTACAGGTACCTCCACCATACTCAACCCTCTCTCCCGAGCTTTCGCTCACCTCCAGCACACACACACACTGTTGGGGCGAGTGACTCTGAACTTACAATGACTAGCCCCAAGAAGAAGTTAGGTTGGAGTCATTAAAACTCGTTTTTCAACCACTCCACAAAATTCTTGTTAACAAACTATAGTTTTGGCAAGTCGGTTAAGACATCTCATTTGTGCATGGCAAGTAATTTTTCCAACAATTGTTTACAGACAGATTATTTCACTGTATCACAATTCCAGTGGGTCAGAAGTTTACACACACTAAGTTGACTGCCTTTAAACAGCTTGGAAAATTCCAGAAAATGATGTCTTTAGAAGCTTGGCTTTAGAAGCTTCTAATGGGCTAATTGACAACATTTGAGTCAATTGGAGGTGTACCGGTGGATGCATTTCAAGGCCTACCTTCAAACTCAGTGCCTCTTTGCTTGACATCATGGGAGCATCAAAAGAAATCAGCTAAGACCTCAGAAAAACAATTGTAGACCTCCACAAGTCTGGTACAACCTTGGGAGCAATTTCCAAACGCCTGAAGGTACCATGTTCATCTGTACAAACAATAGTACGCAAGTATAAACACCATGGGACCACGCAGCCGTCATACCGCTCAGGAAGGAGACGCGTTCTGTCTCCTAGAGATGAATGTACTTTTGTGCAAAAAGTGCAAATCAAATCCCAGAGCAACAGCAAAGGATCTTGTGTAGATGCTGGAGGAAACAGGTACAAAAGTATCTATATCCACAGTATAACGAGTCCTATATCGACATAACCTGAAAGGTCGCTCAGCAAGGAAGAAGCCACTGCTCCAAAACCGCCATAAAAAAGCCAGACTACGGTTTGCAACTGCACATGGGGACGAAGACTACACTTTTTGGAGAAATGTACTCTGGTCTGATGAAATAAAAATAGAACAGTTTGGCCATAATGACCATAGTTATGTTTGGAGGAAAAAGGGGGACGCTTGCAAGCCGAAGAACACCATCCCAACCGTGAAGCACGGGGGTGGCAGCATCATGTTGTGGGGGTGCTTTGCTGCAGGAGGGACTGGTGAACTTCACAAAATAGATGGCTTCATGAGGAAGGGAAATTATGTGGATATATTGATGCAACATCTCAAGACATCAGACAGAAAGTTAAAGCTTGGGTCGCAAATGAGTCTTCCAAATGGACAATTACCCCAAGCACAACAAAGTCAAGGTATTGGAGTGTCCATCACAAAGCCCTGACCTCAATCCTATTGAAAATTTGTGGGCAGAACTGAAAAGGAGTGTGTGAGCAAGGAGGCCTACAAACCTGACTCAGTTACACCAGCTCTGTCAGGAGGAATGGGCCAAAATTCACCCAACTTATTGTGGGAAGCTTGTGGAAGGCTACCCGAAACGTCTGGCCCAAGTTAAACAATTTAAAGGCAATGCTACCAAATACTAATTTAGTGAATGTAAACTTCTGACCCACTGGGAATGTGATGAAATAAATAAATCATTCTCTGCTATTATTCTGTAATTTCACATTCTTAAAATAAAGTGGTGATCCTAACTGACCTAAGACAGGGCATTTTTACTAGGATTAAATGTCAGGAATTGTGAAAAACTGAGTATAAATGTATTTGGCTAAGGTGTATGTTAACTTCTGACTTCAACTGTATATTTTATATTTTTCTTGTGCATTATGCTATTTTCCTCATGACTCCTGCATGCTTTGTTGACTATGTATTTTCTTTACCCAACCGTGGGACAGACTGTGTTTTTCCCACACTCGGGACTCTGACTATTGGTTACACAGTCTTTTGGCCTCCCATCCTATTCTAACCACCTCTCGCCGGCTTTGTATTCATGTTACCTGATGAAATTGCTGTACAATATGACCTTGTTGCCATCTGATGCAGATTCAGATGTCATAAACCAGCACTGCAGAGCGCTCTGTCCTATGAGCTTTCTCTGTACTATGCCGTGCCTTGATTGTATTACGGTTGATGATATCTGGAAATGTGCATGTACACCCTGGCCCATCTACAGTTGCTGGCCCAATTCTGACTTGTCGTGGAAAATTGCAAGATGTTATAATGCTTGTATTACATTATCATGGTTGTTTTATTCGACAGAATAGTGTATTCTGTTAACTATTGTGTGTGTGTTCCACTGAGGATGGGCCTCTATGAGATAGCACTGACAGAGGAGATTTACAATGTCTTTGGGTGATAAAACCTAAAGAGCATTCCAGATTGGATAGGTAATGGTTCTGTGCTATGAAGTACCAGGAACGAGATTAGAACCTCGTCTTATGGACCAAACTGAGCGATAATTTATAGCGAATGTTATCTGGCTAAAGGATAATCCTTTCTCAATTATAAAGTCCCTTTGTGAAGACTTCCTAAGATCTGTGGTTCGTCATGTAGGTTGAGAAGGGTGTATCTTGGCTATAAAAGATCTTTGTAATTTTCTGTAGTTACTTCCAATGGTTCATTAGAAATGGCGCATCATTGAAAGTCAAATTGCTATTGCAAAGCTCTTATTAAAGATGTAGTTTAAGTATAACTGACTGGTGTGTGAAGTTTGGAACTCTCCTCATTTGGTAAAGCAGAAATATGCCACCACACGTGCTCTGATATCTGCTTCACTGATTTCTGCTCTCGTAAAAGCCTGGGTTTTCTGCATGTTAACACTAGAAGCTTATTATCTAAAATGGATCACTTGAAAGTGTGGGTTCACAGCTCCAATCCAGATGTGTTGGTCATTACTGAGACGTGGTTAAGGAAGAGTGTTTTGAATACTGATGTGAACCTTTCTGATTAGAACCTTTTTCGGCAAGACAGATCTTCTAAAGGTGGGGGAGTGGCAGTCTTTACCAAGGATCACCTTCAGTGCTCGGGTGTCTCCACCAAGTGTGTCCCCAAACAATTTGATTTGCTGTGTTTAAGCATTAAAAACTTTCAAATAGCTCTTTCTTGACTGTTGCTGGGTGCTATCGTCCTCCATTAGCACCGGCCTGTACCCTACCTGCCCTAAACTCTCTCCTGGCCCCTTACACTAATTCTGAATTTGTCCTGCTAGGTGACCTAAACGGGGACATGCTTAAACCACCTGACCAAGTCCTAAAGCAATGGGATTCCCTAAATCTTCCTCAGATTATCTCCAATCCCACAAGGTATGACTCCAAACACCCAGAAAATGCTACTCTCCTCGATGTTATCCTCACAAATAATCCTGATAGGTATCTGTCTGGTGTTTTCTGTAATGACTTTAGTGATCACTGTTTCACAGCCTGTGTTTGTAATGGCTGCTCAGTGAAACGACCTGTCCTGATTTGTCTTAGACACTTGCTAAAAAACTTTTCCAAGCAAGCCTTCCTTCATGAACTGGCCTCTGTAAAATGATAAAGAATCAGCTTGTCGAAGACGCTTGGACCTTCTTTTTTATATTTTCAGTGGTATTGTTAACAAACACATCCCCATAAAGAAAATTAGAATTAAAAAACAGGTTCAGCCCCTGGTTCGACCGTGATCTTGCAGAGTTACTCCACCGCATTCTCAAGCTGACTGGCTCTCGTTCAGGAAAATTAGAAATAAGTTCACTCAGGCTATCCGGAAGGCCAAAGTTAATTACTTTAAGGAGCAGTTCTCTCTCTGTGGGTCTAACCCCAAGAAGTTCTGGAAAACAGTTAAAGACCTGGAAAATAAACCCTCCTCCTCACAGCTGCCCATGTCCCTTAATGTTGATGATGTGGTTGTTACTGACAAGAAGCACACGGCTGAGCTCTTTAATCACCACTTCATTAAATCAGGATTCCTATTTGACTCAGCCATCCCTCCTTGCCCGTCCAACATTTCCTCATCTCCCACCCCTTCTAATGCGACTACCCCCGATGTTTCTCCCTATTTTTCCCTGCCCCGCAACAAAGTTTCTCCCTGCAGGCAGTCACTGAGTCGGAGATGCTAAAGGAGCGCCTGAAACTTGACCCCAAAAACCATCTGGGTCAGATGGTTCAGACCCTTTCTTCTTTAAGGTTGCTGCCCCCATTATCACCAAGCCCATCTCCGACCTTCTTAACCTTTCTCTCCTTTCTGGGGAGGTTCCCATTGCTTGGAACGCAGCCACGGTTAGTCCTTTATTTAAAAGGGGGAGATTAAGCTGATCTTAATTGTCATCGGCTTATTTCTATTTTTCCCTGTATCAAAAGTGTTTGAAAAACTTGTCAATAATCAACTGACTGGCTTTCTTGATGTCTATAGTATTCACTCTGGTATGCAATCTGGTTTCCACTCAGATTATGGATGTGTCACTGCAACCTTAAAGGCCCTCAATGTCACAATTGCCCTTTATTCTAAGCAATGTTGTGCTGCTATTTTTGACTTGGCCAAAGCTTTTGAAACGGTAGACCATTCCATTCTTGTGGGCCGGCTAAGGAGTACTGGTGTCTGAGTGGCCTTTGGCCTGGTTTGCTAACTACTTTACCCAAAAAGTGCAGTGTATAAAGTCAGAACATCTTCTGTCTCAACCACTGCCTGTCACCAAGGCTCAAACCTAGGCCCCACCTTCTTCATAATTTACATCAACAACATAGCTCAGGCAGTAGGAAGCTCTCTCATCCATTTATATGCAGATGATACAGTCTTCTACTCAGCTGGCCCTGGATTTTGGGTAAAATGCTCTACAACAAAGCTTTCTTCGTGTCCAACAAGCTTTCTCTACCCTTAACTTTGTTCTGAACACCTCCAAAACAAAGGTAATGTGGTTTGGTAAGAAGAATGCCCCTCTCCCCACAGGTGTGATTACTACCTCTGAGGGTTAGAACTTGAGGTAGTCACCTCATACAGTGAGGGAAAAAAGTATTTGATCCCCTGCTGATTTTGTACGTTTGCCCACTGACAAAGAAATGATCAGTCTATAATTTTAATGGTAGGTTTATTTGAACAGTGAGAGACAGAATATCAACAAAAAAATCCAGAAAAACGCATGTCAAAAATGTTATGAATTGATTTGCATTTTAATGAGGGAAATAAGTATTTGACCCGTCTGCAAAACATGACTTACTACTTGGTGGCAAAACCCTTGTTGGCAATCACAGAGGTCAGACGTTTCTTGTAGTTGGCCACCAGGTTTGCACACATCTCAAGGAGGGATTTTTGTCCCACTCCTCTTTGCAGATCTTCTTCAAGTCATTAAGGTTTCGAGGCTGACGTTTGGCAACTCGAACCTTCAGCTCCCTCCACAGATTTTCTATGGGATTAAGGTCTGGAGACTGGCTAGGCCACTCCAGGACCTTAATGTGCTTCTTCTTGAGCCACTCCTTTGTTGCCTTGGCCGTGTGTTTTGGGTCATTGTCTGCTGAGATACCCATCCACGACCCATTTTCAATACCCTGGCTGAGGGAAGGAGGTTGTCACCCAAGATTTGACGGTACATGGCCCCGTCCATCGTCCCTTTGATGCGGTGAAGTTGTCCTGTCCCTTTAGCAGAAAAACACCCACAAAGCATAATGTTTCCACCTCCATGTTTGACGGTGGGGATGGTTTCTTGGGGTCATAGGCAGCATTCCTCCTCCTCCAAACACGGCAAGTTGGGTTGATGCAAAAGAACTCCATTTTGGTCTCATCTGACCACAACACGTTCACCCAGTTGTCCTCTGAATCATTCAGATGTTCATTGGCAAACTTCAGACGGGCAGGTATATGTGCTTTCTTGAGCAGGGGGACCTTGCGGGCGCTGCAGGATTTCAGTCCTTCACGGCATAGTGTGTTACCAATGTTTTTCTTGATGACTATGGTCCCAGCTGCCTTGAGATCATTGACAAGATCCTCCTGTGTAGTTCTGGGCTGATTCCTCACCGTTCTCATGATCATTGCAACTCCATGGGTGAGATCTTGCATGGAGCCCCAGGCTGAGGGAGATTGACAGTTCTTTTGTGTTTCTTCCATTTGCAAATAATCACAGAAACTGTTGTCACCTTCTCACCAAGCTGCTTGGCGATGGTCTTGTAGCCCATTCCAGCCTTGTGTAGGTCTACAATCTTGTCCCTGACATCCTTGGAGAGCTCTTTGGTCTTGGCCATGGTGGAGAGTTTGGAATCTGATTGATTGATTGCTTCTGTGGACATGGTATCTTTTATACAGGTAAGAAACTGAGATTAGGAGCACTCCCTTTAAGAGTGTGCTCCTAATCTCCATTCGTTACCTGTATGAAAGACACCTGGGAGCCAGAAATCTTTTTGATTGAGAAGGGGTCAAATACTTATTTCCCTCATTAAAATGCAAATCAATTTATAACATTTTTGACATGCATTTTTCTGGATATTTTTGTTGTTATTCTGTCTCTCACTGTTCAAATAAACCTACCATTAAAATTATAGACTGATAATTTCTTTGTCAGTGGGCAAACGTACAAAATCAGCAGGGGATCAAATACTTTTTTCCCTCACTGTACAAGTACTTGGGAGTATGGCTCGACGGTGCACTGTCCTTCTCTCAGCACATATCAAAGCTGTGGGCTAAAGTTAAATCTAGACTTGGTTTCCTCTATCGTAATCGCTCCTCTTTCACCCCAGATGCCAAAATAACCCTGATTCAGATGACCATCCTACCCATGCTAGATTACGGAGACATCATTTATAGATCGGCAGGTAAGGGGGCTCTCGAACGGCGAGATGTTCTTTACCATTCGGCCATCAGATTTGCCCCCAATGCTCCTTATAGGACACATCACTGCACTCTATACTCCTCTGTAAACTGGTCATCTCTGTAACCCGTCGCAAGACCCACTGGTTGATGCTTATTTATAAAACCCTCTTAGGCCTCCCTCCCCCTATCTGAGATATCTACCGGAGCCCTCATCCTCCACCCGTTCTGCCAGTCACATTCTGTTAAAGGTCCCAAAAGCACACACATCCCTGGGTCGCTCGTCTTTTCAGTTTGCTGCAGCTAACGACTGGAACGAGCTGCAACAAACACTCAAACCTCAATCTCTTCATTCAAAGACTCAATCATGGACACTCTTACTGATAGTTGTGGCTGCTTTGCGTGATGTATTGTTGTCTCTACCTTCTTGCCCTTTGTGCTGTTGTCTGTGCCCAATAATGTTTGTTCCATGTTTTGTGCTGCTACCATGTGTTGCTACCATGTTGTTATGTTGTGTTGCTACCATGCTGTGTTGTCATGTGTTGCTGCCTTGCTATGTTGTTGTCTTAGGTCTCTATGTAGTGTTGTGTTGTCTCTCGTCGTGATGTGTGTATTGTCCTATATTTATAATAAAATATATATTTTATCCCAGTAGGAGGCCTTTTGGTAGGCCGTCATTGTAATAAGAATTTGTTCTTAACTGACTTGCCTAGTAAAAAGGTTAAATAAATAAAGGTTAAATAATTACAAAAAAATATCTATGGATCTCACATGACTGGGCAGGGGCGCAGCCATGGGTGGGCCTGGGAAAGCATAGGTCCAGCCACTGGAGAGCCAGGCCCGGCCAATCAGAATTTGTTTTTCCCCACAAAAGGGTTTTATTATACACAGAAATACTCAGATTCATCAGCTGTCTTGGTGGCTCGTCTCAGACCATCCCGCAGGTGAAGAAGCCGGATGTGGAGGTTCTGGGCTGGCGTGGTCTGCGGTTGAGGCCGGTTGGACGTACTGCTAAATTCTCTACGATGACGTTTCTCTCTTATTGTAGAGAATTTAACATTGATTTTCTGGCAACAGCTCTGGTGGACATTCATCTAATTGCAAGCTCCCTCAAAACTTGAGATATCTGTGGTGTGGTGTTGTGTGACAAAACTGCCCATTTTAGAGTGGCCTTTTGTCCCCAGCACAAGGTGCACTTGTGTAATGATCAGGCTGTTTAATCAGCTTCTTAATCCATCCACCTGACAGGTGTGGCAGATCACCTTGGCAAAGAAGAAATGCTCACTGACAGGGATGCAAACAAATTCGTGCACAAAATTTGAGAGAAATAAGCTTTTTGTGAGTATGGAATATTTCTGGGATCTTTATGTATTTCAGCTCATGAAACATGGGACCAACACTTTACATGTTCCGTTTATATTTTTCTTCAGTATACTTGGACATAGAGAACTGATACTTTATACTGGTTGTTGGGGTGGGATTGGCATAGGGTGTGTGTGTGTGGGGGTGGGGGGGGGGGGTACATGGGTGGCTATTGACCATTTTATTGAATTCCTCATGTCTTACTCAAATGGTAGGAAGAAGTTTGGTCCAAATCAGATGTTGGTTACTATATTTATTGAATATTATGTGAATACTATAAATTAAAAAAAGGTCAATTTGGGTGCAATCAATTTCTCAGATCAATTAAAATGTCAACAAAACAATGGTCGCAGGAATTCTTATGTTTCTAACTACAGAAATTATTTCAGAATAATCTGTGATGGTAGGTGTCATGGCTTGCTGAAATGACATCGAACAACTCATAAGTAAAACATAGCTTTACATTAAAATCCATAGCCTATTTGTGGTAGGCTATATTGCCCGTGTAAATTAGAATATTTAAAACAAGATGGGATAGACTTCCTTATTTTATGGCAAGAACTGTTCCAAAAACATGCACATACGCTGTCACACACACACAAACCCGTGCATGTTCGTGTCTCCAGGTGGAGCTCACAGCACGACAGCTCAGATCTGGCCCAGACGAGAGATTAGAGGGGGAACAAACAGAACCACAGGGACTGGACTACTAGAAATATCACACTATTTATAATAACAAATAACAAATCTTTAGGCTATTCACTACAGACCTACTTCCTATTCTTAAAAAAAAAAATGTCTGTAACCATAAAGTCAACACATGAGCATAACATGTGCAAGAGCTGTTAAATAAATAAATAATATGCACAGTATTGGTGATATTAGTGGGATAGAAATAGAGTGGCGGGAGGAATAATATATTACAAATAGTTAAGAAAGTATGTGGCCTCAGAACGTTGAGTGGGAAAATATTTCCTCCACAGAGCTCTGGCATTTACAGAGTCTGCACAAACTGCAGACAGCAGAGTCAGTTCTCTCTCATCCCCTCTTTTGCTACAGATTCAACTCCTTACTTGAGTGAGGCTTCACCGTCACCCTCATCAGCACTGGTTGTTTACTTTAAACCCTGGTACCAGGTTTGAGCCTGTTGGGGCGTATCCTATCCTTCCTATAACAAAGTATATTGTACACCTTTTCCATAACTACAGTATAGACCAGTGGAGGCTGCTGGGGGAGGACGGCTCATAATAATGGCTGGAACGGCACGAATGGAATCAAACTACGTGTTTAATGTATTTGATACCAATCCAATGACTGCGCTCCAGGCATTACCACGAGACTATCCACCCCAATTAAGGTGCCACCAACCTCCTGTGGAATAGACTATCCTTGCTATACCAGGCAGGTACACAACATTACCAAAAGTATGTGGACACCTGCTCATGGGCATTAATATGGAGTTGGTCCTTGCTATAACAGCCTCCACTCTTCTGGGAAGGCTTTCCACTAGGATGTTGGAACATTGCTTCCTTTCAGCCACAAGAGCATCAGTGAGGTCGGGCACTGATGTTGGGCGATTAGGCCTGGCTCGCAGTCGGCATTCCAATTCATCCCAAAGGTGTTTGAAGGGGTTGAGGGCAGGGCTCTGTGCAGGCCAGTCAAGTTTTTCCACACCGATCTCAAAAAAACATTTCTGTATGGATCTCGCTTTGTGCACGGGGGCATTGTCATGCTGAAACAGGAAAGGGCCTTCCCCAAACTGTTGTCAAAAGATGGAAGCACAGAATCGTCTAGAATGTAATTTAATGTTGTAGCGTTAAGCTTTCCCTTCACTGGAACTAAGGGGCCTAGCCCAAACTATGAAAAACTGACCCAGACCATAATTCCTTGTCCACCAAACTTTACATTTGGTTCTATGCATTCGGGCAGGTAGTGTTCTCCTGGCATCCGCCAAACCCAGATTCGTCGATCTGAGTGAAGCATGACTCATCACTCCAGAGAACGCGTTTCCACTGCTCCAGAGTCCAATGGCATTAAGCTTTACACCACTCCAGCCGACGATTGGAATTGCGCATGGTGATCTTAGGCTTGTGTGTGGCTGCTTGGCCATGGAAACCCATTTCATGAAGCTCCCAACAAACAGTTATTGTTGCTTCCAGAGGCAGTTTGGAACGCGGTAGTGAGTGTTACAACCAAAGACAGACGACTTTTACGTGCTACACGCTTCAGCACTCTGCGGTTCCGTTCTGTGAGCTTAACTTCTTACGGCTGAAATCCCGTTAACGGGATCGATATGACAACAGCCAATGAAAGTGCAGGGCGCCAAATTCAAACAGAAATCTCATAATTAAAATACCTCAAACATACAAGTATTATACACCATTTTAAAGATAAACTTGTTGTTAATCCCAGCTCAGTGTCCGATTTCAAAAAGGCTTTACGACGAAAGCATACTATGCGGTTATGTTAGGTCAGCACCTAGTCACAGATAAACAGAGCCATTTTTCCAGCCAAAGAGAGAAGTCAAAAAGCAGAAAGATAAAAAATGAATCACTAACCTTTGATGATCTTCATCAGATGACACTCATAGGACTTCATGTTACACAATACATGTATGTTTTGTTCGATAAAGTTCATATTTATATCCAAAAATCTCAGTTTACATTGGCGCGTTATGTTCAGTAATGTTCTGCTTCCAAAAAATTCGGTGATTTTGCAGAGAGCCACATCAATTTACAGAAATACTCATAATAAACATTGATAAAAGATACAAGTGTTATGCATGGGACTTTAGATAAACTTCTCCTTAATGCAACCGCTGTGTCCATGGAGTCAACAGAAGTCAACAGAAGTCAGAAATAGCATTATAAATATTCACTTACCTTTGATGATCTTCATCAGAATGCACTCCCGGGAATCCCAGTTCCACAATAAATGTTTGTTTTGTTCGATAAAGTCCATCATTTATGTCCAAATACCTCCTTTTTGTTTGCGCGTTTAGTTCACAAATCCAAATTCACGAGGCGCAGGCCAGGCAAAGTCAAAAAGTTCCATTACAATTCGTCAAACGATGTATAGAAACAATCTTTAGGATGTTTTTAACATAAATCTTCAATACTGTTTCAACCGGAGAATTCCTTTGTCTTTAGAAAGGAAAAGGAACGCAGCTACCTCTCACGGGCTCACGCCTGACTGAGCTCATGGCATTCTGCCAGACCTCTTACTCAATCAGCTCTTATTCTCTCCTCCTTCACAGTAGAAGCCTCAAACAAGGTTCTAAAGACTGTTGACATCTAGTGGAAGCGCAATATGACCCCATAGACACTGTATATTGGATAGAAAATACTTGGAAACCTACAAACCTCAGATTTCCCACTTCCTGGTTGGATTTCTCAGGTTTTTGCTTGCCATATGAGTTCTGTTATACTCACAGACATTATTCAAACAGTTTTAGAAACTTCAGAGTGCTTTCTATCAAAATCTACTAATAATATGCATATCTTAGCTTCTGGGCCTGAGTAGCAGGCAGTTTACTCTGGGCACCTTATTCATCCAAGCTACTCAATACTGCCCCTAACCATAAGAAGTTAACAGCACTTACAGTTGACCGGGGAAGCTCTAGCAGGGCAGAAATTTGATGAACTGACTCGTATGAAAAGTGGCATCCTATGACGGTGCCACGTTGAAAGTCACTGAGCTCTTCAGTACAGGCCATTTTCATGTAATTGTCCTCTTGCTCAGTTGTGCACCGGGGCCTCCCACTCCTCTTTCAATTCTGGTTAGAGCCAGCGCTGTTCTGTGAAGGGAGTGGTACACAGCGTCGTACGAGACCTTGCTTTTCTTGGCAATTTCTCGCATGGAATAGCCTTCATTTCTCAGAACAAGAATAGACTGACGAGTTTCAGAAGAACGTTTTGTTTCTCGCCATTTTGAGCCTGTAATCGAACCCACAAATGCTGATGCTCCAGATACTCAATTAGTCTAAAGGCCAGTTTTATTGCTTCTTTAATCAGAATAACAGTTTTCAGCTGTGCTAACATAATTGCAAAAGGGTTTTCTAATGATCAATTAACCTTCTTTAGATGATAAATGATAAACTGGGATTAGCTAACGCAACGTGCCATTGGAACACAGGAGTGATGGTTGCTGATTATGGGCCTCTGTACGTCTATGTAGATATTCCATAAAAAATCTGTCATTTCCAGCTATAATAGTCATTTACAACATTAACAATGTCTACACTGTATTTCTGATGAATTATTTTAATGGACAAAAAAAAAGTCCTTTCAAAAACAAGGACATGCCCTAAGTGACCCCAAACTTTTGAACGGTAGTGTATATCATATAGCCTACTGGTCTGAGATTCCATTTTGTTTGAGATTTGTACATTTGTTAAAAGGCCGTCACCCAACATTCCATTTTCCTTGGTCACCCTTACAGTAAGTTAAGCTGCATCTCACTAGCATTTACCATTCACCGACCTGTTCCTGGACTGAAACCCTGAAGCCTCTATCACTGAGGGACACACTTCTGGAAAGACACCTGTATGCAGCAGTCAGGACATTAAAATGCAGCGTTGACGTTGCAGTAACAGCATGGATAGAAGAGGATGAGAATAATAAGCATGATGTCTGTGAAAGACTTGATCTGATTGAACCTGAGACTCAGAGACTAAATGGGATCTGACAGCTAGGTGCAAGAGCCTGTGTACTAGAGACCGATTAGAGACCGATAAAACACCCAGTCTGGACAGAGAACTGCAATTCTAATTATATGGATGAACACCCCGTCTGCACAGACCTCCCAGACAGAATAGCCTATTTCAAACTGCAGATAGAAAAATTCTAATGATCAGACAGAATGGGATATACCAGAACAGCCTGTCTGTCTACTAGGACCAGATAAAACAGTGTGGGAGAAAGTATGAAGACTGACATCCACAGAAGCCATGTGACATTATATATAACCTCTCATTAAGGCCCTTATTTTGAGCTGAAACCAGTCATGGAACATCTGCCTTATTAGATTCACCAGCCTTCAGATTCAGACAAACACTGAGGGCTCACTGAGCATAACGAACAAAGCCATATTCATAGATACGAAACACTGCACTATAAGACTCCAGCATCCCAGAATAGTTGGCAGGCTGACTAAAAAGGCTTTAGTTCTGATGTCACCATTGAGAGAGGCAATGATAGAAAGATCGAGAGGAATAGAGCGAGACAGGGAAAGACAGAGAGCCCACCATACACCCATGGGAGGAGAAGACAAGGCAAAGAGAAACAAAGAAATAACTATTTCAACAGACAAGTTCTGATCAATAGAAGAAGCTCCACAGACAGCCAGCTAGATCTACACTATGCCACATATCACCGATGCTGAGATCGACAGGCATGTACTGTAGATCCACTGAACAATGATGTAGACTGCAGAAGCCAACTTGCCTTTTCCCAGCAGTGGGTCCATTCTAAATATAGGGAGGTGGCCGTTGTGGTGGGAGCGTTACAACTGACTAGCTGTGATCGGGGACCAGCTTCAGGACTGCAGCGCTGCAATATTCATGAAGCCTGTGGAGCTCAGGGACATCATGGTATGGAAAAAAGGAGTACAAAGTGTGGAAAAAAAGGGACGTGGTAGATGGAAATCTGGGAACTTGGTTCATGGAAAACTAGGCATTTATCATACGGGAAAGGAGACACTTTTTGGGAGGGAAAGAAAGCGGCAGGCCGCCACTCCAGGCAGAGTGAGCTGTGTGAGGGCTACAAAGTAGACATGGGCCTAGCTGGCAGGGCAGAGGACTGCAGAGGCTAGAGTGGAGGCCAATGTTGGCAGGCATGCTAACTGCCAGCCTGGACCTTAATCTATAGATCCCATGAACATGAATGCCAAATCTGAAAGTGCAGCAAGACATCAAACACAGCACACTCATTCGAGAGGGGGAGAGAGAAGAGTAAATTAGGTGTGAAAGGTGTGTGTGTGTCCTGTGTCTCAAACACAGAAGGCTGCTGAGGGGAGAACGGCTCATAATAATGGCCGGAACAGAGGAAATGGAATTGTATCAAACACTTGGAAACCATGCATTTGATGTATTTGATACCATTCCACTTTATTCCGCTCCAATCATTACTCCGAGCCCCTTCTCCCCAATAAAGATTCCACCAACCTCCTGTGGTCTCAAAGGTTTCTGTGGTCTAAACCCACAGGTTCATTAGCTGGGCTATGAGCGCATATCACCTTAAAAGGACATATGCATTTGTGGGTAACAATTAAATATTTTCTTGTTAACAATTAAGAACCTTACTGTGATCGTTTTAAATCAACAAAAATAGCTTCTTAGCAAAGAGCAATTTCTCAAGCAAGAATTTAGCTTGGACCGTCTGAGAGTGGTCTGAGTGGGAAGAGGAAACCCATTAGTTATTGGCAGAGAGGTTTGGGACTCAATTATTGGTCGATCAATTAATGTACCGCCTGGTAATGTCTCCATCCCACCAAAACAGGCTGAAATTGCATGCAGTCTTTTAAAAAACAGCTCTTACACTAAAAGGGCAATATCATAATTTTCACAATTTCACAGTATTATTCCAACCTCAGTGTAGAAATATACACTCACCGGCCAGTTTATTAGGTACAGCATACCATTCACGATAAGGGACCGCTCCTACGGACAGGGAGTCAGGTGGCCTTGGCTTGCTATACAAAGCAGACAGGAATCGAGGCAGTCAGTAACTGTTCGATTGAAAGTTGGGCAAAACAAGTGCCTTTGTGACCGAGTATGGTATGATCGTTGGTGCCAGATCAAGTATGCCAGAAACGGTTGCCCTCCTGGGATTTTCACACAAGACAACGTTTAGGGTTTACAGAGAACGGTGGGACAAACAAAAAAACAAAAAAGGCGAAAACAGCTCGTTGATAGAGGTCGAACAGGTCAACATAACAGCGTAGTACAACAGTGGTATACAAAACATCATCTCGGAACGCACAACTCGTTGATCCTTGTCATGGATGGGCTATTGCAGCAGACAACCAGACCGGGTTTCACTCCTATCAGCTAAAAACAAGAAGAAGCGGCTCCAGGGGGCACCAACACTGGACAATTGAGGAGTGGAATAACATCACCTGGAACATGACAGTGAGTTCAGTTTATTTGAGGTACCTGCACAGTCCCCAGACCTCAACCCTATAGAGCATCTATGGGATGAGATGGAACGGGCTGTTTCACAACAACGGGCTGTTATTTCACAGCATGTACTGTCGTCCAATCTGCAGCAACTGCGTGATGCCATTGCGTCAGCATGAACCAACATCCCTGTGGAACGTTTCCGACACCTTGAAGAATGCCCTGAATAATTCAGGCTGTTCTGGAGGCCAAAGGGGGTCCGACCCAGTACTAGATGGGTGTACCTAATAAACTGTGTATATAAAACAGTACAATCACGTTTTTGACTGCACTGGGAGTTTAAGCTACAGCTCAGACTTCCTGATCCACACCCATCCCACCAGGTTTACATCCTAAAGCCTGAGGGACAAGCACCCCTCTGTTGAAGGCAGAGTGAGAACACAAAATTTAGTCTGTAATCAAAGACGTAGCTATGTGGCAAACATAGGCCTAATCTTTCTGCCCAGCAGAGGCCTGCTACCACTTGTCCCTGGTAGATGAGTCACTTGAAAACACAAGACACATGTAGGGACTATAGGTTACACAAGCCTTTGTAGACTGTGAGCCTTCCCATTGACAGGCTAACTTAACCCTACTGTTGGCTGGATAGACGTGTAGTAGTAGGCCTAGGAAAATCCTTGGATTAAAATCCACTTCACTCCATCCCTTTCTAGCTCTCTCCCTCTCGTAGATGTCTGGCCCTCCACTGGTGATGCCTTTTCAGTGATGACTCAAGGTATGAAGGTTCATAACATGGTGCTTTGTGTAGGAGGCTCGACGCCACGAGCACCGCCACGCTGGGCACTGAACACATGGCGAACATAAAGCGTACCGAAATTAATAACGGTGAGGCATTTGGCTTACCCTCTTTTTCCTGAACTCTCTCTACAGAATAAGTATGAATATTGCCATTCAAAATGTGGAACTGCACTGGGCTGAGTATCTAGATCTAGGCTTACATACTGTACATATTTGTGGCTGTGAGCTTTCAATACACTGTCTCAGTAAGTATGACGGTTTAAGTTATTGTATCTCTTGTGATTGTGTGGGACCATTGGACCGAGAGCCATGATGCCCAGCGTCTGTGAGCTCATTCCGTACAGGGTTCAAATCCAGGTTGCAAGTTTGGCTCCCTCGCTCAGTTCAGGCAGCCAGCCTTAAAATCCAGGCTTATCCTGGGAAAACTGGGTCACTGAACTCTCCCCCTATCCCCCTCCCTGCTACTGAGCCAGGCCATAGAAACAGGAACCAACCACGCAACAGTCAGTCATTGTACCACAAATGTGTATGAGCCAAACAAACATAACCTGAATGGAAATAAATAGAAAGCACCGAACCATTGCACTTTTAAACTTAATGAATCACAATTGCACTTAAAAGGCCACATCCCCGGCCTGGCACCACCACATCTTAAACACCTATATATAGGCCTCCTTGCCCTAGACCCTGAAAAGGAACAGGTGATCTGAGTGAGAAGGGCCTGTAAAGTGCTCCACCTGTCCCCCCACCAACACACACCCCACAGAGAACACTTAAGGGCTGGAGACAAATGCTATCTGACAAGCAAGACAAGAACATGCAGATGCTAGCTTGGTCTCAGTGTGTGCGGCAGGTGGGGAGTGAGCTGTCTGTGGGTGTGCGCAAGAGACATGTTTCCAGTTTCTCTCCTCCCTAATGCATGTTTAGGCTTAATACCTAGATCCTAAAAACAAGCAGATAGACCCATGGAATCACCTACTGGATGGCCAGAACAATAAGCAGAGAGTCAAGCGAAGACAGGATATATTAAAGCATGGACCGTGCACTGGCAACTTAGGACAAAGCATGAACACACATCCAATCAGACATCTCAGTGGTCAGCACATGGACAGCATTCAATACTCTGACAGCACTTCACTCCGTGATGAATGGCCTAACCAAAACACCCTCTTCCCAGTCTTGTACTGGGCTGTGAACTTTCTTATCCCACACTTCACAAGTGGACACTACGTTAGAACAGTGTGTGAATAGAGGCACACGCTCCGAAAAGAAGGAAATGCTAAACTCATGAGGAACACAAAGAAAACAATCCCCTACTGTGTGTCTCACCTTCTAACCTTGTCAGTCACATACAACAGGCTAATTAACCTGCTTAGAACAAACTAAATGGTCTACACTGCCAACCTTATAATGCCCTGCTCCCAATCCAACCCCCCCCAAAAAACCTTACTGAACTTCTGACCTCCTAAACAGAAACAGTAAGCATGGAACCAGGGCAGTAGAACACAGCAGTCCAGCCTGATATTACCGCCTCGTTATTCAAATATATGAATGCTGTTATGGGGGGGGGGGGGGGGGTTAAACACTCATTAATGCATGTTTTATAACATCATAACGAATGTAATTGACAATGACGGGACATTTTGATAGAGAAGCACGGCTATCTGACCAACAACAGCTGACAAAACAACAGTGACGCACTGTAGCCCACAACAAACACATTCTTATTGGGACGGGAGGCAGATATCACCACCCCGTCATATCTCCTGATTCTCTCCCCATTGTCCACACCTAGTACTGGTCTAAATCGGCACACTAAGCAAACTATTATATTTTAACAAGTGAACCACACTGAGCAACTTTATTACCTTATGGGAGGAGAAATGCTTGGCTCAGCATGTTTTAGTGTGTTGTGTTTTCTTGTGGATCCAAGGTAAAACATATTAGGCTGTTACTGTACATTGCACTGGTACAATAGATACAAAAAGACAAGGAACATGCCTGAAGATAGCCAGAACTGAGTTTGGGCTTATGTCCAACAGTTCTAATGAGCAAACAACTAGAAGAAAACAATCCTGGTTCAAACAGGATGGCCACTGCAGACGGTTCTGCAAGGTCTGATTGTGAACACATCCAGCTGAGGATCTGACCAGGCTTTCTCCTCTACCTCTTCCTTTACAGGATCAGTCTTAAACAATGGATCGCACAGTCGCACACACGCATAGGAAGTCAGGACCACTGCATTCTAGACCATGCCTGCCCAGCTGTGCCATGCACATTTCACATGCATTCACTATGATCAAGGGGATAACAACTCCATTCTTAAAAGCATAGCGCGGCAAATGCCATTAAGCTAAAATGTCTTCGTCTGTTGGCTACATTTGATAGGGTCATAGTCTATGCTCTGTGGTTACCGTAAACAAATACTTTGAAGTCTCCACATTGTAGGCCTTCTTCAAATTGCTTTTAATCCAATGAACTGTCATCCAATACTCAAAATACTTTGACAAACCACTAGGGATGGGCAACTCCTGTCCTCAGGGGCCAGAGTAGTGTCACACTTTCTCCATCTCTAGCAAACACAGCTGATTAAACTAATTGCATTCTAAACTGAAGAACATGATTAGTTGATTATTGGAGTCAGGTGTGTTAGCTGGGGCAGGGGCAAAATGCCTGACACCAATCAGGCCCCTGAGGACTGGAGTTTCCCATCCCTGCATCATGTCAACAAGATTGTCCATGGGCCTACTCTGGGTGAAGTGAAGATTATACTAGGTAGACAAATAGCAAAATATTCTAGTTGTTTATTTGACTGAACCTGCATAATGAATCAGTGTTTGAAAATGTAATCTGTAATGGTTGTCACTGCCTCCCACAATATTGTGGTTCATTTATAACAAGTAGGAGTGAATGGTTTAATCAACGAAAGGAAAGACAGTAATCTGACACCATAAACAGTATTGCAAAGTCCCAAAACATAAACCGTATCATTGTGTTCATTAAATAGAATCCAATTTACTGTTTTTAGGGCTAAAATCTGATTAAACTTGAATATTCATAGCTTTCCCTTGTTGCCCGATTGAGCCTGTAGGCGCTGGGCCTTGTCTGTTGTGTGGAACCAGACTGAAACCTTCGGGCATATTCTACCACAATATAAAGACGACACTAACAAACAGGCACGCAACATTGTAACAAAGCCCCCCAATGACCAGGTGTGGCTACGGGCTGTGTAATTATGTTGATCAAAACAAGAGAGGAATTATCTGTTGGGCGCTCTTGTGATATGGAATTCTGGCCAGGTAACGTTACCTTCCACCGCTCCAAGCAAAGCTATTCACCAGCACTTGAGCGACATGTTTTTAGTGTCAAACCCGTAGTATGCTTTCTAGTGTGTCATTGGGTAAGTTTGAATACTCTGTGTCGTAACAATGAATGTAACGTGCGTGTTTTTACTGTAACAATGTATCAAAATAGCTAGGCAAGTTAGCTACTGGCTGCTATTGCTGCAGTTACCTTGTAGACATCTCCGTATGTCCCGCTTCCTATCCGCTGAATTAGCTCGAAATCCTCCTGCGGATTGCGCCTGGATAGGTCGACGCAGGAATTCATCTTTAGAACTCCAATTTATGGTTCCGAATGGTATGGTTGAACGTCACCAATACTAAAAATCGAAGAAAACAAACCTAAAAACATACAGCGTCAGAAAAGCACAGCCAGCCACTGAAACTTCAACATGGCTTCCAATGCTCAATGGGCATGCGCAAAAATGTAGCTCACATTATCCATTAAAAAAAGCAGGCTGAGCGAAAGTGTCCAGCAGCTTTACAGTGCCGTGGCAGTTTGGCAGATGGCTGACTGACAATAAAGACTGAATGAAATAGGCTATGGCCGGAAAATGATATGGCCCCCCTATAGAGGACAATAATGATCTCCTGCTCATCTCCCCTTCAACTATTAACCCTATCCCTCTTGTCACAAACCAATTTATATAATTTCCTATGATCAATTGAGTAATAGTAGTAGTGATTGACTTAATAATGCAGTTGAACAATACCTTTGAATACACAAACAAGGGGGCTCGGTTAATTAAATGTTTTTTTTTAAAGCTTTTAAATCTAGCCAGTTTTGTGGACATCGTATAGGTCTCCTGTCGAAATCACTCTCAAAAGCCCTTCCATAAATGCATTCAGAAATAATTAAGCCACAAGCACCAGCCTACACCAATGTTACATTTTTATAAAAGCCAAGGAGTTTGGGGCCCGTATCATTTTCCGGCCATAGCCTATTTCATTATTAAGTCAATCACTACTACTATTACTCAATTGATCATAGAAAATTATATACATTGGTTTGTGACAAGAGGGATAGGGTTAATAGTTGAATGGGAGATGAGCAGGAGATCATTATTGTCCTCTATAGGGGGTGTTAGTGTTAGTCCACGGCTGGGTACTTTCATTAGCCTCTTGATGGTGTGTGTGTGTCACATGTTGGTTACGCAAGAAGAGCTGGGCCAACTGGTGCAACCTGTCAATCTTTCGCCACTCATCAACCCCCAGTCAAGATGTTTCAAGGAGGAAGTCTCCCAAGGAAGATTGGAAGGGGAAATCAGTCAACCTTTAAAGTAGGGGTGTCGAACTCGTTTTGCCCCGGAGGGCCGCACTGAAAATGTGTTTTTCCTTGTTGTCAAAATGTGCAACGAAAGAAAATTGTGGTCTATTTATCGTTTTTTGAATTTTTTATGCTCCCCGACTGTCTAGTGATTATTAGTGAGCTGGAGAGTCAAGAAACTGTATGAATGTAGGTCCATTGACTGTGCACAGCACAGGAGGCTGCTGAGTAGAGGACGGCTCATAATAATGGATGGAATTGAGTTAATGGAATGGTATTAAACACATGGAAACCATGTGTTTGATGTGTTTGATACCATTCCATTTATTCCGTTCCAGCCATTACTATGAGCCGTCCTCCCACCCGCCTCCAGTGGTGCACAGTGATTATTAGCAAGCTGGACAGTAAAGAAACTCTATGAACATAGGTCCATTATCATTTCTATACAGATTTGATTTTAGTCATTTTAAAGTATATTGAGTTCGCTTCCCCTCAAAAAGTGTCAATAAAATATACAGAGTGTACAAAACATTAAGAACACCTGCTCTTTCCATGACAGTTTGACCAGGTGAAAGCTATGATCCCTTATTGATGTCACTTGTTAAATCCACTTCAATCAGTGTAAATGAAAAGGGACGAGACAGGTTAAAGAAAGATTTGCAGGCCTTGAGACATGGATTGTGTATGTGTGACATTCAGAGGGTGAATGGGCAAGACAAAAGATTTATGACATTAAAATTAGCATGGTATGTTAGCGTTTGGTATGGTTACATAAGACAGAAGGTTACTTAAGGCAAAAATAGAGGGTGGATGGGCCAGCGTATAACCCAAACGTCTAGTAACCCAAAAGGTAGCGTGTTCAAATATCATTACGGACAACCCTCACCCCTAACCCAGCTAAAGTTAGTCATCTAGCTAGCGTTAGCCAACTAGCTAATGTTAGCCACAACAAATTGCAATTTGTAACATATCACACAAATTGTAATTCGTAACATCATATGAAATGGATGGACATCCACAAATTAATACATACCATACAAAACAAAGACATCCGAGACACTCCATTTAGTTTATGCACAGAATAATACCAAATGCACTGAGACCAGGTTGCGGGGTATGGTAGTAGGTGTCAGGCACACCGGTTTGTGTCAAGAACTGCAGCACTGCTGGGTTTTTCATGCTCAACAGTTTCCCATGTGTATCAAGAATGGTCCACCACCCAAAGGACATTCAGCCAACTTGACAACTGTGGGAAGCATTGGATTCAACATGAGCCAGCATCCCTGTGGAATGCTTTCGACACCTTGTAGAGTCCAGGCCCTGACGAATTGAGGTTGTTCTGAGGGCAAAAGGGGGAGGTGTGTGCAACTCAATATTAGGAAGGTGTTCTTAATGTTTTGTGTGTGTGTGTGTGTGTGTGTGTGTGTGTGTGTGTGTGTGTGTGTGTGTGTGTGTGTGTGTGTGTGTGTGTGTGTGTGTGTGTGTGTGTGTGTGAAGCAACTTCAGCACAAGAACGGCTCGTCATGAGTTTCATGAAATGGGTTTCCATTGACAAAAAGCCACACACAAACCTAAAATCCCCATGTCAATGCCAAGCGTCGGCTGGAGGGGTGTAAACACATTCGGGATGAATTGGAATACCGACTGCGAGCCAGGCCTAATCGCCCAACATCAGTGCCCAATATGTAGGTTGAAACACAATCATTAACTGAGGAACAGCCAAACTCGGCTAACAAGGTGAGGTTGCTGAAGACTGTCAAAAGTCATACACCATGGCAAGACTGAGCACAGCAACAAGACACAAGGTAGTTATACTGCATCAGCAAGGTCTCTCCCAGGCAGAAATGTCAAGGCAGACAGGGGTTTCCAGATGTGCTTCTTCAAAAGAGCTTGTACAGCACAAAGAAACGGGCAACGTGGAGGACTGTAGACGCAGTGGTCGGCCAAGGAAACTTACTGCAGCAGATGAAAGACTTATCATGCTTACTTCCCTTCGCAAATGGAAAATGTCCAGCAGTGCCATCAGCTCAGAATTGGCAGAAAACAGTGGGACCCTGTACACCCATCTACTGTCCGGAGATGTCTGGTCAGAAGTGGCCTTCAAAAAACCATGCCTCCGACGTGGAAACAAGGCACAGAAACTGGGGTGTAGAAAAATGGCAGCGGGTGCTCTGGACTGATAAGTCAACATTTGAAATATTTGGCTGTAGCAGAAGGGAGTTTGTTCGCCAAAGAGCTGGAGAGCGGTACACGAATGAGTGTCTGCAGGCAACAGTGAAGCATGGTGGAGGTTCCTTGCAAGTTTGGTGCTGCATTTCTGCAAATGGAGTTTGCCAGAATTCGTGGTCTCCTCAATGCTGAGAAGTACAGGCAGATACTTATACATCATGCAATACCATCAGAGAGGCATCTGATTGGCCCCAAATTTATTCTGCAGCATGACAACAACCCCAAACATACAGCGAAAGTCAGTAACAACTATCTTCAGCGTTAAGAAGAACAAGGAGTCCTGGAAGTGATGGTATGGCCCCCACAGAGCCCTGATCTGAACATAATTGAGTCTGGCTGGGATTACATGAAGAGAGAGAAGCATCCGAGGCTGCCTAAATCCACAGAAGAACTGTGGTTAGTTCTCCAGGATGTTTGGGGCAACCTACCTGCCGAGTTCCTTCAAAAACTGTGTGCAAGTGTACCTTGAAGAATTTATGCTGTTTTGAAGGTAAGGGTGGCCACACCAAATATTGATTTGATGTAGATTTTTCTTCTGTTCATTCACTTTGCATTTTGTTAATTGATAAATTTAAACTATTAACATGTCTATTTTTGAAAGGATTCTTACTTTACAGCATTTTTCACACCCGCCTAAAACTTTTTCACAGTACTGTGTGTGTGTGTGTGTGTATACAGTTGAAGTTTACATACACCTTAGCCAAATACATGTAAACTCAGTTTTTCACAATTCCTGACATTTCATCCTAGTAAAAATTCCCTGTCTTAGGTCAGTTAGGATCACCACTTTATTTTAAGAATGTGAAATGTCAGAATAATAGTAGAGAGAATGATTTCTTTCTTTCATCACATTCCCAGTGGGTCAGAAGTTTACATACACTAAATTAGTATTTGGTAGCATTGCCTTTAAATTGTTTAACTTGGGTCAAACGTTTCGGGTAGCCTTCCACAAGCTTCCCACAATAAGTTGGTTGAATTTTGGCCCATTCCTCCTGACAGAGCAGGTGTAACTGAGTCAGGTTTTTAGGCCTCCTTGCTCGCACATGCTTTTTCAGTTCTGCCCACAAATTTTCTATAGGATTGAGGTCAGGGCTTTGTAATGGCCACTCCAATACCTTGACTTTGTTGTCCTTAAGCCATTTTGCCACAACTTTGGAAGAATGCTTGGGGTAATTGTCCATTTGGAAGACCCATTTGCAACCAAGCTTTAACTTCCTGACTGATGTCTTGAGATTTTGCTTCAATATATCCACATAATTTCCCTTCTTCATGATGCCATATATTTTGTGAAGATGCTGGAGGAAACAGGTACAAAAGTATCTATATCCACAGTAAAACGAGTCCTATATCGACATAACCTGAAAGGCCGCTCAGCAAGGAAGAAGCCACTGCTCCAAAACCACCATAAAAAAGCCAGACTACGGTTTGCAACTGCACATGGGGACAAAGACTACACTTTTTGGAGAAATCTCCTCTGGTCTGATGAAACAAAAATAGAACTGTTTGGCCATAATGACCATCATTATGTTTGGAGGAAAAGGGGGACGCTTGCAAGACGAAGAACACCATCCCAACCGTGAAGGACGGGGTGGCAGCATCATGTTGTGGGGGTGCTTTTCTGCAGGAGGGACTGGTGCACTAAACAAGGTCCTTTGCTGTTGTTCTGGGATTGATTTGCACTTTTCGCACCAAAGTACATTCATCTCTAGTAGACAGAACGCGTCTCCTTCCTGAACGGTATGACAGCTGCGTGGTCCCATGGAGTTTATACTTGCATACTATTGTTTGTACAGATGAACGTGGTACCTTCAGGCATTTGTAAATTGCTCCCAAGGATGAACCAGACTTGTGGAGGTCTACAATTGTTTTTCTGAGGTCTTGGCTGATTTCTTTTGATTTTCCCATGATGTCAAGCAAAGAGGCAGGGAGATTGAAGGTAGGCCTTGAAATACATCCACAGGTACACCTCCAATTGACGCAAATTATGTCTATTAGCCTATCAGAAGCTTCTAAAGCCATGACATAATTTCTGGAATTTTCATGAGGAATTCATGAGGAATGCTTTCCCAACAGTCTTGAAGGAGTTCCCACATATGCTAAGCACTTGCTGGCTGCTTTTCCTTCATTCTGCGGTCCAATTCATCCCAAACCATCTCAGTTGGGTTGAGGTTGGGTGATTGTGGAGCCCAGGTCATCTGATGCAGCACTCCATCACTCTCCTTCTTGGTCAAATAGCCCTTACACAGCCTGGAGGTGTGTTGGGTCATTGTCCTGTTGACAAACAAATTATAGTCCCACTAAGCTCAAACCAGATGGGATGGTGTATTGCTGCAGAATGCTGTAGTAGCCATGCTGGTTAAGTGTGGCTTGAATTCTAAATAAATCACAGACCATCACACCTCCTCCTCCATGCTTCATGGTGGGAAACACACATGCGGAGATGATCTGTTCACCTACTCTGCATCTCACAAAGACACGACGGTTGGAACCAAAAATCTCAATTTTGGACTCATCAGACCAAAGGACAGATTTCCACTGGTCTAATGTTCACTGCTCGTGTTTCTTGGCTAAAGCAAGTCTCGTCTTCTTCTTAGTGTCATTTAGTAGTGGTTTCTTTGCAGCAATTCGACCATGAAGGCCTGATTCACGCAGTCTCCTCTGAACAGTTGATGAGATGTGTCTGTTACTTCAACTCTGTGAAGCATTTATTTGGGCTGCAATGAGGTGCAGTTAACTCTAATGAACTTGTCCTCTGCAGCAGAGGTAACTCATGAATGCCAGTTTCATCATAGCGCTTGATGGTTTTTGTGACTGCACTTGAAGAAATGTTCAAAGCTCTTGATATTTTCCAGATTGACTGACCTTCATGTCTTAAAGTAATGATGGACTGTCATTTCTCTTTGCTTATTTGAGCTGTTGTTGCCATAACATGGACTTTGTCTTTTACCAAATAGGGCTATCTTCTGTATACCACCCCTACCTTGTCACAACACAACTGATTGGCTCAAACGCATTAAGAAATAAAGAAATTCCACAAATGAACTTTTAACAAGGCACACCTGTTAATTGAAATGCATTCCAGTTGACTACCTCATGAAGCTGGTTGAGAGAATGCCAAGAGTGTGGAAAACAGTCATCAAGGCAAAGGGTGGCTAATATAAAATATATTTTGATATGTTTAACACTTTTTTGGTTACTACATGATTCCACAATTGTTATTTCATAGTTTTGATGTCTTCACTATTATTCTATAATGTAGAAAATAGTTTTAAAAAACTTTAAAAAAAACTGGAATGAGTAGGTGTGTCCAAACTTTTGACTGGTACTATAAATATATATATTTTACTCAAACCACCCGTGGGCCGGATTGGAACCCCTCACGGGCCGGATGCTTGACTCCCGTGCTCTAATGGGTTTTATAATCTAATTTGTCTACTTTTTAGTCTGGATGTTGTTGACTAGTCTCTTGGAGCCCAAGTCTGATAAGCATGGCATATAATTCTCCTGGGCTTGTCAACCACATTCCAACTACTACTTCATGAGTAATCACTACTGACTAATACACCAATTATCTCCTCTCTCTATTTTACATCCATACAATTAACCTTTTCATGTGTCATTCACAGCGTAGGCCCTACATAGATAACAACCATATAATATTACCAATACTGACCCTCAATAAGTTCTTATACTTATGAAGTACTGTAAATATGGAGGTCAGACAGCTATGTTGACACACCGAAGTTAGACCACACAGATAGAGAACATATCTAGCCAACGTATTATGACTGTTGTCTGAATCTGAACATGGTCTTGTGATGAAGTGCTATGTAAGAATTATGACAAACCAAGTAGATGTCCACTGGTACAATTGGAACATAGGCTACTGTAGCTATTGTGTTACAAGTATTTAAAGAACACCCTTGTACTCAATTTCACCCGTGGTGGTGCGACAGAGTACTCTGTATGCACTCTTGAGTTGGGTGGAGGAATACCCTTGTGTAGGACTGTCACTGAAGCTGCTTGCCAACACACTCCATAGTTGCTTTTACAATTTTGTAATTAGAGTACATTATCTTTTAATTATGCAACTCTACAAATGCAAGGAAAGCTTTCATTTTACATTCATGTCTGCCTGTCTCAATCAACAAAACAACAAGGAAGAGTAAATATCCTCAGATTTTCTACCTAATAGCTGGAGTAGTTTATTTCTGCTGAATACTCTGGGCAGGAATCCAGCCTTTTATTTAATGGATGGTTGTTCAACATAGCAGGGAAAATATTAACTGTGCACCTATGTTAGTGCACACGCACACAAACTGGGCGAGAGAGAGAAAAGATGGAGGGGTAAAAAGGTGAAAGTCAAGCTCAGGGTAAATATTGATTAAAGAGAGCTAAGAAAGAAAGATGTATTGAAGTTTCACTCCCTAATGATGTAGGCTACATAGACTTGCTCTTACTTTACAGAGGGCCCGTTGATACATCGGGCCCTGCTGAGTGCTTATCACCAACACCCATTGAATGAGAAACCAAATATATATGTGTTATAATAAATATTCATAAGCACTTCCTCTGTGCTCCATGTCCAGAGATGTCCATGTCCCTATATCGCTCAATGCCCTGCCTGCTGATGCAGCGGACTGGAAAGGAGCTGTCTCTGCACAATGCATCCAACCATTTTGCAGTATCATTGATCTGACAATTCCAGAAAATCATGTTTATCAGTAAATAGCCTACCCCTCTATTTTAATGCACCATGATGAAGTGTTGTTCTGTACTTCAACTATGAAATATCTGAAGGCTTGATGAAAACAAGTTATGATAGTGACCCCCCAAAATTACATTGTTGCTATTAAAGCGGCAATCTGCAGCTCATGCAATTACAAAGTGACACCCCGACCCTGTTTTGGTAAACAGCTGAGGGGTGGGGCTGTAGACATTTTACCATTCTCAAATTCATACATATCTATATGGATGCAAGTGCTTAACTTTGAAATGAAAATGAACGTTTTAAATATGCTTTGAAGCTGTTTGTTTAAGAATTGTTTAAAAACAACGGAGTAGCCTAAAATAAGCGTATATTTTGTGTTCTGATGGGGTACACACATTTTGTAAGCTGATGAGGTAGTTATATTCTTCAAGAATCAATGGGTAGCCTACATTTAATGCATTTTAAAAGTAAAAAAACGGATGTAGCCTACAATCGCAGATTGCCCCATTTTAAATAGGCTGTAATAACAATAATCATCATCATCAGTAGTATTATTGTTATAAATATCATAATTCTCATGCCACAGGGACTTCTATTGGTAATGAGACAAGCAGCTGCACTGACAGGAGAGCATGACAGCTTTGACATTTTCATCGCGCGCTCTGTGCACCGCGCCTCTTTTTTCTTATTAACGCAAGCATAGAAATCAGAAGCACACGAGACTCGCCCGCGCACAGGATTACATATATACACACACACCTCTTCATCCCATGTTTATAGGATATACCGAAGTCAGGGAATCGACAAAGTGGGAGAACAGGAACACGGGTTAGGTTATTCTTGTGCCGGAACACGGGTTAGGTTATTCTTGTGCCTGCACCCAGCCGGAGATGCCAGGACCTTACAGCCTTTTCGACATCATGTAGAACACGATGAAGCCCTGCAAGCCCGTGTTGATAAGGAGGAGTGAAGTGGACGGAGTGACGGATACTTCCCTGACCGAATCTTCAAATGTTAATGCCGGCAAGATGGAGAAACAGACCTTGGTGACGGCTATCAGTTTGTCCATGAGCCTGGCATCACTGGCACTTCTCATCACCGCTATCATGACCGACCACTGGTACGAGACGGACACAACACGGCACAGGCAGAACTGCGACCAGTTCGGGCCGGACGCCAACGACCAGACGAACCGGCGGATGCCCATCTATCACCTGCCCCTGATGGACAGCAGCAATCCTCGGAGGAACCAGGCGCTGCTCCGGGCGATCCACGTCGGGAGTAGAGAGGAGGAGCTCCTGGAAAACTGGAGGTCAATTTTGGGAATGGGAATTTTAGAAACGGAATGCGGGCGGCCTCTTTTCTCCACTTACTCTGGACTTTGGAGGAAATGTTATTATCTAGGAAAGGACAGGGACATCGACAACCTCATTGCCAAGGGTAAGAGATGCTGTGGGGAATTTTACCCGGGGTCCAGTGCGGTGCAGTGAAACCGCATCCCTTGGAGATATAGGCCTAAACATCTGGCAATGGTAGGGCTATTTGTAAATGCTTAAAAAGTTACATTCCGTCATATGCACTGCTGTTTAATGGTCTTTCAATTAATTATATAATACATCAACTGACCCTTGAATAATAAACTCATGAGCTTAGTACGACTGACTTAACCCATCATAACTAAATGTAAAGTTGTTTTTGTTGTTATTTCAGTGTGTGTAAACAACAGATGTAGCTTTAAAACATGTTTTAAACTATCATGTTGTCCTCGGAGATGTGTGGGTCTAGCCTATCTGTAAACCATGGGCGTGCAAAGTTCTGTCTATAACAAATCTATTCATTCGGATAACTACCATGGCCTGTGTACATAGATAGACACACGCAAGCGCGCATGCAACCTGCCTATCATACAGACCTTAAAATAAGCTCTGATCTGATCAGTTTTAGACTGCATCGGACAGAAAATCAACGAAATACACGAAAGGTATTTCCACCATGCGAGCCCAGTGTGCACTTCACACTCCAGGCAACGAGGGAGCGTTGCGTGTTAAATATCAATTATTATATTCCTATGATCCATATCATTTGCATGAGGATGGAAAGTGGCATCAATATATGTGATTAATTCCGTATGTACTAAATCAATAGACGCGCTAAAGTCAATCAATGGGAAACTTGCGCAAAAGCTCGGATTCTCAAGTAAAAATGTTGTTGACCAATTAATATAGCAAGTGAAAACGAAAATGTTATTAGGACAACGTTTTGTAATATTGGTAGAGCTATAGTATTTGTGGAAGGGGAGCAGGTCAGATCCCTGCCATAGTTAGTCTTCTTTGCTGCCTCCAAGAGAGGGGACAATATTACATCACTCAAACAATTAAACCCCTTTTTGTTACCCATCAGAGATATAGGCGGAATTTCCCTGTTTGCCTTTCCGTAGTATCTTCTCACAGCCATGTGTAGAGGCTTTCATAGTGCTGAGGAATATGTATAACATCTGCAATCTTGTGGGAAAATACACATTTACAGCCTCGAAAACCTTATTAAGAAGTATGTCCATGAAACAGAGGAGTCCACTTTATAAATGAATACTTAACAGCCACAGCTTTTCTCAAGACAAGTCTCCTTGAGAAACACTTGCCCTTTTCTGCTACTCGTTATGTTCACAAAAGTTCTTGTCTCTATGCAGGTATAGCCCAGCGATGCATCACCATCAAGTACCATTTCTCCCAGCCCATCCGGCTCCGCAACATCCCGCTCAACCTGACCCGCACCATTCAGCAGGATGAGTGGCACCTCTTACGTATACACATTTTCTCATTATGAAAGATATTCCCCTATGAGCCTTTCATGAAATGAATAATCCAGACACCTATTACTCTCCTACTACCTTCCATTCAAAAAGGAGGGCATATGTTAATTTACATGAATTACATTTAGCAATTTACCAAAGTTACCATAATCTTCAGTAATTTTGGTAACATCTATGGCAATCAATCATAACTTTGGTCATTTATCACTTCTAATACCCCCCCCCCCCCCCCCCCCCAATATTATTCATATATATTGTATTCATTATGTGTCCATATTGTCTATCGTTTCTAGTAGATTGACCACATGGTTCAGAAAAAAATTGCCTAATTAATGAAAAAAATGCATCTAATCAATAATGGCATTATTTCAATTAACTCTGCAACTCTTCCAACTAGACTTTTTTCACAACTGCCAACAGTGTGATGCCAAAACTTGACAAGAAATACATAAATACCAATGGTATTCTCCAAATCCATGGTTTATATTTAGGTTCATGTTTTACATCTTTGTCATCATTTTTTTTCATATATTTTACCTGTGATCATCTCAAGTACCCAAATAGGGCCACTAGATTTGAAAGTTTCTAGTAATATACCCTCCCTTTGCAACCCTAGTGGTGACAGAGAGGAAACCGTGTCTCTTGCATAAGTGCTCACCCGCTTCTCCCTCCTCTTCCTTGAATCAGACCTGCGGCGGATCACTGCAGGTTTCTGGGTATGGCAGCAGCCGTTCTGTTGTGTGGCTGCATCGTGGCGTCTGTCAGCTTCGCCTGGAGAAAGTCTCACTCAGCACGTCTCTGGGCTGCTCTTTCTCATGGCAGGTACAGTTTACCACACCAACTGAAACGCTTGTTTACTTAAATAAACACAGATGCTCTCTCTCACACACTCTCCTCCTCTCTTTGTGGTCCCTCTTCCTTCTCAGGGATCTTCTGCACCATCTCCCTGTGTACCTATGCGGCCAACGTGTCCTACGACCTGGCCAGGGTCCCTCCCTTCATCTACGGGCTGCCCGCTGACGTGGAGCATGGCTACAGCTGGTCCAGCTTCTGTGCCTGGCTCAGTCTGGGGCTGACAGTGGCATCTGGATGCCTGTGCACCACTTTCCCCATCCTCAGCCATAGCAACAGTAAAGCCCAGCAGGGCAAGGGAAAGGCTGCCCCCAATGACTGTGTTTGACACACACCTTACTGCGTTTGATAAACACTTTACTGTGTGTTACACACATACACACACACCAAGCCTCAGATGCAGCAAGGGCCTACAGGCAGAGTCTAAGATGTCTGTGTCTACTGTGTTTACTGAGTCTGACAGACACCTCACAGCATTTCACACCTCTTACTGCATCTTTCACATCAACTCTGAGCTGCAGCAAGGGCCTGCAGACCAACACCCCCAGACACCTGGCTGACTAACCCATAAACAGCTGCAGCAGGTGCCTGGGACTAATGCTGACTCCTGCATTTTCAGTCTGAAAACACTTCTGCGTCAACCATGCTTCCACTAGACCCTGCATCTAAATCGAGGTCACTTCCATGGAGCAAAACATCCTGGAATTATGGAACCATAATATATACAGTGAGCTCCAAAAGTATTGGGACAGTGACACATTTGTTGTTTTGGCTCTGTACTCCAGCACTTTGGATTTGAAACGATACAATGACTATGAGGTTAAAGTGCAGAGTGTTAGCTTTAATTTGAGGGTATTTTCATCCATATCGGGTGAACCGTTTAGAAATTACAGCACTTTTTGTACATAGTCCCCCCCAATTTTAGGGTACCAAAAGTATTGGGACAAATTTACGTGTGTATTAAAGTAGGAAAAGGTTAAGTATTTGGTCCCATATTCATAGCATGCAATGGCTACATAAAGCTTGTGACTTTACAGCATTTGTTGGATGCATTTGCTGTTTGTTTTGATTGTGTTTCAGATTATTTGTGCCGAATAGAAATTAATGGTAAATAATGTATTGTGTCATTATGGGGTGACTTTTATTGTAAATAAGAATAGAACATGTTTCTAAACACTTCTACATACATGTGGATGCTACCATGATTACTGATAATCCTGAATGAATCGTGAATAATGATGAGTGAGAAAGTTAGACACACATGTCATATCACCAAGACATGCTAACCTCTCACCATTACAATAAGAGGGGAGGTGGTATGATATTTGTGCATATCATTTCAAATCCAAAGTGCTTGAGTACAGAACCAAAACATTTGTCACTGTCCCAATACTTTGAGCTCACTGTATATGCCATTTAGCAGACGCTTTTATCCAAACTACCTAAACCTTAGCTACACCCATACGTCCATGCTTTTTCTGTGGTCTTTATGCGATTATGTCTGTGATTCAGCCTACTGCTACCTTTGCACATATTTTTTTATGTATGCTCAGAATTCAGTGTAACCAAAACTGTAAGGAAACACATCTGTGGATATTCATTAGTTCTCTTATCAATGGACACAGACCAAACCCCTGTGCATATGTGCCGAAACCCAAGTCAAGATGTCCCCTCATCAATGGATATTAACCTGATCGCAGTGGAGACAGACCAAACCTCGGTGGATATGCACCTAAATCGAAGTCCACATCTCCCTCATTAATGGATATTAACCCTGATCCTAGTGGACCCTAATCTGAGTGTATTTACCAACGTTTCAGTGGATGTATTTTGTAATCTATCAATTAACATTTGCCGTAACCCCAGACAGTGGATATTTGTTGGATGTGCGTCATGCGGTCTGATTGGTAAAGAGTTGGATCATTTCAGAATACGCCTCCTGAAAAGAGAAACTGAGGAACTCTTGAAAGATGCATTATTTCCGAGTGGTATAGTCTGTGTTGTACGAGTGGTATAGTCTGTGTGTGTCTCTTGAATCCAGTGTATCCATCTCCTAAAAATTCTCACTCAGGATCCAGAGAGTTGAGTGTGTGTTAGCAGCAGTCTGTATCGTGACCTACTTGTGGATGAGGGCGTCTATAGCTCCCAGGCTCACTCTTTGGTAGCCTTAAGGCTTCCGTAAGGGGAAAAAGCTTGGGGTGAGTGAGGGGTCCACATCAGTTCCTAACCCCACCCCAGTATCCTCTCCCTGAGTGTGTGAGGGTACCGGTCAGAGGGTCATGATTTTCTTTTCAGCAGGCAGGAAGAGCTGGGGACTAAGCAGCAGAACCAGGGTCCCACTGTCACGCCCTGACCATAGTTTGCTTTGTATGTTTATATGTTTTGTTTGGTCAGGGTGTGATCTGAGTGGGCATTCTATGTTGTATGTCTAGTTTGTCTGTTTCTGTGTTTGGCCTGATATGGTTCTCAATCAGAGGCAGGTGTTAGTCGTTGTCTCTGATTGGGAACCATATTTAGGTACCCTGTTGTCATTGTGGGTTGTGGGTGATTGTCTATGTTATGTTGTATGTTAGCACAGTGTTTATATAGCGGTCACGTTAGTCTTATTCCCTTTGTTGTTTTTTGTTTAAGTGTTCTTCATTAAATATAGAAGAATGTATTCAAACCACGCTGCGCTTTGATCCGCTTCTTACGACGATCGTGACACCCACCCACATGGAGAACACAAGCACCCACATGCATTTGGTTGATTTTAATCAATCAATAAGCAATTCCTCTCAACTTTTGCTGTATCCTGAATGTTTATTTGAGCCATTCTGGAATTGGAATAAGTGATACTACAGTTAGTTATCACTAGAACAGCCTGGCCTTTCAGCATATAAGTACCCGGTAGAGAACGTTGCCGGGCGTCCTCTTTAGCATATACATATCAACCTGCAAGGCACGCAAACATGCTTGATAATAAATGCTTGAAAAATAGTGCATAAACTATTGTAAATGATTAATTGCAGGAAGAAATATTAAAATGGACATCAACAACAACAAAATAGTTATTTGTTAGATTGATTCAAGGATATGTTTTGTATAATTCCTAGAAAAAACGTAGGCCTATAGCCTATTTTAGTTTCCCTTACAATAAAAACATTACAGTGTAATCAATTGGATCAGCTTTATTTGCAGATTCAATTAGTAGAGTTATAGTAATTCATAAAGTCCAGTTACAGCTTCTTTTGACAAAGTATAAATGAAAAATATAATAATAATAATAACAACCAGCCAGGTGCGCAGGTGAAATTATTTACTGTATTCCTAAACGAAAGCATCAATGGATGAACAATTGTAAAGGATTAATTGCATAACGAAATATATGCATGACAAGATATAAAAACAGTCATTTGTTGATTGTGCCCTTATACTCGTGCCTTTACGCATGAATCATTCGCATCTTCTCTTTATGCTTCGGGTCCACAGTCAGCACACGCCTTCAGGACTTTGTGTGAGCAAGACCCACAAACAAATCAGTTGCACTGCACACGGTTTCCATCGGCCTTGTTTCCATCGGCCTTGTTTCGTGTGCACCTGTCGACTTGACATTGTGTGTTAATTTTCCTGAGTGGGAGCTGTGGTTCTTAGGGAAGAGGGAGAGGCAGGACATGCGGCCTGCTCGACAGCTGTAGCTTATTTCTTGGTGTTCATGTGATTCTCACGAAGCTCACATGCCAGATCCAGTGGGATGCATGGTGCTGAGGATGCAAACATACATTTATTTTACATCTGTACACCTTGAGTGTTGCTTTACCACTCTCCATCACTGATGTGGAGTACAGATCCACTGTTGTTGTTTTGCGCAGAGGGGGGCGGCTCCCTCCTTTGTTCACTGTTCCGAGCAGGCGAGTCTTCTTTGCAGTAAACTTTTTTTCCCGGTGAAATTGATGTTTAGACGTTTTCCATGGTCACATTTCTTCCTTTGCCCATGTAAGTCTACAGGAGTCTCAAAACCTGTCCCAGACAGTTACTCACCCGCTGGCCTGGTTTCATCTTTACCCAGATATGGAAAGCCATTGAGCAAGTACTTGATTTCGACATCGGCGGCTAACCAAAACTTAACTGAAGTCACATGCACCATTATCAGTTTATCTGGTTTCTGGCGCCCATTGATCCATTGACGACAGAATAGCATATTTTAATTTAGGTTGATTATGTTACTAGTTTTTGCTTACAGTAGCCAGATCAATGCTGGTCATGTGCTGAATGTATGGGCAGCACAGATATTCTTGGAAAAAGAGCAATTTGTAAAAAGAGCTGCACCTCTTGAATTTTGAGAGTTATTTGACAAAGGTAAGTGTCAACGACTAAAACAATTGATCTCATCTCCATACTTCAGAATGAACCACATTTATCTAAAGTCATACATACAGTGCATTCGTAAAATCCTCTCACTGTCAACTGCGTTTATTTTCAGCAAACTTAACATGTGTAAATATTTGTATGAACATAAGATTCAACAACTGAGACATAAACTGAACAAGTTCCACAGATATGTGACTAACAGAAACTGAATAATGTGTCCCTAAACAAAGGGGGGGTCAAAATCAAAAGTAACAGTCAGTACCAGCTACATTAAGTACTGCAGTGGATCTCCTCCTCATGGACTGCACCAGATTTGCCAGTTCTTGCTGTGAGATGTTACCTCACTCTTCCACCAAGGCACCTGCAAGTTCCCGGACATTTCTGGGGCAATGGCCCTAGCCCTCACCCTCCAATCCAACAGGTCTAATTCTCAATGATGAGATCCGGCTCTTCGCTCCATGGCAGAACACTGACATTCCTGTCTTGCAGAAATCACGCACAGAACGAGCAGTATGGCTGGTGCATTGTCATGCTGGAGGTCATGTCAGGATGAGCCTGCAGGAAGGGTACTTGTGCTCATAGGCGACGTTGTTGCCGGTGATGTCTGCCTTACAACAGCCTACAAGCCCTCAGTCCAGCCTCTCTCAGCTTGCGGACAGTCTGAGCACGGATGGAGGGATTGTGCGTTCCTGGTGAACTCGGGCAGTTGTTGTTGCCATCCCGCAGGTGTGATGTGCGATGCAACATCCGTGCAGGTGTTGTTACACGGGTCTGCCACTGCGAGGACGATCAGCTGTCCGTCCTGTCTCCTGTAGCGCTGTCTTAGGTGTCTCACAGTACGGACATTGCAATTATTGCCCTGGCCACATCTGCAGTCCTCAAGCCTCCTTGCAGCATGCCTAGGGCATGTTCACACAGATGAGCGGGACCCTGGGCTTCTTTCTTTTGGTGAAGTTATTTAGATTTTTACGAATTCTCTTTGAAATAGTTTTTGCTGAGTTTATATATCCCCCCCCCCCCCCCCCCATCTACACACAATAACCCAAAATTACAAAGCAAAAACAGGTTATTTGAATGTTTTGCGAAATGTATATAACCCCCCCCCCTCCAGAAATATGACATTTACATAAGTATTCATATCCTTTCATCTGTACTTTGTTGAAGCACCTTAGGCAGCGATTACAGCCTTGAGTCTTCTTGTAAACAAGGTATTTCTGTTTTCTTTTCAATACATTTGCAAAAATTTATAAAAACTATTTTTGTTTGTCATTATGGGGTATTGTGTGTTGATTGATGAGAAAAATGTTTTATTTAATACATTTTAGAATAAGGCTATAACGTAACAAAATGTGGAAAAAGTCAAACGGTCTGAATACTTTCCGACTGCTCTGTTTTTAAGTGGAAATATATACATGTAATTATAAAAGGATCAGCATGTTTACAACTTTTTCTGTCAATGACTTTCCCTCACTGCAGCCCCAACAAAAAGCTAACATAAGCATCCCACATGACATAACATTCAAAAGGGATCTGTATAAAGGTTTCCCTCAGAAGTCTCACTTGATAGTTCCCACTCCACACATTGGGTCTATCACACAAGAGCCAGGTTGATTGAGAGAGTAGAGAGAAAAGATTCAGAACACACCAGGCCAAGCGAAGGACGTGAGAACAAGATGTTTGGGCCTTTTGATGTTAGAACAGAACACAACCAAACATCAAGAGAGGAATATATTCAGAGAGAGAAAGATGAGACCAAACACATGGATAAACTCCTTCCATGCCCTGTGGTAGCTACCTTGATGTCAGACAGAAAGGCCAGGCTATAGTGGATCTCAGCTCAGTAGTCTTCATATAGCTCCGGTTGGCTAAAGGAAGCCTGGAGAGCTAGATGAAACCGAACACTATTAGAAATACTCAACTAGTAGAGATTAACAGAACGAAACCATAAACATGAAATATGGTTGACGACACAGAGGGCAAGAACACGTTCTGATGATGTCACCAACCTGAGGAGAGGTATCCCGAGGACACAGTGGTCATCGCATATTGTACATATTACCTCAACTACCATGTACCCTTCGTACCCCTGCACCTTGACTCCTTGTATATAGCCTTGTTATTTTATAGTGTTACTATTTCCTTTTTTATTTCAAAAAATGTTCTTACTCTGCATTGCATTCGGCGCATGTGACAAATACATTTTGATTTGATATTCCTGGAAAATGTGGGTAGGTGCAACTTAATTAACACAATAAATGACAAGGGTTTGAGTGAGAGGACTAAAGTCTCCAAGTTGCCACAGACACCTCTCCAATGTGTAATTAAGGAATTTCAATGCACTTTTATGACTCAAAGAAGAGTCTTCAACTATAACGTGCTTTTTTTTGAGCTCTCCTTAGCTGTGCCGTTGAGGAACTAGAGAGAAAGCACACTTGTAGTAGTTGTTTTGTTTGGAATGCAACCCTACATCACACAATTACTATTGTTGTTTACGCATCACAAAAATATAAATCACAATCTGGGTCAGATGGGCATCATTTGAAACCTTGTTATATTATCAACATGACTAGCTAAGTTATATAAAAAACAACGCACAGTGTTAGGCTTTCACAAGGCAATTCAAAGAAACAAATCGTAATTTGTGCACAAAGTAAAAAGTAATGAGTGCATACAGGTGCGTGTTCTGCAGCAATGTTTCTTCACAATAGATAAAAATAGGCTAATTCAGATCAGAACAACTCAGGGTATGACGCCATGTCATCTTGTAACTGTACATCAAACATAGTGATCATAAACGTTGACGCTGAGTTTTATGATATGGAAATGTGAAGTGCACATTTAGACCCCCTCACGGGTGTTTGGCTGGCTTGTATGACATCAAAGCGGTATGTATTATAATTCTCAACGTATCATCTTTCTAAATACATTGAGTCCTCTTCATTTACAGCATTTCCCTCACTCAAGACAAAAAAAGTTGCAAAAGTTGCCCAGTTAGCAGGAGGGATGGGGCAACTTTTTGTCGCATGATTTGCTCAAGTTAAGACTGGTCGTCAGTCAAAACCCATACAGTGCTGTGAAGCGCAGAGCCTAAACTCTGTCATTTATAGCACGTTACTGTACAGCCGTCCCCCCCCCCGTCCCTTTGCCCTCAGAACAGCCTCAATTCATCGGGGCATGGACTCTACAAGGTGTCGAAAGCGTTCCACAGGGATGTTCCACAGTTGACTAATGCTTCCCACAGTTGTGTCAAGTTGGCTGGATGCCATTTGGGTGGTGGATCATTCTTGATATACACAGAAAACCGTTGTGTGAAAAACCCAACAGCGTTGCAGTCCTCGACACAAACCGGTGTGCCTGGCACCTACTACCATAACCTGTTCAAAGGCACTTACATTTTTTGTCTTGCTGATTCACCCTCTTAATGGCACACATACACAATCCATGTCTCAATTGTCTCAAGGCTTAGAAAAGATTTGTTACCCTCTCTCCTTCACTTCATCTACACTGATTGAAGTGGATTTAACAAGTGACATCAATAAGGGATACTAGCCTTCACCTGGTCAGTCTGTGTCATGGAAGGAGCAGGTGTTCTTAATGTTTTGTATGCTCAGTGTATACACAGTATAGTCTACATGCATGACTACAGATTAGTTCAATGGACCTGATACTTTGACACTTGGCAGGGACAGGCAAATAAATATGAGAATCTCCTCACAGATTGTGGTAATCATCCAATGATGCTTATGACCATGTTAAGATGATATAAGGTTAATATTACCTCCAGATCCGGTTTCCTCTGCTCTCCAGCTCATCTGTCTGCTTGCTGCTGTTCCAATGATCCTACTCAGATCCTAGACAGAGAGACACTTCTACCCACATAAAAAAAATACAATAACCTTAAACCTACCAGACAATAAACACCTGCTGTTACACATTTTGCAAGTCATACGCTGAAGTTCCCTTGGTGCATGAGAAGTAAAGTTGCACATACCTGGGGAGAGAAGTGTCTGGACTCCACTGTACCGACAGCTCACTCTGAATAACACTGTTTTTATGTACATATTCTTATTCATTCCTTTACACTCGTGTGTATAAGGTAGTTGTTGTGAAATTGTTAGGTTAGATTACTTGTTAGATATTACTGCATAGTCGGAACTAGAAGCACAAGCATTTCGCTACACTCGCATTAACATCTGTTAACCATGTGTATGTGACCAATAAAATTTGATTTGATTTTGGATATCTTTCTACCACCGCTGCCTTCTATAATGTCCTCTTCAACTTTGTCCCCTGTAATACAGTTCCCACTTCTAGTCTTCTATTGATGACATGTGATCCTTGCTCAGTCCAAACCCTCGGCTGTCTCCATCTAGTGCCAGCTTTTGTGTTCCATTTGGTCAACAAAACTCTCTTTCTGCTTCTCTTCCTCCCTGGTAGGGCCACTGTCGCGGTACAGTCACTTCTCATCGTCAGCTCCCTCTGCAGGCGCAGAGACAGCTCTGGTCCAGTCACTCCCATCACCCATGAGCCTTAACTGGATCTGAGACGCTGTTGTAGATGAGAGTGACTGAAAAAATAAATACTATAATTGCAGCTTCCTCCTTTCAATCAGAAAGTATAAATATCCCTACATTGGGTAGGCCTATCTGTATGGGCAGAGAGGGGAGTGTCGCTTTAGAAGTAGAAACAGCCTCTGCAGTTTCAGCTCCCTCACTTGCTTTATTCCAACGGAGGTGGTGAAGAACACTTTTCCAGTGATGTGATCCACCTGAGCAACATTATTAATTTAAGTGTAAGATAAGAATAACTCAATCATGTAGACATCACTTGTTAAGAAGAGAATATGAATCCCGAGCCAGGATTAACGATTGGCTTTATTACAAGTAGCCTACGCAATACACATGCGCAACCATTGCCCAAGCTTCCAGCTAGATTGCCGACCGCTTCGATGAGGACCATTTTACAGGAAAGGAAGCTATTTACTTTATTGGCTCGTGTTTCATAGATTACTTGCACATTATTACTGGCTAGTCTAATATTGTAGCCTACTCACCGGTGCTTGACTACTGTCTAGCTACTAACATCTTGTTTGGCTGCAAATTTGGTCCTCACCTCCTGAATCAGGAAAGACTCCATGTGCTTCCGGGCGGTACTGTGGAGCATACAACTGACAAGTTGAGTCTTTCATACTGACGAATTTAGAAATGCTAAGCTGTGAAAGCTATAAAAGTACAACTCAAAGCTCCATGCCAGTACACTTTTCGTAGCAGGTTAGGAGAGCATTTTAGCGAACCCTTTTCCTAACCTGCTGCGTAAATTATCTTAACCTGCTACGGAAAAGGCACTTCCGTTCGTACCTGTACTCCCTCTACTCAGAACCGGCAGCATCTCTTCTTCTAGGATAGGGGGCAGCATTTTCACGTTTGGATGAAAAGTATGCCCAGAGTAAACTGCCTCCTACTCAGTCCCAGATGCTAATATATGCATATTATTATTAGTATTGGATAGAAAACACTCTGAAGTTTCTAAAACTGTTTGAATCATGTCTGTGACTATAAGAGAACTTATTTGGCAGGCAAAACCCAGAGGACAAACCATTCAGAATTTTTTTGTTGTTGAGGTCACTCTCTTTTCAATGAGTTTTCATTGGGAATCCAGATTTCTAAGGGACCTTCCTGCAGTTCCTATCGCTTCCACTGGATGTCAACAGTCTTTAGAAATTGGTTGAGGTTTTTCCTTTGAGAAATGAAGAAGTAGCCATGTTCAGAATGAGGCTCCAGTGAAGTGTACTGTTTGTTAGAGGCGCGTGACCAGAAAGCATGCTACACATTGTTTTCCTCCGGTATTGAACACAGATCATCCCGTCTTCAATTTTATCGATTATTTATGTTAAAAAATACCTAAAGTTGTATTACAAAAGTAGTTTGAAATGTTTGGACAAAGCTTACAGGTAACCTTTGAGATATTTTGTAGTCACGTTGTGCAAGTTGGAACCGGTGTTTTTCTGGATCAAACGCCCAAATAAATTGACATTTTGGATATATATCGACGGAATTAATTGAACAAAAGGACCATTTGTGATGTTTATGGTACATATTGGAGTGCCAACAGAAGAAGCTCGTCAAAGGTAAGGCATGAATTATATCTTTATTTCTGCGTTTTGTGTCGCGCCGGGAGGGTTGAAATATGATGGTCTGTGATTGTTAGCTGGGGTGCTATCCTCAGATAATAGCATTGTTTGCTTTCGCCGTAAAGCATTTTTGAAATCTGACACTGGATTCACGACAAGTGTAGCTTTAATTTGGTATATTGAATGTGTGATTTCATGAAAGTTTAATTTTTATAGTAATTTATTTGAATTTGGCGCTCTGCATTTTCACTGGATGTTGGCCAGGTGGGATGCTACCGTCCCACATATCCCAGAGAGGTTAATGGAGGTTTGCATCCAATAAATGTTGCATTACCGCCACCTACCAGACTGAAGTATAACTCCCTTATACTTTGCTTGAAAAAAAATGAAAAAATACCCTAACACTACCCTACTCCACTATTTAAATCTTTTTAGTCCTCCCTCAGGCCATCAACCTGAAAGGATGGCTTGATGACCAACAACGACGAGACGGCCTACAGGGAGGAGGTGAAGGCCCTCGGAGTGGGGTGTCAGGAAAATAACCTCTCACTCAACGTCAACAAAACAAAGAAATTTGGCTTGTCACCTAAAACACGCAAACTTTTACAAATGCACAATCGAGAGCAACCTGTCGGGCTGTATCACCGCCTGGTACGACAACTACTCCACCCACAACCGTAAGGCTCTCCATAGGGTAGTGCGGTCTGCACAAACTACCTGCCCTCCAGGACACCTACAGCACCCGATGTCACAGGAAGGCCAAAAAGATCATCAAGGACAACAACCACCCGAGCCACTGCCTGTTCACCCCGCTATCATCCAGAAGGCGAGGTCAGTACAGGTGAATCAAAGCTGGGACCGAGAGACTGAAAAATAGCTTCTATCTCAAGGCCATCAGACTGTTAAACTGCCATCAATAACATAGAGTGGCTGCTGCCAACATACAGACTCAAATCTCTGGCCACTTTAATACATTTAATAAATGGATTTAATAAAGGTATCACTAGTCCCTTTAAATAACACCATGCCGCACGGCCATCACTCATCCATATATTTATATGTGCATATTCTTATTCATCCATTTACATTTGTGTGTATAAGGTAGTTGTTGTAAATTTGTTAGATTACTTGTTAGATATTACTGCACTGTCAGAACTAGTCGCACAAGAATTTCGCAACACTCACATTAACATCTGCTAACCATGTGTATGTGACCAATAACCTTTGATTTGACCCCCACTTAACACACCCTGTAACTCTTCTGATGTCAAGTCCAGCACACCCAAATACCTCTCTGCAGCTGCCACCACAACCTCAATTTTATGCGATTTACGTTCCATCCCTGCAGTACAGTTGATAACCATTGCTATTAATGCTAAAAATCCAATCTTACTGAATCATATATCACTTGTTCGGGTTATCCCTCTGTTCCCGGTACAGATCTACTACTCACACCACTCTTCTCAGGATCCCTCCCCCTTGACCCATCTTCCTCTACTTTCTTCACTGCCTCAGCATATGACAACTTCTGCACTACTTTAACCCTGGAAACCTCAACCTGCCTCTCTCACACGGGACATTTCTGATCGACAGCACCTCCATGGTTTACCAAGTTGTTTTGTTTACACAAGAGGAAGCAGCTTGGTGCTGGTTATTTAAAATATGACCAGCAGAGGTCGCTCGTGCGCTACAAAAGAGCCTCAACAACAACTGAGAATTGGGTTAAAATTGAAAAAAAATGGAAATAGCACATACATTTTTTTAATGTGTCATCCTTTAAATGTAAAAAATGTTCCCAAGTTGCTCATACTTGACATAGATGGCTTCCAAATAAAATGGCGTCATTGTAAATAAAAATTTGTTCTTAACTGACTTGCCTAGTTAAATAAAGGTTACATTTAAAATGTAAAAATCAATACTAATTTGGATGTACTGTAAATAAGTTTCCATTCAGGCTCTGGCATTGAAGGTCGTGATTAATTGGGGGGAACTTTCTCTTCATCTTTTCAACTCTTTTCATCATTAATCTCGCTTTGTGTGTTCCACTGACATTCTGAACAGGTGTTCTGACATGCTAAGGAGATATTTGCATATTAATGCTTTGTCATCTCCCTGACATTTAATTTAAATATGCAGGCCTACTTCCATACTTCTGACCTGTGCATTAGATTGAATGAACACAATTAGAATGAAAGACCCCCAAAAAAGTGTTTCTTCGTAGAATCGAAGGATACTTGTTGCTATAAATTCCCTCAACACTGACAGGAAGAGCAACTCTGTAATTTATGGGCTAATTACATTGTAACATTGTATAACGTTATTGTATGATTAACATTTGACAGAATGAGTTACTATTCAACCAAAGTGATTCATTGAGGAATAGCCCTATTTTTTCCTTAAAAATTTCTGACTAAGGCCCCTCTTCCTGGTAGAGAGTAGTTGACTTGAAATTGTATCTCTCTGGGCCCTGTAAATAATATATAACAATAATAATAATAATAATAATGCCCTTTAGCAGACGCTTTTATCCAAAGTGACTTTCAGTCATGCATGCATACATTTTACCTATGGGTGGCCCCAGCGGAACTCGAACCCAAGCTCCATGCTCTACCCACTGAGCCACGCAGGACCACCATGTGACAATGGGTTATCATAGTTATCATATTGTTGTCATTGAAGGAAAACCATTTTTGGAGCCAGAATCACTGGAGCAAACAAAATCTAATTTCAATTCAGACAAAACTCTAATGCTCATGTCATGAAGTCATGTTCTATTTGAACACCATCTTTGAATTTGAAATCTAGGATGACATCTCTGCATGTTTTTACTCCCAGTTCTTTCTCTTTCTATTTAAATTTCAGACTTCATCAGTGCATAATATTGGATGTATCCATGTAGAAACAAAACATTAATACTCTTACATAAGCTGCCATTTGAAATAATGAGCTTCATTCTCGTGGTCAAATGCTACACTGTTTAAATGGCGGACCATCCTTAGAACGGCATAATCTATTGAGATGCGTCGTGTTTTTATTCTCTATGTCCCATAAAGCAAAGAAGGGACCGGAATGTACTGAAGACTAACTGGGAGAGTTGCTATAAGGAAACAACAGCGCAAGTATACAACTTCATCACCACAGCCAATTACTGCATGTTAGTTGGAAAATGTTATGCACCGTTACGGGAAAATGAAGTCTGAGTGAGATGTTTTTACCATCTTGACATCGTTTGACTGATTCATTAATCCGCCATTTTGATGATCAGTTCATCTCTATGGCGCTTGTATTGTATGCCTAACTGGGCACCAAGGGCCATATACACCAATTCATTTTCTGTTCGCTCTGAGCCTTATTCTCCAACATTACACTTAATTCGTTGTGCCAGTAACCAAAAGATTGCTGGATCGAATCCCTGAGCTGACAAGGTTCTGCCCCTGAGCAAGGCATTTAACCCACTGTTCCCCGGGTGCTGAAGACGTGGATGTTGATTAAGGCAGCCCCCCCCCCGCACCTCTCTGATTACGGTTAAATGTGGAAGACACATTTCAGTTGAAGGCATGGTGGTGGCAGCATCATGCTCTGGGGATGTTTTTCAGCGGCAGGGACTCTGAGATTAGTCAAGATCAAGGGAAAGATGAATGGAGCTTAGTACAGAGAGATCCTTGATGAAAACCTGCTCCAGAGCGCTCCGGACCTCAGACTGGGGCGAAGGTTCACCTTCCAACAGGACAATGACCCGAAGTGCACATCCAAGACAATGCAGGACTGGCTTCAGGACAAGTCTATGAAAATGTCCATGAGTGGCCCAGCCAGAGCCCGGACTTGAACCCAATCAAACACCTAAAAGCATGCATAACATTCTCCAGATCAGTGACTGAAATAAAAAACTTGACTTAATCTATATTTCTTAGATGATAAAAGCAGGACTGGACAACCTTCTTTACATGCAGCTCGAGATTTAGGTCAGGGTCAAAGAAGACACCAAGGTTTCTGGCCGTAGGCTTGACATTGGTGGACAAATGACAAAAGTTATTTCCAATCTGGGTTCAGCAAGAGGGGGGCCAAATAAAACAATCTCTGATTTGTTATCATTGAGATTTCTTAACTTCTCTGTGCTACGGATCCCTTTTACGGGATCACTTTCCTAAACAACCGCTAGAATTGCAGGGCGCCAAATGCAAAAATATTACTAAAAATATTTCTAATCATGCAATCACAAGTGAAATATACCAAAACACAGCTTAGCTTGTTGTTAATCCACCTATCGTGTCAGATTTTGAAAATATACTTTACAGCGAAAGAAATCCAATCTTTTGTGAGTGTAGCAATCAATGCTACAACAGCTAGCCCCAAATTAGCATGGTCACGAAAGTCAGAAAAGCAATAAAATGAATCGCTTACCTTAGATAATCTTCGGATGTTTGCACTCACGAGACTCCCAGTTACACAACAAATGTTCTTTTTGTTCGATAAATATTACTTTTATCACCAAAAACCGCCATTTGGGTTGCGCGTTATGTTCAGAAAACCAAAATCTTGTTCATTTCGACAAATTCCAAAAAGTATCCGTAATGGTCGCAGAAACATGTCAAATGTTTTTTATAATCAATCCTCAGGTTGTTTTTAACAAACATAATCGATAATATTTCAACCGGACCATAACCTATTCATTAAGAGACAAATGGAAAATGGAGAGCTCCTCTTGCGCGCGCAGGAACTTTTTCAAAATAAAAGCCTGAAACTGTGTCTAAAGCCTGGTCACAGCCTGAGGAAGCCATTGGAAAAGGAATCTGGTTGATACCCCTTTAAATGGAAGAAAGACGGTCCGGGTTATATTTTCTCAGGTTTTCGTCTGCAGAATACGTTTTGTTATACTCACAGACAATATTTTGACAGTTTTGGAAACTTTGGAGTGTTTTCTATCCTAATCTGTAAATTATATGCATATTCTACAATCTGGGCCAGAGAAAATGTCCATTTACCTTGGGAACGATATTTTAAGAAGAAAAAAATTCTGACCCCTAGCGTCAAGAGGTTAAAATTGTCAGACATCTAACATTTGAAGTCAGCAAGACAGTTGTGAAGGGTAACTACACTAGCTTGGTCACTGTGTCTGATTGGTAAATAAAGCTGCATGTCGTCCGTATAGCAGTGAAACGGAATGTTATGCTTGTGGACTATGTCACCAAGTGGAAGCATGTACAGGGAAAAAAGGATGGGGCCCAGAATTGACCCCTAAAGGACACCATAGTGAATAGGTGCTGGGGATGATACTGAACCTATGCTCACTGAGAAATGTCTGCCACATAGATATGACCTGAACCAGTCGAGGGCAACGCCAGAGATTCCCACCTACCTCTCCAGCTGGTCAACAAGGATGTTATGGTCGATAGTATCAAACGCGGCACTGAGATTCAAAATAACTAGAATATAGTATTCACCGGCATCGGTAGCCAACAGAAGAAAGTCATTACTGCAGATTCCGTGCTGAAGTGAGTGTAAGCCTGACTGGAATTATTTTAATAAGTGCTTGATACTCAATGTTAGCCACCAATTGCTTGAAAACAACTTTTTCTAAAATCTTGTATGAAAAAAAGGAAGTTTATAATTACTTAGTGAGGAGGGTTCTAGATTGGGCTTTTTAAGGAGAGGTTGGACCAGAGCCGTTTAAAAATAGTCTGGGAAGGAGCCAGAGGTCAGAGAGATATTTACAACCAATCTTAGTGTCTATCTCTTCACTACTAACCTCATTGTAACCTATTCTTCACAAACTGTAGCTCAGTCTCAGAGACAAGACCCATAGCTCAGTCTCTCTCTCTCTGTTTCTCTCTTTCTCTTTCGCTTTACATATAGTGATTCTCAAGATGTCAACAAAGCAGTGTTTCACACATTAAATAATATTCCCAGGGTTTGAAGAACAGCGGTCAGATATTTCCTTTAGAAAGGTGACATTTTAGAAAGGTGATGGGAGTGGTCTGAAGCCAGCTCTGATCCACTATAGTGCACTTTAACTCATACTTGAGTAAAAGTAAAGATACCTTAATAGAAAATGACTCAAGTAAAAGTCACCCAGTAAAATGATTTGCCGAAATTGTTGCAACTGCTATTACTAGCCTGTTCAACCTCTCTTTCGTATCATCTGAGATTCCCATAGATTGGAAAGCTGCCGCGGTCATCCCCCTCTTCAAAGGGGAGACACTCAAGATCCAAACTGCTACAGACCTATATCTATTCTACCCTGCCTTTCTAAGGTCTTCGAAAGCCAAGTTGACAAACAGATTACTGACCATTTCAAATCACACCGTACCTTCTCTGCTATGCAATCTGGTTTCAGAGCTGGTCATGGGTGCACCTCAGCCACGCTCAAGGTCCTAAACGATATCATAACCGCCATCGATAAGAGACAATACTGTGCAGCCGTATTCATCAACCTGGCAAAGGCTTTCGACTCCGTCAATCACAACATTCTTATTGGCAGACTCAACAGCCTTGGTTTCTCAAATGACTGCCTCGCCTGGTTCACCAACTACTTCTCTGATAGAGTTCAGTGTGTCAAATCAGACATCAATGATGTCGCTCTTGCTGCTGGTGATATTTTGATCCACCTCTACACAGACGACACCATTCTGTATACCTCTGGCCCTTCTTTGGACACTGTGTTAACTAACCTCCAGATGAGCTTCAATGCCATACAACTCTCCTTCCGTGGCCTCCAACTGCTCTTAAATGCAAGTAAAACTAAATGCATGCTCTTCAACCGATCGCTGCCCGCACCTGCCCGCCCGTCCAGCATCACTACTCTGGACGGTTCTGACTTAGAATATGTGGACAACTACAAATACCTAGGTGTCTGGTTAGACTGTAAACTCTCCTTCCAGACTCACATTAAACATCTCCAATCCAAAATTAAATCTAGAATCGGCTTCCTATTTCGCAACAAAGCATCCTTCACTCATGCTGCCAAACATACCCTAGTAAAACTGACCATCCTACCGATCCTTGACTTCGGCGATGTCATTTACAAAATAGCCTCCAACACTCTACTTAACAAATTGGATGCAGCCATCCATTTTGTCACCAAAGCCCCATATACTACCCACCACAGCGACCTGTATGCACTCGTTGGCTGGCCCTTGCTCCCTTGCCAAACCCACTGGCTCCAGGTCATCTACAAGTCTCTGCTAGGTCTGTCTCTTATACACATCTAGATGTGTATAAGAGACAGCCATAGCAGCACCCACAGGTAGCAGGCGCTCCAGCAGGTATATCTCACTGGTCACCCCCAAAAGCCAATTCTTCCTTTGGCCGCCTCTCCTTCCAGTTCTCTGCTGCCAATGACTAGAACGAACTGCAAAAATCACTAAAGCTGGAGACTCTTACCTCCCTCACTAGCTTTAAGCACCAGCTGTCAGAGCAGCTCACAGATCACTGCACCTGTACATAGCTCATCTGTAAATTAGCCCATCCAATCTACCTCATCCCCATACTGTATTTATTTATTTATCTTGCTCCTTTGCACCCCAGTATCTCTACTTGCACATTCATCTTCTGCACATTCTACCATTCCAGTGTTTAATTGCTTTATTGTAATTACTTCGCCACCATGGCCTATTTATTGCCTTACCTCTCTTATCCTACCTCATTTGCACATGCTGTATACAGATTTTTCTACCGTATTATTGATTGTATGTTTGTTTATTCCATGTGTAACTCTGTGTTGCTGTATGTGTCGAACTGCTTTGCTTTATCTTGGCCAGGTCGCAGTTGCAAATGAGAACTTGTTCTCAACTAGCCTACCTGGTTAAATAAAGGTTATTTTTTTAATAAAAAAAAAAATACTACTTGAGTAAAAGTCTGAAAGTATTTGGTTTTAAAAATACTTAAGTATCAAAAGTAAATGGAATTGCTAAAATGTACTGAAGTATCAAAGTAAAAGTATAAATCATTTCAAATTCATTATATTAAGCAAACCAGACGGCACAATTGAAAAAAATATTTTTTTATTGACGGATAGCCAGGGGCACACTTCATCACTCAGACATAATTTACAAACGAAGCATTTGTGTTTAGTGAGTCCGCCAGATCAGAGGCAGTAGGGATGACCAGGGATGTTCTCTTGATAAGTGTGTGAATTGTACAATTTTCCGGTCAACATGTAACGAGTACTTTTTGGTGTCAGGGAAAATGCATGGAGTAAAAAGTACATTATTTTATTTCGGAATGCAGTGAAGTAAAAGTTGCCAAAAATATAAATAGTAAAGTACAGATACCGCAAAACATACTTAAGTAGTACTTCAAAGTAGTTTTACTTAAGTACTTTACACCACTGGTAAAAACACAGTTCAATTATCTCCCTTTCTTTACACTGACCATTCATTGGATAAAAATTGAAATAATACTATAACTGACAAATGTGTGAAATTTATGGGCAAGTTTAGTGCTGTCAGTTTTGTTCTTAATAGGGCGGCAGACTACTTTGTTCTTTAGTTTAATGGCAAATGTCATGAAATGTTAAACATCTCTTCAACTGTCAAGCAGTACAGTATATCTGCAAAACAACTTGTATATTGACTAAGTGCGTGATTTACATTCAAAGCGTAATCAGTCTAAATGTCAGTAAAAGTGTGAGTGTACACAGAGTCTGGGTAATGACTGAGCACATTCAATGTGAAAGTGAGTTACTCAGTGAGTGAATTAGAGGGTTTGAGCCCATTTCCATGCTCTGCTTCCTGCTAAGCTGCTCTTCTGTTTAACGCTTGTACTGCGCCGCCTCTCCACTTCACATGGAAATGAGACCTTTCACTTTGGCGTAGGAACCGTGAGATAGAAATAGAACAAAGCGAAGATGTGACAGCGATACACAATACCAGAGGAATCTGGGATGGTAGTGGGTGCAGAGAGACCAGATACGATGAACCATGTGCGGCTGTTCATGTTTGTAGCCCTGGTAATTGTAATGTATGTCACTATTGCCATCCAGAGTGATAGTATCATTGCTGCTGCTAAGATCTCTGCCCTCTAGTCTAGTGTCTACCCTTTTGACGCTCTGGTCTTTCTCTGGCCTTTGCCATTCAAATTGCTATCATTATCACCAGTGCTATGACAGGCACTGCTATCCCTCAAACGTCATCATCTACATGTAGTGTCGTAGTATCACAGTGTTGTCAAACTATTTCATTTTTATTTTTTTTTAAGATCAAAAGTGACATTTTTAATAATTACATGTCAATTATCTAAAACATATTCGCATATGTTGTAGCTTAGTCCCTATTTCACATAATTTCAGTTTTTAGTGTTGTGCCCGCCATCGGTTGAGACACATGGTCTTGAATACAGGGTGGGTGTCATTTAAATCATATAAATAGAATCCATAGAATTTAGCTGGTGCACCATTGAAATGTAAAGTGAACTGACATGTTTACTTCTAGGGCCTCCTGAGTGGCGCAGCGGTCTAAGGAAATTGCATTGGAGCGCTTGAGGCATTACTACAGACCCGGGTTTGATCCCAGGCTGTGACACAACCGGCCATGACCGGGAGTCCCATAGGGCGGCGCACAATTGTCCCAGCATCGTCAGGGTTAGGGGAGGGTTTGGCCGGGGGGGCTTTACTTGGTTCATTGCGCTCTAGTGACTCCTTGTGGCGGGCCGGGCGCCTGCAGGCTGACTTCGGTCATCAGTTGAACAGTGTTTCCTCTGACACATTGGTGCAGCTGGCTTCTGGGTTAAGCCGGCGGGTGTTAAGAAGCGCGGTTTGGTGGGTCATGTTTCAGAGGACGCACTTCACCACTCCCGAGCACGTTGGGGAGTTGCAGTGATGAGACAAGATTGCAATTGGATATCACGAAAAATGGGGGTAAAAAAAAAATGTTTACTTCTTATTACTACCACAAAGATGTCCATCCACCCACCCACCCACCTTCGAATGTCAACTTATATGGTCATGTCTATTCTATTATCTACAGTATAATGTACAGGTTTTCTATTTCAATAGGTTTCCTATTGAGGATTGACAGTATAATTTAAAACAACAGATATTCCTTTTAAGCTCAACATTCACTGATGTGTGGACCTCCAACCATCTTTGTGGTATTATTTGAAAGTTGAAAGTGAAGCATTGAGATACCCGATGGGTTGGCTTTTCTCGTCAATCATCTTGAAAAAAAACTATACTTGAAAACTGGAAATCAACTAGTCCTCCATCATTAATACAATGGAAAGGTAAATGCTTTATTATGTAATTGTTGAAAGTGCATGTGTGACGGAGAGCAACAAAACAGTTCAGTTTGGGGGCATGCGGCGGAGATGTGTGAGCAGATGGGTCTTGCAGGTGTGATATCGTTGATGTTTGTGTGTGTGTATATGTTGACGTTTGTATGTGTATGTTTTGTATTGTTTAAAAAATAACAAATATTGGCATTTCTATTTTATTCCCATTTTAGTACATTGATCAGCCAAAACATGACACCCACCCTGTATTCAAGAGCATGTTGTGTCTCCACTGATGGCAGGCACAATACAAACACCTCAGATGATGTAAAATAGAGTCATATACAAATATGAAAATGTTTATGTGTTTTTAGGTCAATGACATACATGACAACCCTGTTTTAAAGCTTTTAAATGATATCAATCTCAACCGTTGATCTTTTCCAGTGATGAAGACATGGGGGCAATTCCACTGTAACGGAATTACGCTTTAACTCAGTTGTTTTCACTTTAAAATGTATGCCAAACAAAAACCATTGATTTCAGTTGAACAAACCATAGAACTCTATGCACAAGGACTACCTTTAACAATTTCCACTGAAAAATGTACAAAAATGAATTTAATGAAAGATGCAAACTTTGGTAATGGAATTACGGTAAAATCTCCCTCAGTTTTTTTTATGTGACCACGTTTCCCAAAGACTGCTCCGGAATTAAGACTGGGGTGTCAGCTATGACATGACACCTTGGGTTTAAAAAAAATCTATTTTGGTTATTGAACTACAGTAAGTGAAGTGGATTTACACCGGGTAACGGAATTACAGTAACGGAATTTCATCATGGGTCCCTGATCTGTACTACACAGAAATGTATAATTATGGATATGAATGTCATTCTCCTCATGTTTCACACGTTTGGACATCACAGTGCAGTACAATACAGCACAGCAAAGCAGAGTAGAGTAGAGTTCAGTACAGTAGAGTACAGTAGAGTACAGTACAATATATTCATGGAATAGTATGCTTTGAGCACTACTGGAAAGTATTATTTAAATGTGAGAAATGAATGCCATATGCTGCATTTGCTATAGGCCTCTTGTTTACCTTTTTGTTAGTGACACTTTGATATATTGATAACATGCAGCTGTTTAAAGGGTAAATCCACAGATGAAACAGAAATAATAACAAAACGGTCGCCTCGCCTCTGTTTTGGTAAAAAACTGAGGGATGGGCCTGGAGAAATGTAACCACTCTCAGATGAGTAGACAGAGCTATGGACTGACCATCAATGATATCAAAATTATTGTTTTAACCATGTTATGAGGCTATACAGAGTTTGAGCATGTGTCCATTAGGGCTATGGATTTGTTTTTTATCAGCATCAATTAAAAGCCCCAGTTTTATTCCATAGGCTGGGATCCGCAATATGCAGCTGTTGCAAGAACGCATTTTTCACTGGCTGTCCACTGGTTTCAAAAACAATGATTGATAGGCAGCTTAAACTTCTTGAATTCAACCATTATTGGGATCAAATACACATTAAGATTTGTGAACAGCCATCCACAACAACCACAATCTGTAAGGCGCAAATAACTTAATGAGAGAGCAGCAGTGTGATTCATATCAATGCGCTATGTAGATATCAGTAATAAGTGATATCAGTATCACCGTAGACTACACCACTGCTGTCATCCTTACCTCCAAGCATTTATTCAAGGTGGATAATCTTTGGATGCTGACAGCAGTCACACCATTGGAAGACATAGCTTGGACTGTAACCTTGGAGAAAAGCCTATTCCTGTTCTTTTCCTGCGATCCATCAAACACATTTGGTGTGTCATCATAGTGGTCTCTGACTTGTGGTCAGACTCTCTCATGTGGAACAAACTTAAACTTGCACCTTTTTTTAATGCTGATTTGAATGTCATTGAGAAAACAGAGAAGTGTCAAAGATTTTTTTCCGCAAACATCCTTTCAGAATGATAAAGTAATCCTCAAGGTAATCATCTAGTTTTTCAAAAGTATCTGTAATCTGATTACAATATTTTTGCCGGTAACGTAACGGATTACAGTTATCGTTTTTTTGTAATCCCTAACATGTAACGGATTACATGTAATCCATTACTCCCCAATCCTGACATCAAACACATAATTCGTCATTCCATTTGCTCTGTTCCGGCCATTATTATGAGCCGTCCTCCCCTCAGCAGCCTCCACTGCCCTCAACGTCGGTAAGATGAAGGAGCTAATCGTGGACTACAGGAAACGGGGGTCGAGCATGCCCCAATCAACATCAATGGGGCTACAGTATAGCGGGTCGAGAGATGCAAGTTCATCTGTGTCCAAATCACTAAGAACTTAAAATGGTCCACACACACGCACAGTGAAGAAGGCGCGACAGCACCTCTTCCCCCTCAGGAGGTTAAAAAGGTTTGGCATGGGCCCTCAAAAATATATACAGCTATACCATTGAGATTATCTTGACTGGCTGCATCACTGCTTTGTATTGGAATAGCACCGCCCTCAATCGCATGGTGCTACAGAGGGTGGTGTGGACAGCCCAGTACTGCCATCCAGGAGCTCCCTATCATCCAGGACCTCTATATCAGGCGGTGTGAAAGGACGGCCCAGAAAATTGTTAAAGTCTCCAAACACCCAAGTCATAGACTGTTCTCTCTGCTTCCGCACAGAAAGCGGTACCGGTCCGTCAAGTCTGACACCAACCGCTTCTATCCCAATGCCATTAGACTGCTAAATAGCTAACTAAATAGCTAACTAAATTGCTACACGGACTATCTGAGTTGACCCTTGTATTTTATTCTTATTTTTGCACTCTCACTATGCACACTCACAGGGCCCGACACACTTACACACACTGACACTCCAACACACATACACACATACAATACAAATGACTACAGACCCGTAGCAGTCACGTCCGTAGCCATGAAGTGCTTTGAAAGGTTGGTAATGGCTCACATCAACACCATTATCCCAGAAACCCTAGACCCACTCCAATTTGCATACCGCCCAAACAGATCCACGGATGATGCAATCTCTATTGCACTCCACACTGCCCTTTCCCACCTGGACAAAAGGAACACCTATGGGAGAATGCTATTCATTGACTACAGCTCAGCGTTCAACACCATAGTACCCTCAAAGCTCCTCACTAAGCTAAGGATTCTGGGACTTAACACCTCCCTCTGCAACTGGATCCTGGACTTCCTGACGAGCCGCCCCCAGGTGGTGAGGGTAATAAGCAACACATCTGCCACGCTGATCCTCAACACTGGAGCTCCCCAGGGCTGCGTGCTCAGTCCCCTCATGTACTCCCTGTTCACCTACGACTGCATGGCCAGGCACGACTCCAGCACCATCATTAAGTTTGCAGACGACACAACAGTGGTAGGCCTGATCACAGACAACGACGAGACAGCCTATAGGGAGGAGGTCAGAGACCTGGCCAGGTGGTGCCAGAATAGCAACCTATCCCTCAACGTAACCAAGACAATGGAGATGATTGTGGACTACAGGAAAAAGAGGACCGAGCACGCCCCCATTCTCATCGATGGGGCTGTCGTGGAGCAGGTTGAGAGCTTTAAGTTCCTTGGTGTCCTCATCAACAACAAACTAGAATGGTCCAAACACACCAAGACAGTCGTGAAGAGGGCACGACAAGGCCTATTCCCCCTCAGGAAACTAAAAAGATTTGGCATGGGTCCTGAGATCCTCAAAAGGTTCTACAGCTGCAACATCGAGAGCATCCTGACTGGTTGCATCACTACCCGGTACAGCAATTGCTCGACCTCTGACCGCAAGGCACTATAGAGGGTAGTGCGTACGTCCCAGTACATCACTGGGGCTAAGCTGCCTGCCATCCAGGACCTCTACACCAGGCGGTGTCAGAGGAAGGCCCTAAAAATTGTCAAATACCCCAGCCACCCCAGTCATAGACTGTTCTCTCTACTACCGCATGGCAAGCGGTACCGGAGTGCCAAATCTAGGACAAAAAGGCTTCTCAATAGTTTTTACTCCCAAGCCATAAGACTCCCGAACAGGTAGTCAAATGGCTTCCCGGACTATGTCACTCCCCCACCCCTCTTTTTACGCTGCTGCTACTCTCTGTTTATCATATATGCATAGCCATATTTAACTATACATTCATGTACATACTACCTCAATTGGGCCGAACAACCAGTGTTCACGCACATTGGCTAACCGGGCTATCTGCATTGTGTCTCACCCACCACCCGCCAACCCCTCTTTTATGCTACTGCTACTCTCTGTTCATCATATATGCATAGTCACTTTAACCATATCTACATGTACACACTACCTCAATCAGCCTGACTAACCGGTGTCTGTATGTAGCCGTGCTACTATTACTGTTGTTTTATTTCTTTACTTACCTATTGTTCACCAAATATATTTTTTGCACTATTGGTTAGAGCCTATAAGTAAGCATTTCACTGTAAGGTGAAACAACACCTGTTGTATTTGGTGCATGTGACAAATAAACTTTGATTTGAAACACTCACTCTATCATTTGCTCTGGTTAAAAGCAGTGGTTCGCGCTTTCAGTTTCACGCGAATGCTGCCATCCAGCCACGGTTTCTAGTTTGGGAATGTTTTAATCGTTGCTGTGGGTACGACATCGTCAATGCACTTTCTAATGAACTCGCTCACCGAATCAGCGTATTCGTCAATATTGTTGTTGGACGCAATGCGGAACATATCCCAATCCACGTGATCAAAGCAGTCTTGAAGCATGGAATCAGATTGGTCGGACCAGCGTTGAACAGACCTGAGCGAGGGAGCTTGTTGTTTTAGTTTCTGTTTGTAGGCTGGAAGCAACAAAATGGAGTCGTGGTCAGCTTTTCCGAAGGAGGGCGGGGGAGGGCCTTATATGCGTCGCGGAAGTTAGTATAACAATGATCCAAGGTTTTACCAGCCCTGGTAGCACAATCGATATGCTGATAGAATTTAGGGAGTTTTGTTTTCAGATTAGCCTTGTTAAAATCCCCAGCTACAATGAATGCAGCCTCAGGGTGTGTGGTTTCCAGTTTACAAAGAGTCAGATAAAGTTCGTTCAGGGCCATCGATGTGTCTGCTTGGGGGGGAATATATACGGCTGTGATTATAATCGAAGAGAATTCCCTTGGTAGATAATGCGGTCGACATTTGATTGTGAGGAATTCTAGATCAGGTGAACAGAATGACTTGAGTTCCTGTATGTTGTTATGATCACACCACGTCTTGTTAATCATAAGGCATACACCCCCGCCCCTCTTCTTACCAGAAAGATGTTTGTTTCTGTCGGCGCGATGCGTGAAGAAACCAGCTGGCTGCACCGACTCCGTTAGCGTCTCTTGAGTGAGCCATGTTTCCGTGAAGCAGATCTCTCTGGAATGTTACCCTTGCTCGGATTTCATCAACCTTATTGTCAAGAGACTGGACATTGGCGAGTAGTATGCTAGGGAGTGGAGCGCGATGTGCCCGTCTCCGAAGCCTGACCAGGAGACCGCTTCGTTTGCCCCTTTTACGGCGTCGCTTAGGGTCGCCGGCTGGGATCAGATCCATTGTATTGGGTGGAAGGCAAAACACTGGATCCGCTTCGGGAAAGTCATATTCCTGGTTGTAACGATGGTGAGTTGACGTTGCTCTTATATTCAGTAGTTCCTCCCGACTGTATGTAATGAAACCTAAGATTACCCGGGGTACCAATGTAAGGAATAACACATAAAAAAACAAAATACTTCATATTTTCCTAGGAACGCGAAGCAAGGCGGCCATCTCGGTCGGCGCCGGAAGTTTAACAGATTTAGTGCCTTATCTGGGTACCTGGAAGGTAGAGCATTGCAGTAGTCTAATCTAGAAATTACAAAAGCATGGATTAGCTTTCTGCATAATTCTTTTACAAAAAGTTTCAGATTTTTGCAATGTTAAGAAGATGTAAAAAAGCTGTCCTTTAAATATTCTCTATATGTTCGTCAAAAGAGAGATCAGGGTCCAGAGCAATGCCAAGGTCCTTCACAGTTTCATTTGAGACGACTGTACAACCATCAAGATTAATTGTCAGATCCAACAGAAGCTCTCTTTGTTTCTTGGGACCTAGAACAAGCATCTCTGTTTTGTCCGAGGTTAAAAGTAAAACTTTTTCCGCCTTCCACTTCCTTATGTCTGAAACACAGGCTTCCAGGGTGGGCAATTTTGGGACTTGTTTCATCAAAATGTACAGCTGTGTATCGTCCGCATAGCAGCGAAAGTTAACATAATGTTTCCGAAATACATCACCAAGAGGCAAAATGTATAGTGAAAACAATAGTGGTCCTAAAACGGAACCTTGAATACTGAAACGTACAATTGATTTGTCAGAGGACAAACCATCCACAGAGACGAACTGATATCTTTCCAAGAGATAAGATCTAAACAAGGCAAGAACTGGTCCGTGTAGACCAATTAGGGGTTCCAATCGCTCCAAAAGAATGTGGTGATCGATGGTGTCAAAAGCAGCACCAATGTCTAGGAGCACAAGGATAAATGCAGAGCCTTGGTCTGACACCATTAATAGGTAATTTACCACCTTCACAAATGCAGTCTCAGTCCGTTTCGTATACATTATTTGCCTTCAGGAAGGCAGTGAGTTGCCGTGCTACAGCATACATTGTTTTTGAGAGGAATGGGAGATTCGATATAGGCCGATAGTTTTTTATATTTTCTGGGTCAAGGTTTGGCTTTTTCAAGAGAGGCTTTATTACTGCCAATTTTAGTGAGTTTGGTACACATCCGGTGGAAAGGGAGCCGTTTGTTATGTTTAACATAGGAGAGCTAAGCACAGGAAGCAGCTCTTTCAGTAGTTTTGTTGGAATAGGGTCCAGAATGCAGCTTGAATGTTTAGAGGCGATGACTATTTCCATGAATGTGCCAAGAGATATAGGATTTAAAAAAAATTGAGTGTCTCCATTGATCCTGGGTCCTGGCAGTGTTGTGCAGATTTAGGAGAACTGAACTTTGGAGAAATACGCAGATTCAAAGAGGAGTCCATAATTTGATTTCTAATGATCATGATTGTCATGACTCTCCTGGCTGAAGATCCAAGGCCTCAGATCAGCTTGGCAAATGGCTGACGATGACCAGACCCCTCTCACCCACAGAAGAGGAAAGGGGGGGCTGGGACGGTTTTGACACCTTAACACTCTGTCATAAATTAGGGAGGGGGGGAATCTCCCTCCTGCTCTTCAGTATCAAAAAAAGGAATGCCTTTCTCCCCCTGAATACTTTTGCCGCCAAAACTATAACACCCAAAAAGTGAACACTGGAACAATATTTCTAAGATAGGAATGTAAAGAATTGTCAGTGGGGATCTAAAGAATAATCATGTCATATTGCTTGTCATTTTCTAATGTTATTAAAAACTTTATGAACCAAATACTGTAACTTAGGAAGGAAACCCCCTTTGGCTGTCAAGTTTCCATCCAATACATTGTGAATACAATATTACAAACTATGAAACAATTTTTGTTAAGAAAGGAATGATTTTGGTTTTCACATGAATGAAAGTCACGTCACGGCATTAACTTTTCGTCAAAGAAGTTAATGAATTAATCACTGCTGAAGTGAATGCTCCTTTTTAGTTAGCTTTTCAACAGTATCAAAAATACATGTTGGATTTTTCCTATTTTCATCAATTAGGATTGAAAAATAGGATGGTCGAGCAGCAGTGAGGGCCCTTCGTTATTGCATGGTAGGTACTGTCTTTCCAAGCTAGTCGGAAGACTTCCAGTTTGGTGGAGCACCATTTCCGTTCCAATTTTCTGCTTCAGGGCTCGGGTGTTTTCTGTCCAGCAGGGAGCTAGTTTCTTGTGAGAAATTGTATCTGTTTTTAGTGGTGCAACTGCATCTAGGGTATTACGAAAAGTTAAATTGAGTTCCTCAGTTAGGTGGTTAACCAATTGTTGTACTCTGACATCCTTGGGTAGCTGAAGGGAGTGTGGAAGGGCATCTAGGAATCTTTCGGTTGTCAGAGAATTGATAGCACGGCTTTTGATGATCCTTGGTTGCGGTCAGATTATTTGTTGTCATTGCAAACGTAATAAGATGGTGGTCCGATAGTCCAGGACTTTGAGGAAACACGTTCACGACTGTCCACAATATTTATTCCACAGCACAAAACTAGGTCCAGGGTATGACTGTGGCAGTGAGTAGGTCCGGAGACATGTTGGATAAAACCCACTGAGTCAATGATGGCTTCGAAAGCCTTTTAGAGTGGGTCTGTGGACTTTTCCATGTGAATATTAAAGTCACCAAAAATGTGAATATTTTCTGCCATGACTACAAGGTCTGATAGGAATTAAGGGAACTCAGTGAGGAACGCTGTATACGACAGTAGCTATAAAAGGTGATTGAGTAGCATAGATTTCATGACTAGAAGCTCAAAAGATGAAAACGCAGTCATTTTGTTTCTGTAAATTTAAATTTGCTATCATAAAAGTTAGCCACACCTCCGCGGGAAGCGCGGGGGATATGGTCACTATTGGAACCAGAAAGAGAGGCCTCATTTAACACAGTTAATTCAACAGGCTTAAGCCATGTTTCATTCAGGCCAATCACATCAAGATTATAATCAGTGATTAGTTCATTGACTATAACTGCCTTGAAAGTGAGGGATCTAACATTAAGTAGCCCTATTTTGAGATGTGAGAAATCACAATCTCTTTCAGTAATGACTGGAATGGAGGAGGTCTTTATTCCAGTGAGATTGCTAAAGCGAATACCGCCATGTTTAGTTTTGCCAAACCTAGATCGGGGCACAGACACAGTCTCAATGGGGATGGCTGAGCTGACTACACTGACTATGCTAGTGGCAGATTCCACTAAGCTGGAAGTCTGGCTGAAAACCTGCTGCCTGGCCTGCACCCTATCTGATTGTGGAGCTAGAGGAGTTAAAGCCCTGTCTCTGACTCGTGCAGTGGAGGAGATCTTCGTGGGCTATAATCAGCCTTGTCTCAGGGTAGTAGGTTGGTGGTCTGCGGATATCCCTCTAGTGGTGTGGGGGCTGTGCTTTGGAAAGGTGGGGGGAGGGTTATATCCTGACTGGTTGGCCCTGGATGGGGCCACAGCAACGATTAAAACATTCCCAAACCAGAAACCGTGGATTGACGACAGCATTCGCGTGAAACTGAAAGCGCGAACCACTGCTTTTAACCAGGGCAAGGTGACCGGAAACATGACCGAATACAAACAGTGTAGCTATTCTCTCCGCAAGGCTATCAAACAGGCTAAGTCCCAGTACAGAGACAAAATAGAGTCGCAATTCAACAGCTCAGACACAAGAGGTATGTGGCAGGGTCTACAGTCTATCACGGATTACAAAAAGAAAACCAGCCCCGTCGCGGACCAGGATGTCTTGCTCCCAGACAGGCTAAATAACTTTTTTGCCCGCTTTGAGGACAATACAGTGCCACTGACACGGCCCGCTACCAAAACCTGCGGGCTCTCCTTCACTGCAGCCGAGGTGAGTAAAACATTTAAACGTGTTAACCCTCGCAAGGCTGCAGCCCAGACGGCATTCCCAGCCGCGTCCTCAGAGCATGCGCAGACCAGCTGGCTGGTGTGTTTACGGACATATTCAATCAATCCTTATCCCAGTCTGCTGTTCCCACATGCTTCAAGGGGCCACCATTGTTCCTGTTCCCAAGAAAGCTAAGGTAACTGAGCTAAACGACTACCGCCCCGTAGCACTCACTTCCGTCATCATGAAGTGCTTTGAGAGACTAGTCAAGGACCATATCACCTCCACCCTACCGGACACCCTAGACCAGGGGTGTCAAAGTCAAATGGACGGAGGGCCAAATAAAAAATTTAGCTACAAGCCGAGGGCCGGACTGTTCGAATGTTCATTGAAAAATTTTTAAATGACGCATATAGTCTAGTGAACCTAATTGAACCTACTGAAAACCTAACAAATATATTCCAATATGACAGATAAATAAAGCAATATTTTCTTATGGCTCTGCAGTAATCTTTAATTTTCAACAGACACAAAAGACAAATTTCCTTTATATAAAAATCCCATAACATGAACATTAAATGAAAGAAACCGGTATTCAAGGCACCATCAGTAGCCTATATTTTCTATTTTAGCAAAAGTGGGCTAAATTTACTTCAAAGAAAAAAACTATAATAGCAATTTTCTATCATCCACTCAACTGAAATATTTTTAAAATATAATTGGATTGAAATACAATAAAATAAAGTGCAAAAATCTATTAATCAAAAACAACACTTTGTTAAGGAGAAGTAACATGCAGTGAAAACAAATATTAAACTTTAACTTTTAAACTTGAACTGAGTAAAAACTCTAAATATGTGATTGCACAGTAATGTTCACTTGTTGAGGTTGAGGGTGATACTTGGTGTCCCATCTTTTCCACAAGTTCATCAATGTTCGGGGTAAGGCTCTGAGCTGAGGAAATCCTCAGAATTGAGTGGAGGTGTTCAGCAGTAAGTCGACTTCTGTGTGATGTTTTCAGGTTCATCAAAGAAAACAGTTGTTCACACAGGTATGTGCTGCCAAACATAGACAACGTTTGAGCAGCCTGGATGCGCAGCTGGGGCATTTGTGTCGGGGAGGAAACGGGCGAACTCCGCAGCACCCACTGCCGCAATTTTGCCCTCAGTGCATCATTGCATTGGAGGTCAATCAACTCCATTTGGAGGTTTGGTGGTGAGCTTTCCACGTCAACAGCAAATGGGTTACCGAGCAGTTCCAACCTGCTTTTTTGTGCTTCAAAGTCAGCAAATCGGCGTCGAAAGTCAGCGGCAAGCATACCTATTTTATCAGCCAACTGTGCGCTCGGAACGCACTGGTAGAGAGCTTCTCTTTCAGTCTGGCAGCTGGGAAAGTGGCTCAAATCTTCTTTCCGCATCGCGTCTCCCACAGAGTCAGTTTGGTTTTAAATGCCTTCACTGTACTGTACATATCAGAGATGACATGATCCCGACCCTGCAGCTGCAAGTCATTGCATTCAGATGACTCGTAATGTCACACAGAAAAGCCATTTCACACAGAAACATTTCGTCTCGGAGTTGTGTTGTGTCTTTCCCTTTGCTGTCCAAGAACAGACAAATCTCCTCACGAAGCTCGAAACATCTTTGAAGCACCTTTCCCTGGCTTAGCCATCGCACCTCTGTGTGATAAGGCAAATCACCATGCTCCGTTTCTAACTCCGTCAGAAATGCCTTGAACTGGCGGTGATTCAAACCTTTGGCTCTGATAAAGTTAACTGTGCGCGTGATGATGCTCATTACATGCTCCATTTTCAAGGCTTTACCGCACAACGCTTCCTGGTGTATGATACAATGATAAGCTGTCAGCTCACCTGTCGCGTTTTCCTCTTTCATCTTTTCCCGTATCTTCGCCACCAGTCCGCTCCTGTGTCCACACATCGCAGGTGCTCCGTCGGTTGTCAAACCCACGAGTTTTTCCCAAGGCAGCTCCATCTCATTTACACATCTTGACACCTCTTCATACAAATCATGCCCCGTAGTTGTGCCATGCATAGGACGTAAAGCCAAAAACTCCTCTGTCACGCTTAGGCTGGAGTCCACTCCGCGGATGAAAATTGACAACTGGGCAATGTCAGAAATGTCGGTGCTCTCATCCACAGCCAGGAATATGCAATGAAATCTTTTCCCTTTTTCACAAGCTGCTCTTTTAGATTGATGGACAACTGGTCTACTCTCTCGGCAATGGTGTTTCTGCTCAGACTCACATTTAAAAAGAGTTGCCTTTTTCTGGGCAAACTTCGTCCAAACTTTAATCATGCAGTTTTTGATGAAATCCCCCTCCGTAAATGGCCGGGCTGATTTAGCGATCTCTTCTGCCAAATAAAACTGCCTTGACAGCAGCCTGGCCTTGTGATTTGGCTTTTTTGAACAGAGCCTGTCGAGATTTGAGGCCTCGTTTTAATTCCTCTGCCTTTTGTAGCCTTTGTTCCATGTCCATATTCTTGTTTTTGTCCGCGTGTTTCGTTTCATAATGTCGTCTCAGATTATACTCTTTCAGTACCGCCACACTTTCTCCACACAGAAGACACACAGGTTTTCCAGCTACCTCCGTGAACTATACTCCGACTCCACCTTGTTTGAAACCCCCGGTTCTCAGTGTCCACCTTCCGTTTTGCCATTTTTGATGGGTATCTGAAAGTTAATTTTACTGTGATGCTGACGACTGCTGTGCCAATAAATATTGAAATGAAGCAGCCTACTGCTCGGTGCGTCACCGTTGCATTGTGGGAAATGTAGTATTGGTGCGTGTAAAAGATCTGCGGGCTGCCGGCTTGCTGCGCGTCTGCGGGCCGGTTCTAATAATAAATCAAGATCATCCCAGGGGCCGTAAAAAACCTTCTCGCGGGCCGGATGTGGGCCGCGGGCCTTGACTCTGACATATGTGCCCTAGACCACTCCAATTTGCTTACCGACCCAATAGGTCCACAGACGACGCAATCGCAACCACACTGCACACTGCCCTAACCCATCTGGACAAGAGGAATACCTATGTGAGAATGCTGTTCATCGACTACAGCTCAGCATTTAACACCATAGTACCCTCCAAATCGCATCAAGCTCGAGACCCTGGGTCTCGACCCCGCCCTGTGCAACTGGGTCCTGGACTTCCTGACGGGCCGCCCCAGGTGGTGAGGGTAGGTAACAACATCTCCACCCGCTGATCCTCAACACTGGGCCCCACAAGGGTGCGTTCTGAGCCCTCTCCTGTACTCCCTGTTCACCCACGACTGCGTGGCCATGCACGCCTCCAACTCAATCATCAAGTTTGCGGATGACACTACAGTGGTAGGCTTGATTACCAACAACGACGAGACGGCCTACAGGGAGGAGTGAGGGCCCTCGGAGTGTGGTGTCAGGAAAATAACCTCACACTCAACGTCACAAAACAAAGGAGATGATTGTGGACTTCAGGAAACAGCAGAGGAGGCACCCCCCTATCCACATCGACGGGTCAGTAGTGGAGAAGGTGGAAAGTTTTAAGTTCCTCGGTGTACACATCACGGACAAACTGAATTGTCCACCCACACAGACAGCGTTGTGAAGAAGGCGCAGCAGCGTCTCTTCAACCTCAGGAGGCTGAAGAAATTCGGCTTGTCACCAAAAGCACTCACAAACTTCTACAGATGCACAATCGAGAGCATCCTGTCGGGCTGTATCACCGCCTGGTACGGCAACTGCTCCGCCCACAACCGTAAGGCTCTCCAGAGGTAGTGAGGTCTGCAGAACGCATCACCGGGGCAAACTACCTGCCTCCAGGACACCTACACACCCGATGTCACAGGAAGGCCATAAAGATCATCAAGGACAACAACCAACCAAGCCACTGCCTGTTCACCCCGCTATCATCCAGAAGGCGAGGTCAGTACAGGTGCATCAAAGCAGGGACCGAGAGACTGAAAAACAGCTTCTATCTCAAGGCCATCAGACTGTTAAACAGCACCACTAACATTTAGCGGCCGCTGCCAACATACTGACTCAACTCCAGCCACTTTAAAAATGGGAATTGATGGAAATTATGTAAAAATGTACCACTAGCCACTTTAAACAATGCCACTTAATATAATGTTTACATACCCTACATTACCCATCTCATATGTATATGTATATACGTACTCTATATCATCTACTGCATCTTGCCATCTTTATGTAATACATGTACCACTAGCCACTTTAAACTATGCCACTTTATGTTACATACCCTACAGTACTCATTCATATGTATATACCGTACTCTATACCATCTACTGCATCTTGCCTATGCCGTTCTGTACCATCACTCATTCATATATCTTTATGTACATATTCTTTATCCCTTTACACTTGTGTGTATAAGGTACTAGTTGTGGAATTGTTAGATTACTTGTTGTTATTACTGCATTGTCGGAACTAGAAGCACAAGCATTTCGCTACACTCGCATTAACATCTGCTAACCATGTGTATGTGACTAATAACATTTGATTTGATTTGATTTGATTTGATTTGAGTGTCTCCCAACCCCTCCTGTCTCAGCCTCCAGTATCTATGCTGCAATAGTTTCTGTCGGGGGGCAGGGGCAGTCTGTTATATCTGGTGTAATTCTGTCTTATCTTGTGTCCTGTGTGAGTTTATGTATGCTCCCTCTAATTCTCTCTCTCTCTCCCTCCCTCCCCTCCCGAAATACCTGAGCCATAGGACCATGCCCCAGGACTACCTGGCCTGATGACTCCTTGCTGTCCCCAATCCACCTGGTTGTGCTGCTGCTCCAGTTTCAACTGTTCACCGGATGTGCTACCTTGTCCCAGACCTGCTGTTTTTTACTCTCTCTCTCTCTACCACACCTGCTGTCTCAAACTCTGAATGCTCGGTTATGAAAAGCCAACTATCATTTACTCCTGAGCTGCTGACCTTTTGTACCCTCTACAACCTCTGTGATTACTATTATTTGACCCTGCTGGTCATCTATGAACGTTTGAACATCTTGGCCATGTACTGTAATAATCTCCACCTGGCTGTGCCATGTTTGTGTCATTACAAACAGCTGGGAAGAACTATTGGATTACGACCAGGAATACGACTTTCCCGAAACTGATCCTTTGTTCGCACCCCCCAGGGCGATTGAACTGATTCCAGAAGCCGACCCAAAACAACGCCGGCGAAGGAGAGGTACTCGGAGTGGTCTTCTAGTCCGCACACCACTCACCGCTTCTGAGTATATTACTCGCAAATGTTCAGTCTCTGGATAATAAAGTTGACAATCAGGGATTGTAACATACTCTGTTTCAAGGAAACATGGCTCTCTCGGGATATACTGTCTGAATTGGTCCAGCCAATTGGGTTCTCAGTTCATCTTGCAGACAGGAATAAATATCTCTCTGGGAAGAAGAGGGGCGGGGGTTTCATGATCAATGACTCATGGTGTACAGTGCCTTGCAAAAGTATTTTCCTATTTTGTTGCAATACAACCTGTAATTTAAATAGATTTTTATTTGGATTTCATGTAATGGGCATACACAAAATAGTCCAAATTGGTGAAGTGAAATGGAAAAAATAACTTGTTTCAAAACATTCTACAAAATAAAAAACAGAAAAGTGGTGCGTGCATATGTATTCACCCCCTTTGCTATGAAACCCCTAAATAAGATCTGGTGCAACCAATTACCTTCAGAAGTCACATAATTAATTAAATAAAGTCCACCTGTGTGCAATCTAAGTGTCACATGATCTCAGTATATATACACCTGTTCTGAAAGGCCCCAGAGTCTGCAACACCACTAAGCAAGGGGCACCACCAAGCAAGCGGCACCATTTAAAAAATAAAAATAAATATTTTACCTTTATTTAACTAGGCAAGTCAGTTAAGAACAAATTCTTATTTTCAATGATGGCCTAGGAACAGTGGGTTAACTGCCTGTTCAGGGGCAGAATGACAGATTTGTACCTTGTCAGCTCAGGGATTTGAACTTGCAACCTTTCGGTTACTAGTCCAACGCTCTACCCACTAGGCTACCCTGCCGCCCCATGAAGACCAAGGAGCTCTCCAAACAGTTCAGTGACAATGCTGTGGAGATGTACAGATCAGGGTTGGGTTATAAAAAAATATCCAAACTTTGAACATCCCACAGAGCACCATTAAATCCATGATTAAAAAATGGAAAGAATATGGCACCACAACACATCTGCCAAGAGAGGGCTGCCCACCAAAACTCACAGACCAGGCAAGGAGGGCATTAATCAGAGAGGCAACAAAGAGATGAAAGATAACCTTGAAGGAGCTGCAAAGCTCCACTGCGGAGATTGGAGTATCTGTCCATAGGACCACTTTAAGCAGAACACGCCACAGAGCTAAGCTTTAAGGAAGAGTGGCCAGAAAAAAAGCCATTGCTTAAAGAAAAAAATAAGCAAACACGTTTGGTGTTCGCCAAAAGGCATGTTGGAGACTCCCCTAACATATGGAAGAAGGTACTCTGGTCAGATGAAACTAAAATGTAGCTTTTTGGCCATCAAGGAAAACCCTATGTTTGGCGCAAACCCAACACCTCTCATCATCCCTAGAAAACCATCCCCACATGAAGCATGGTGGTGGCAGCATCATGCCGTGGGGATGTTTTTCATTGGCAGGGACTGGGAAACTGGTCAGAATTGAAGGAATGATGGATGGCGCTAAATACAGGGAAATTCTTGAGGTGAAACCTGTTTCAGTCTTCCAGAGATGTGAGACTGAGACGGAGGTTCACCTTCCAGCAGGACATGACCCTAAGCATACTGCTAAAGCAACACTAGAGTGGTTTAAGGGGAATCATTTAAATGTCTTGGAATGGCCTAGTCATAGCCCAGACCTCAATCCAATTGAGAATATGTGGTATGACTTAAAGATTGCTGTACACCAGCGGAACCCATACAACTTGAAGGAGCTGGAGCAGTTTTTCCTTGAAGAATGGGCAGAAATCCAGTGGCTAGATGTGCCAAGCTTATAAAGACATACCCCAAGAGAATTACAGCTGTAATGCAAAAGGTGGCTCTACAAAGTATTGAATAGTTATGCACGTTCAAATGTTCTGTTTTTTGTCTTATCTTGTTTGTTTCACAATGAAAAATATTTTGCATCTTCAAAGTGGTAGGCATGTTGTGTAAATCAAATGATAAAAGAAAAATATATATTTTAATTCCAGATTGTAAGGCAACAAAATAGGAAAATGCCAAGGGGGTGATTACATTCGCAAGCCACTGTAATTGTGATAACATACAGGAACTCAAGTTCTTTTGTTCACCCGAGCTAGAATACTTCACAATCAAATGCCGACCGTATTATCTCCCAAGATAATTTTCTTCGGATATAGTCACGGCCGTGTATATCCCCCCTCAAGCCGATACCACGAGGGCCCTCAAAGAACTTCACTGGACTTTATGCAAACTGGAATCCACATGTCCTGAGGCTGCATTTATTGTAGCAGGGGATTTTAATGAACAAAGCAAATTTGAGGAAAAGGCTGCCAAAGTTCTATCAACATATCGACTGTAGTACTCGTGCTGCTTAAACACTCTACCACTGTTACTCCAACTTCCGGGAAGGCTCCTCCACCCCCCTTTCGGCAAATCTGACCACGACTCCATTTTGCTCCCACCCTTCCTATAAGCAGAAACTCAAACAGGATGTACCAGTGACTAGAACCATTCAACGCTGGTCTGACCAATCAAAATCCACGCTTCAAGATTGTTTGATCACGTGGTCTGGGATATGTTCCGGGTAGCTTCAGAGAATAACATTGACGTATATACTGACACAGTGACTGAGTTTATCAGGAAGTGCATAGGAGATGTTGTACCCACTGTGACTAATAAAACCTACCCTAATCAGAAACCGTGGATAGATGGCAGCATTCATGGAAAACTGAAAGTGCGAACCACCGCATTTAACCATGGCAAGGTGACTGGGAATATGGCAGTGTATTTATTCCCTGCGCAAGGCAATCAACCAGGATAAACGTCAGTATAGAGACCAAGTGGAGTCGCAATTCAACGGCTCAGACACGAGACGTATGTGGCAGGGTCTACAAACAATCATGGACTACAAAAGGAAAACCAGCCACGTCGTGGACACCAACGTCTTGCTTTCGGATAAGCTAAACACCTTCTTCACCCACTTTGAGGATAACACAGTGCCACCGACATGGACCGCTACCAAGGACTGTGGGCTCTCCTTCTCTGTGGCTGACTTGAGTAAGACATTTAAACATTTCAACCCTCGCAAGGCGGCCCAGGCGGCATCCCTAGCTGCATCCTCAGAGCATGCGCAGACCAGCTAGCTGGTGTGTTTACGGACATATTCAATCTCTCCCTATCCCAGTTTTCTGTCCACACATGCTTCAAGATGGTCACCATTGTTCCTGTACCCAAGAAAGCAAAGGTAACTGAACTTAATGACTATCGCCCCGTAGCACTCACTACTGTCATCATGAAGTGCTTTTAGAGACTTGTCAAGGATCATATCACCTCTACCTTACCTGTCACCCTAGATCCACTTCAATTTGCTTACCGCCCCAATAGATCCACAGACGATGCAATCGCCATCACACTGCACACTGCCCTATCCCATCTGGATAAGAGGAATACCTATGTACGAATGCTGTTCATTGACTATAGCTCATCATTCAACACCATAGTACCCTCCAAGCTCACCATCAAGCTCAAGGCCCTAGGTCTGAACCCCACCCTGTGCAACTGGGTCCCGGACTTCCTGATGGGCCGCGCCCAGGTGGTAAAGGTAGGAAACAACATCTCCACTTCGCTGATCTTCAACACTGGGGCCCCACAAGGGTGCGTGCTCAGCCCCCTCCTGTAGTCACTGTTCACCCATGACTGCGTGGCCAAGCACACCTTCAACTCAATCATCAAGTTTGCAGACGACACAACAGTAGTAGGCTTGATTACCAACAATGACGAGACAGCCTACAGGGAGGAGGTGAGGGCTCTGGGAGTGTGGTGCCAGGAAAATAACCACTCACTCAATGTCAAAGAAACAAAGGAAATGATCATGGACTTTAGGAAACAGCAGAGGGAGCAACCCCCTATCCACATTGATGGGAATGCAGTGGAGGCGCAACAGCGCCTCTTCAACCTCAGGAGGCTGAAGAAATTTGTCTTGTCACCTAGAACTCTCACAAACTTTTACAGATGCACAATTGAGAGCATCCTATCAGGTTGTATCAACGCTTGGTACGGCAACTGCACTGCCCGCAACCAAACGGGTACTCCAGAGGGTAGTGCGGTCTGCCCAACGCATCACCAGGGGCAAACTACCTGCCCTCCAGGACACCTACAGCACCCAATATCTCAGGAAGGCCAAAAAGATCATCAAGGACAACAACCACCCAAGCCACTTTCTATTCACCCCGCTACCATCCACTGAAATTAATGTAGGAGAATATAACACATTAGATCTGGTAAAAGATTATACAAAGTAAAAAACCTGCCTTTATTATATATATATTTTTTTACCATCATCTTTGAAATGCAAGACAAAAGCCATAATGTATTATTCCAGACCAGGCGCAATTTAGATTCTGGCCACGAGATGGCAGCAGTGTATGTGCAAAGGTCTAGACTGAACCAATGAACCATTGCATATCTGTTCAAAATGTTGTATCAAGACTGCCCAAATGTGCCTAATTGGTTTATTAATACATTTTCAAGTTCATAATTGTGCACTCTCCTCAAACAATAGCATTGTATTATTTCACTGTAATAGCTACTGTAAATTGGACAGTGAAGTTAGATTAAAAATAATTAAAATTTCTGCCCATATCAGATATGTCTATGTCCAGGGAAATGTTCATGTTACTTACAACAAACCCAACAAACCTCATGCTAATCACATTAGCCTACATTAGCTTAACAGTCCCATGGGGGGAGGGCACCGATTCTGTAGAGTTTAAATAGCCATCACTAGTACATAGAGGTTGCTCCTATATACATAGGCTTGAAATCACTGGCCACTTTAATAAACAGAACACTAGTCAATTTAATAATGTTTACATATCTTGCATTGCTCATCTCAAATGTATATACTGTATTCTATACTGAATGAATCCAAGATGGCGTAGCAGTCAGATGTCCTTTGTCCTCGTCCTGTCCCGTGTATATATTTTTTATATATTTTTCTTCGCATTTCTTTTTATATATTTTTTTTTTCTTCTTAAAAACTCAACTTCAAAACACTCTCCTGCAACCTACCTCACCAAATGTGGTGCGGATCTGTTTTTTTTTTCTCCTCAAAGGTATTATTCACCTCGTATCCGAAATCTACAACAGAAGCTAGCCAGAAGTTAGCCAGCTCACAAGCTAACGTGAGTAGTTCAGCTAACCACAGCTAGCGCTTATCAGCTATCCTTTAGCTCGGAAAACTATTGCCAGTTTTGTACAACGCGACTCAGACCAAGCATACCAGACCTATTTTCTCTCAATATCCCCGGATTTTTACCGCAAGCTCTGGACATTTACACCTGGATCTTGCAGCTAACTAGCTGCTATCCGAGTGACTATTGGCTAACATCAATTCCGGAGCAAACACCAATTATCCCGGAGCTAGCCAGCTGAAGAGTTCCATCAGCCACTCCTGGGCTACAATCACCTATCCGGACCCGTTTTACTGCGATGCGGAGCCCCACCGGGCCTTCACGACTGGGATACCGACGTTATCTGCCCGAGGGAGTTATTCAACTGGCCCCTCCATCGCGACGTAACCTGAACGCCCATATGCTAACTGCGGCCCGCTAATCGTTAGCTGTCTTGAGCATATCGGCTGCTATCTGACAGGTCTATCGAACAATCTTACGCCGCGGGCTAGCTTAGTGGAGGCCTCACTGCTCCATCTACGGCTGCCCCCTGGACACTAATCACTTGGCTACATAGCTGATGCTTGCTTGACTGTCCATTAATTCACGGTACTCCATTCCGTTTATTTGTGTTTTATCTGTCGGCTCTGTGCTTTAACTCAGGATCTGTGTGTAGTTAATCCGACCCTCTCTGCCTAGCCGTCGCCATTTTTACCTGCTGCTGCTGTGTTAACTGACTAGCTGCTGTTGTTCACCTGTTGTTTTAGCTAGCTCTCAATCAAGACCTGCAATCACCTTTATGCCTTATTGTATGTCTCCCTCAAATATCAATATGCCTTGCATACTGTTGTTCAGGCTAGTTATCATTGTTTTGGTTTGCAATGGACCCCGTAGTTCCACTCTCCGTACCTCCGATACCTCCTTTGTCCCACCCCCACACATGCGGTGACCTCACCCATTGAGACCAGCATGTCCAGAGATACAACCTCTCTTATCATCACCCAGTGCCTGGGCTTGCCTCCGCTGTACCACGCCCCACCATACCCCTGTCTGCACATTATGCCCAGAATCTATTCTACCACGCCCATAAATCTGCTCCTTTTATTCTTTGTCCCCAACGCTCTAGCGCGACCAGTTTTGATAGCCTTTAGCCGCACCCTCATCCTACTACTCCTCTGTTCCTCGGGTGATGTGGAGGTAAACCCAGGCCCTGCATGTCCCCAGTCACCCTCATTTGTTGACTTCTGTGATCGAAAAAGCCTTGGCCTCATGCATGTCAACATCAGAAGCCTCCTCCCTAAGTTTGCCTTACTCACCGCTTTAGCACACTCTGCCAACCCTGATGTCCTTGCCGTGTCCGAATCCTGGCTTAGGAAGGCCACCAAAAATTCTGAGATTTCCATACCCAACTATAACACTTTCCGTCAAGATAGAACTGCCAAAGGGGGAGGAGTTGCAATCTACTGCAGAGATAGCCTGCAAAGTTCTGTCATACTTTCCAGGTCTATGCCCAAACAGTTCGAACTTCTAATTTTAAAAATTAATCTCTCCAGAAATAAGTCTCTCACTGTTGCCGCTGCTACTGACCCCCTCAGCTCCCAGCTGTGCCCTGGACACCATCTGTGAATTGATCGCTCCCATCTAGCTTCAGAGTTTGTTCTGTTAGGTGACCTAAACTGGGATATGCTTAACACCCCGGCAGTCCTACAATCCAAGCTTGATGCCCTCAATCTCACACAAATCATCAAGGAACCCACCAGGTACAACCCTAAATCCGTAAACATGGGCACCCTAATAGACATTATCCTTACCAACCTGCCCTCCAAATACACCTCTGCTGTCTTCAATCAAGATCTCAGTGATCACTGCCTCATTGCCTGTATCCGCCACGGGGTCCGCGGTCAAACGACCACCCCTCATCACTGTCAAACGCTCCCTAAAACACTTCTGCGAGCAGGCCTTTCTAATCGACCTGGCCCGGGTACCCTGGAAGGATATTGACCTCATCCCGTCAGTTGAGGATGCCTGGTCATTCTTTAAATGTTACTTCCTCACCATATTAGACAAGCATGCTCCGTTCAAAAAATGCAGAACCAAGAACAGATATAGCCCTTGGTTCACTCCAGACCTGACTGCCCTGACCAGCACAAAAACATCCTGTGGCGAACTGCAATAGCATCGAAGAGCCCCCGCGATATGCAACTGTTCAGGGAAGTCAGGAACCAATACACGCAGTCAGTCAGGAAAGCAAAGGCCAGCTTTTTCAAGCAGAAATTTGCATCCTGTAGCTCTAACTCCAAAAAGTTCTGGGATACTGTAAAGTCCATGGAGAACAAGAGCACCTCCTCCCAGCTGCCCACTGCACTGAGGCTAGGGTAACACGGTCACCACCGATAAATCCGTGATAATCGAAGACTTCAACAAGCATTTCTCAATGGCTGGCCATGCTTCCTGCTGGCGACTCCAACCTTGGCCAACAGCCCCGCCCCCTCGCTGCTACTCGCCCAAGCCTCCCCAGCTTCTCCTTTACCCAAATCCAGATAGCAGATGTTCTGAAAGAGCTGAGAAACCTGGACCCATACAAATCAGCTGGGCTTGACAATCTGGACCCCCTATTGTCTGAAACTGTCCGCCGCATTGTCGCACCCCCTATCACCAGCCTGTTAACCTCTCCTTCGTATCATCTGAGATCTCCCAAGGATTGGAAAGCTGCCGCGGTCATCCCCTCTTCAAAGGGAGAGACACCCTGGACCAAACTGTTACAGACCTATATCCATCCTGCCCTGCCATCTAAGGTCTTCGAAAGCCAAGTCAACAAACAGATCACTGACCATCTCGAATCCCACCGTACCTTCTCCGCTGTGCAATCCGGTTTCCGAGCCGGTCATGGTGCACCTCAGCCACGCTCAAGGTACTAAACGATATCATAACCGCCATCGATAAAGACATTACTGTGCAGCCGTTCTTCATCGACCTGGCCAAGGCTTTCGACTCTGTCCAATCACCATATTCTTATCGGCAGAGCTCAGTAGCCTGGTTTTTCTAATGACTGCCTTGGCCTGGATTCACCAACTACTTTGCAGACAGAGTTCAGTGTGTCAAATCGGAGGGCATGTTGTCCGGTCCTCTGGCAGTCTCTATGGGGGTACCACAGGGTTCAATTCTCGGGCCGACTCTTTTCTCTGTATACATCAATGATGTTGCTCTTGCTGCGGGCGATTCCCTGCCCACCTCTACGCAGACGACACCATTCTATATACTTCCGGCCCTTCCTTGGACACTGTGCTATCTAAACCTCCAAACGAGCTTCAATGCCATACAACACTCCTTCCGTGGCCTCCAACTGCTCTTAAACGCTAGTAAAACCAAATGCATGCTTTTCAACCGTTCGCTGCCTGCACCCGCACGCCCGACTAGCATCACCACCCTGGACGGTTCCGACCTAGAATATGTGGCATCTATAAGTACCTAGGTGTCTGGCTAGACTGCAAACTCTCCTTCCAGACTCATATCAAACATTCTCCAATCCAAAATCAAAGCAAGAATCGGCTTTCTATTCCGCAACAAAGCCTCCTTCCACTCACGCCGCCAAACTTACCCTAGTAAAACTGACTATCCTACCGATCCTCGACTTCGGCGATGTCATCTACAAAATAGCTTCCAATACTCTACTCAGCAAACTGGATGCAGTTTATCACAGTGCCATTCGTTTTGTTACTAAAGCACCTTATACGACCCACCACTGCGACCTGTATGCCCTAGTCGGCTGGCCCTCGCTACATGTTCGTCGTCAGACCCACTGGCTCCAGGTCATCTACAAGGCTATGCTAGGTAAAGTGCCGCCTTTATCTCAGTTCACTGGTCACGATGGCTACACCCACCCGCAACACGCCGCTCCAGCAGGTGTATCTCACTGATCATCCCTAAAGCCAAAACCTCATTTGGACGCCTTTCCTTCCAGTTCTCTGCTGCCTGCGACTGGAAGAATTGCAAAAATCTCTGAAGTTGGAGACTTTTATCTCCCTCAACAACTTTTAAAAATCTGCTATCCGAGCAGCTAACCGATCGCTGCAGCTGTACATAGTCCATCTGTAAACTACCCACCCAATTTACCTACCTCACCCCCCATACTGCTTTTATTTATTTACTTTTCTGCTCTTTTGCACACCAGTATCTCTTCTTGCACATGATCATCTGATGATTTATCACTCCAGTGTTAATCTGCTAAATTGTAATTATTCGATTTATTGCCTACCTCATGCCTTTTGCACACATTGTATATAGATTCTCTTTTTTTTCTTTTTTCTACCATGTTATTGACTTGTTTATTGTTTACTCCATGTGTAACTCTGTGTTGTCTGTTCACACTGCTATGCTTTATCTTGGCCAGGTCGCAGTTGCAAATGAGAACTTGTTCTCAACTAGCCTACCTGGTTAAATAAAGGTGAAATAAAAAATAAATAAAAAAATACTATTCTACTGTTTATTAGTATATGCCGCTCTGACATTGCTCGTCCATATATCTATATATTCTTAATTACATTCCTTTACTTAGATTTGTGTGTACTGGGTATATGTTGTGAAATTGCTAGATATTACTTGTTAGATATTACTGCACTGTCAGAGCTAGAAACACAAGCATTTGCTACACCCGCAATAACATCTGCTCAGCATGTGTATGTGACCAATAAAATGTGATTTCATTTGATTTGAGAAGAGTACTGGCCACCCCTCAGAGCCTGGTTCCACTCTATGTTTCTTCCTAGGTTCTGTGCCTTTCTAGGGAGTTTTTCCTAGCCACTGTGCTTCTACATCTGCATTGCTTGCTGTTTGGGGTTTTAGGCTGGGTTTTGACATTTGATGATGTAAAAAGGGCTTTATAAATACATTTGATTGATGGAGGAAACTGGGCACCATACCTACGGGGAACTATGGTGGTGACAGCATCATGCTGTGGGGATGTTTTTCAGTGGAAGGGACTCGGAGATTAGTCAGGATCGAGGGAAAGATGAATGGCGCAAAGTACAGAGAGATCCTTGATGAAAACCTTCTCCAGAGTGATCAGGACCTCAGACTGGGGCGTAGGTTCACCTTCCAATAGGACAATGACCCTAGGCACACAGCCAAGACAACGCAGCAGTGGCTTCGGGACAAGTCTCTGAATGTCCTTGAATGGCCCAGCCAGAGCCCGGACTTGAAAATAGCTGAAAATAGCTGTCCTCATCCAACCTGACAGAACTTGAGAGTATCTGCAGATAAGAATGGGAGAAACTCTCCAAATACAGGTGTGCCAACCTTGTAGCGTCATACCCAAGAAGACTCAAGGCTGTAATCACTGCCAAAGGTGCTACAACAAAGCACAAAGGCTCTGAATACTTATGCAAATGTGATATTTCAGTTTATATACATTTTCAACATTTTCGAAAAACCAATTTTTGCTTTGTCATTATGGGGTATTGTATGCAGATTGATTAGATTTTTGTTTGTTTCCATAACGCTATAACATAACAAAATGTGGAAAAGTCAAGGGGTCTGAATACTTTCCGAATGCACTGTAGTATGCTTACTTACTTGACCGTGTTCTTAATATTTCTTATTTTTATATATTGTGTGTTTTGTTCTACCTTGTTATTTTTTGTATTACATTGTTATTGATTACTGCATTGTTGGGGTTAGAGCTTGCAAGAAAGGCATTTGACTTGTGCATGTAACATAACATTTTTAAACTTAAACTGAATTAAACAAAAGTTTTGAACAGGCTATATTGCAGCAATTACCAACAAAGGCTTGTGCCTACGATACCCAGCAAATGATAGCAATAGGCTAATGTTATTTTTTTTTTTTACAATAGATCTACTTATAACCTATCTTAAACTGAATATGGAGCACACACTTAAAAAGACAGATCAAACTTAATTTAGACAATGAAAATGTCTCAACATAATTATATAAAACACGTTTTGCATATTTAAATAACTGTTTTTGATTAATATATAGGCTTACAATAATAACAATGATATGCAATAATACTAATGATAAAACAAATTATTATAAATATGAAAATACATACATTAAGTTCCAAAATTGCATCCGACATGAATAGCGAGTTGCACAGTATAGCCTGCATTTGACCACGCCAGTGTTTTTCTCATCTTAGTCCACTACAATATTAAAACGTATATTCAATTCCTCTTGTAGGCTTTTTACTATAGGCATCTACTTTTTCCTCTAACTTTTGTTTTATTTCAATGAAAAAGGCCTCAATCTTTGCAATCAACAGCAGCTGTCACGTTCTGACCTTTATTTCCTTTGTTTTGTCTTTAATTAGTATGGTCAGGGCGTGAGTTGGGGTGGGCAGTCTATGTGTGTTTTTCTATGTTGGGGTTTCGTGTTCGGCCTGGTATGATTCTCAATCAGAGGCAGCTGTCAATCGTTGTCCCTGATTGAGAATCATACTTAGGTAGCCTGGGTTTCTCTTTTGGTTTGTGGGTGTTTGTCTTCCGGGTCAGTGTTTGTCGCCACACGGTACTGTTTCGTTCGTTCACTTCGTTTATTGTTTTGTTCCAGTGTTCTGTGTTGTTTATTAAAAAGACATGAACACTTACCACGCTGCGCTTTGGTCCGATCCTTCTTCCACCACCGACGATCGTTACAGTAGCCTAGGTCAAGGCTCCTCTCACTCTCTCTCTCAGCAGCAGGCGCAAGTGCAAGCAAGGATAGACAGAATGGCGCTGAAGCTCGAATTCAGGGTGTAGGCGATGATAGACAGCCTCTCCTGGACAATTTGGCCCCTACACTTTAATTTATGGCTTTTCATTTTTTTAGCAGCCAAAGGCCAATAATTACCGGCTAATGGAAACCCTGGCGCATTTTCACATTAGAGTTGTGTTTCCATCAAATTGACTTTTTGCGGATAAAAGTCTGTGCATGAATATGTAATGCACATAAAAATAACTTTTGTTGTTAAATTCCCATGTACCAAATAAAAAAATACAAGTTAAATGGGTTTCTTTCGCATTTTCAACTCTAGGCCTACTGATGGTTTTGTCACGTAGGCATAGCGATTGTGTTCACTCCGGTACTGGCTGGTACGCTCTAGCCAAAACCTTGCAGAGACAGTGCCTACGACATGATGAGATTATTATGGACAAAAGTGCGAGACTATTTTTATTTGTGAAATGGCAGTCAAGCATTGATAATCATGTCATCAGAATAAGACCCTAGATATTTATTGAAACGTGCATCAAGCTCATCACCTTGCACTTTCACCACCCTGTGAAATTCATCATCATTTATTTAATCTGTAGCCTAGTAAAATAACCTAGTATGTTTTCCCATGATGTCTTGACATTTTTTATCCGACATATAGGCTACTTTACTCGCATAAAAAGGTTGGATGGAAACCTGGTTAATGTCAAGCCATTTTGAGGATGCTGGAATTACATTTTGGATGCCTACCGGAGACTTTTGTAGCCTAATCAGATTAAAACACTGTGACTGGTTGTGTTTGTGCCACTTATATGGGGAATAGCCACTCTGATTGGAAAGGAGGCAGAGCTTGTGTTAAATTTTCCTGAATATCTGTGTCTGACGAGAGCATATGATTTGCAACAGACAGCACATTCAGTAGCAGAAGTAAAAATATATCCAGACTGGCTTGCTGCTGTGCCTTTCTAGACCTTACAAACTGTCGAGAGTAGAACCACATCTGATCCAAATGGAATGAAACATTCAAATCACAGGGCTTTTGTGGTGTTATTCAAATGACATTTTCACTGCAGCCTAGAGTAGAATTTTGTACTCATTTGAAAACAATAGTGCAATTATTCATTGTAGGCGAATCTAGGCAGGATAATTGTATTGTCCCTAAACAAGATCAATAGGGAGCTTTTTGAGCTGTGTGTCTCTCATGTCTTCACTGTTGTTTAATCCGCAATGATGCACCTGGCCTCTCTGTTGCCTATTTATTTTATTTTAATTTATTTCACCTTTATTTAACCAGGTAGGCCAGTTGAGAACAAGTTCTCATTTACAACTGCGACCTGGCCAAGATAAAGCAAAGCAGTGCGACAAAAACAACAACACAGAGTTACACATAAACAAACGTACAGTCAATAACACAATAGAAAAATATATGTATAGTGTGTGCAAATGTAGGAGAGTTGGGAGGTAAGGCAATAAATAGGCCATAGAGGCGAAATAATAACACTTTAGCACGAACACTGGAGTGATAGATGTGCAGATGATGATGTGCAAGTAGAGATACTTGGGTGCAAAAGAGCAAGAGGATAAATAACAATATGAGGATGAGGTAATAGGGTGTGCTACTTACAGATTGGCTGTGTACAGGTACAGTGATAGGTAAGCTGCTCTGACAGCTGATGCTTAAAGTTAGAGAGGGAGATATAAGACTCTAGCTTCAGTGATTTTTGCAATTCGTTCCAGTCATTGGCAGCAGAACACTGGAAGGAAAGGCGACCAAAGGAAGTGTTGGCTTTGGGGATGACCAGTGAAATATACCTGCTGCCTATCAGCTATTCCTATTTGTTCTTGTGGATTCATATTGAAAATTGATGCAGCTTTGGATGATTGCATGTGTGGTATGATTGATAGTTAGCCTATTGAAGATCTGGACAAACAATCCACAAATGAATGGTGGATAGAGGGCAGGATAGGCAATTAGACTGGTAGACTATTGACCTGTGGTATAGAAAAGTTAGCACATGGAAAAGTGTAGTGCACAAGGGAAGTACCAAAACACCTGCATGCAAGCAGATAAGGAAATGTGGCTAGGATGGAAGAAATTATATAGTAAAACCTGCAAAAGACAATGTAAACCAGGGCAAAAACACAATACCATCCCCTGTGCCCAATAAAAAAACACACAACCCCAAAGCAAACAAAAACGCTTGACAATCCTCCCATATTTTGGACCATCCGTCCCCAAGTAAATTCTGATCTGTCCCTCAGCAGCTATTGCATTTAGCTGCACTGCACTAGATTATACAAACAAGCCTTACACAACAATTAGTCACTTATCACCGTGGATCGAGGAGGTAATTAAGGCACAATGATCATACAATTAAAAGGTAATTTGATACTGCACGACATCAGAGGTCTAGTGAATTGGATTTAATAAGGCTGCGAGTGAGGAACATTAGCCCTAGCTCAAGTCTGTTCTTTTGATAGTGATGGATTGTAGCCTGTGCTGTGGTCTGATTTCTGTCGCATACAAAACCCTTATTATGTGACAGTTTGGCCGGCTTCCCAGTAAATGGGCTTAGACCTGACAACCAGGGCCTCCCATAAGTAATGATGGAAGGAAAATGTGTTCCAACTACAAAGTGAGGCAAATCCACAAAATACCAATGTACTCTTTCTTCAGCGAGAATGTTCTCCGTCTCTTTGCCTGTAGGAAAAATATATTTACTGTCATGTCTTTACACTGTTTAAATCCCTCAATGGGCTTTCTTCGAAAAGGACCTATGAGCACCAACATGAGAAGCTCATAGGAGCATTTCAAATTGGGTGTCAAATGAAAGCTAAGAGTATATTGTTTAGAAATTAAGGCATAGATACATTTTTCTAAAATGTTTCTTAAAAATGAGGTATAAGTAAAGGCTTTGATTTCTGAATAAACAGATGGAAAAGGGGTCTTAGAAAACATCTACTGGAAAAGGTATCAGAAATACATCAAAACACAATAATGGTGTCGTAAAGTTCCCTGCCAACTATTATCAACAGTTTCGGAGAAATTGTTTATCTTCTTTAAGTTTAAGAAATATTTCCTTGTGCCTTGTAATTCTATTATCAAAAGCCCACATATCTTTAAGATATTTTCTAATTTCTCTCACTGTTGAGGTAGGAGGATCATTTATGTTCACTGAAGTAACAAGTAATGGTAGACTTGCCAATTATTACATTATTTACTGATATCAATTTTGATTAATTATTAAGTGATTAAAACTCTGAAGAACGTAATTACCCAAAAATCAGTAACAGATTTACTGCAATTGAATTGCCTACAATGGCAAATCATTATATTCACGATCTGCAGTTGGGTCACATGCACCTATCATAGACATATGAACTGTGAATAGAGCACAGTAGAGTACAGTACAATACAGTACAATATAGTACAGTGAGTAGAGCATAATAGCGTGCAATCCAATACAATACAGTAGTACAGTCAGTACAGTACAATACAGTACAGTGAAGAAAAGTTGAGTATAGTACAGTAGAATACAGTATATTGTACTGTACTGTACTGTATTAAACTATACTCTACTGTACTGTACTGAACACTACTGTACTCTACTGCACTGTACTGAACTCTACTCACCACTACTCTACTATGCTGTGCTGTATTGTACTGCACTGTACTGAACTCTACTCACCACTACTCTACTATGCTGTGCTGTATTGTACTGCACTGTACTGAACTCTACTCACCACTACTCTACTATGCTGTGCTGTATTGTACTGCACTGTACTCTACTGTGCTCTGCTGTGCTGCGCTGTGATGCCCAAACGTGTGAAACATGAGGAGAATGTCATTCATTTCCATAATTATGCATTTCTGTGTAGTAAAGATCAGGGACCCATGATTTAATTCCGTTACCGTAATTCTGTTACCGGGTGTAAATCCACTTCACTTACTGTAGTTCGATAACCAAAATAGATTTTTTCAAACTCAAAGTACCATGTCACAGCTCACACCCCATTCATTCTGCCAACATCTTTAAATATGGATTTGGAATAGATATTAACAGAGTTTTTGGAAAACGTGGTCTCATAAAAACCAGAGAGAGCTTTTACCATAGAATTGCCCCAAAGCCTTCTGCCCTCCTTACAAATGTTCAATGTCTTCAGCTGGCTCCAAAATAAGAACCGTCCATGGTCACTTTGTGCTGTGTACTTACCCTTTAGCAAGAAAAACAATGAACCAAAATGACCCAAACCATCGAAAGACAATAATATTTGAGAGAGCTAAAATGAAACACTGTATCAGTGTGTGTGTGTGTGTGTGTGTGTGTGTGTGTGTGTGCTGTGTGTGTGCGGACGCACAACTGTGCTTGTGTCTATTCTTTGTGTAGCCTACATGTATGTGTGTTTGTTTGTTTGTGTATGACCATTTTAATACTAATTAAGTCATGCCCTTCATCATAACAGCTGATTGATTGACATAAGGAAACATTTTTCTCTTGGCTCTGGAGAGGCTCTGTGGGCTCAACGCTAAATGAGCATTGCAGTGCAGAGGTCTGTGGTGAGGAGTGTTTGGGGCCGTGTTACACGGTGACTGACTGACTGACCCCAGACCAGCATGGCAGCATGGCAGCACTGCACAGACACAGCCACATCTGGCTGGGGAGCAGTGGCTGTGGGCTGGAACTAACCAGCTCCAACATGCCGCTCTGCTCTGCTACGCTCTGAGCAGCATGTGGATCAGAAGCACAAATCAACCCAAAGCAGGCAGCATAGGGGGGATGGAGAGAGAGGAGGGATGGAGAGAGAGGGGGGTGAAGGAGGGTTAGAGAGAAGGAGGGAGGGAGGGAGGTAGGGAGGGAAGCAGGCAGGCAGGGAGGGGAGGAGGGAGGGAGGGAGGGAGGCAGGTAGACAGGCAGGCAGGCAGGCAGGCAGGGAGGGAGGAGAGGGAGGGAGGCAGGTAGGCAGGGAGGCAGGGAGGGAGGAGGGAGGGAGGGAGGGAGGGAGGGAGGGAGGGAAGGAAGGAAGGAAGGAGGGAGGGAGGGAGGGAGGGAGGGAGGGAGGGAGGGAGGGAGGGCAGGTAGAACAGGCAGGCAGGCAGGCAGGGAGGGAGGAGAGGAGGGAGGGAGGCAGGTAGACAGAACAGGCAGGCAGGGAGGGGAGGGAGGGAGGAAGGAGAGGGAGGGAGGGAGGCAGGTAGACAGACAGGGAGGGAGGGAGGAGGGAGGGAGGAGGGAGGTAGACAGGACAGGCAGGCAGGGAGGGAGGGAGGGAGGAAGGAGAGGGAGGAGGGAGGCAGGTAGACAGACAGCAGGGAGGGAGGGGAGGGAGGGAGGGAGGGAGAGAGGGAGGGAGGGAGGGAGGCAGTAGACAGGCAGGCAGCAGGGAGGGAGGAGAGGGAGGGAGGGAGGAGGAGGCAGGTAGACAGGCAGGCAGGCAGGGAGGGAGGAGGGAGGAAGGAGAGGGAGGGAGGGAGGCAGGTAGAAGCAGGGAGGAGGGGAGGGAGGGAGGGAGGGAGGGAGGCAGGTAGACAGGCAGGCAGGCAGGCAGGGAGGGAGGAAGGAGGAGGGAGGCAGGTAGACAGGCAGCAGGCAGGAGGAGGGAGGGAGAGGGAGGAAGGAGAGGGAGGGAGGAGGCAGGTAACAGACAGGAGGGGGAGGGAGGGAGGGAGGGAGGGAGGGAGGGAGGGAGGAGGGAGGGAGGGAGGAGGGAGGGAGGGAGGCAGGCAGGCAGGCAGGGAGGGAGGAGAGGGAGGGAGGGAGGACAGGTAGAACAGGCAGGCAGGCAGGGAGGGAGAGGAGGAGGAAGAGGGAGGAAGGAGAGCAGGGAGGAGGCAGGTAGACAGACGAGGGAGGGAGGGAGGGAGGGAGGGGGAGGAGGGAGGGAGGGAGGGAGGGAGGGAGGGAGGGAGGGGTTGATGCGCTGAACAAGAGGCAAACAGACCTCTCCCAGTCGTGCAGTGGAGTGTGTCAATGTTTCTATTGGCTCGCTGGTCTGACTGCACATGTGCATGAGCGTGTGATAAGATGGCATGAACATGTGCACATAAAACTGCTGAACAATGGTTGAGTTTTGGTATAGCATACACTAACACTGTAACGAATAGTTTGGCTGCATTCACTATGCAAACTCAAGTCATGGTAAAATAAAATACTTACTGCATGAGTACACGACTCAAAGCTCTTGTACCATTTTATAAACCAAAAGAGGGTCAATGTGTTGGCAGCCCTGGCCCATTTTATAGAATAAAAAGCTCAATATTTGCTCGACCTTGCAATATCCAGCAGGGGGAGCTCTAGTTTCCCCCCTAGTTTCTCTCTCTGCTGTCTTGGATTTAATGCTGCAGTGCAGAGTCACTGTCTGCCATATCAGCTGGCTGCTGGATATGAAGGTAAGAAACCTAAGAAACACACTCTAGTAAATGCCTTACCACAACCTTTTGAGTTAAGAGTTGAGATCACTTTTGCAGTCAAAAAGCAAGCCGAGATCTACCGCTCAGATTCTTTTTTATTATCAATGTAACATTAACCTAACAAAAACAATTCTGTAGGAATGAGGTTTTGGTACAGTAGGCCTAATACATTATCACAGAATATTGACTATATGCCTGGTCTGCCAATATTGTCCTTCTCAGACCATATTATATTTCAAAACTCTAGCTTTGGTAACAAAATATATCAGTTGGTGTAGCACTTGCGAGGAACAGCTGAGCATAAATTTAAATCATTTGCAAATACTTAGCTTTTTTGGTGGTCATGGTGCTTTCAAGACACCTGGGAACTGACAAAAAACTAGGTCAAATCATGACGTCAGTGATCTCAAAATTGGAAGGTCGGAGCTTTAGAAAGATGCCAGTGTTTCCGACTTGGAATTCCGAGTTAGATGACAGTTCAAAACTATTTTTCCCAGTTGGATCAATTTTTCCCCTCCAGAGATTCAAAGTTGTCTTGAACACACTGAAGTCTGAAGTTGAAGATTTCCGAGATACCAGTTGTTTTGAACATGGCATTAGTCTCAGCGGAGGGAGGGAAAGAGCAGCAGAGGGTACACCTCTCATGGTCCCTGCTCTCTCCTTCCTTTTTTCCAGTGAGACTGACCAGAGAGAGGGCGAGTGGAAGTAGGAGAAACTCACCTGATTGTCAAACTCGAGTCGCACCGCATCTGCCTCATGCACAAATGTATGTTGTTCCTATCAGTAGCGGTTCTAGCTTGTATGGCTCCCTGGGCGAACCCCCCCCTTCAGCCCCCCCACACACCTGAAGCAAGGATATGCATATTCTTGGTACCATTTGAAAGGAAACACTTTGAAGTTTGTGGAAATGTGAAAGGAATGTAGGAGAATATTACACATTTAGATCTGGTAAAAGATAACACAAAGAAAAAACAACATATTTTTGTATTTTTTTTTGTACCATCATCTTTGAAATGCAAGAGAAAAGCCACAATGTATTATGCCAGACCAAGTGCAATTTAGATTCTGGCCACTAGATGGCAGCAGTTGTATGTGCAACGTTTTAGACTGATCCAATGAACCATTGTATTCCTGCCCAAATGTGCTTACTTTGTTTATTAATAACTTTTAATGTTCAAAACTGTGCATTCTCCTCAAACAATAGCATGGCATTATTTCACTGTAATAGCTACTGTAAATTGGATAGTGCAGTTAGATTATCAAGAATTTAAGCTTTCTGCCAATATCAGATATGTCTATGTCCTGGGAAATGTTCTTGTTACTTACAACCACATGCTAATCGCATTAGCCTAATTGCGTTAGCTCAACCGTCCCGCAGGGGACCCACCAATCCCGAAGAACTTTACTCTCCCACCTTGTCTCAGTCCACATCTTCAAAGTTATGTCCACAAGTTTTTTCAGGATGGCCCAACACTGTGTGGAGGCTGAGAACAGGGTGTACAGTTTGTGTAAGATGCCAAAGTAACCTGTAGCATCGACAGAACTTTTAGCAGCATCAGCCACAACCAGGTTCAATGTGTGAGCCCCACATGGCACAAATAGAGCTCTTGGATTCATTTCCATTTTGTTTTTGCCTCTCATGTTGGCCCCATTATCATAAGACTGTCCTCTGCAGTCCTCAAAAGGAATGTTTAGCTCCTCTAATCTTTAGAGAATCAGGGATGCCAAATGTTGGTCAGTGGACTCCTCTGCCTCCAAAAACCACATCAAATGTTCATTTATGTGCGGCTCCTCCTTCAGTGACACAATTATAATCACAACTGACAACTGTTTAGTGTGGCTGACATCTGAGGTGCAATCTAGAATGATAAAGAATAATTTTGCCAGCTTGATGTCACTCACCATTATTGAAATTACCTTGATGCTCAACAAATCAATGAGTTCATACTGTATTTGGTGGCCAGGGTAGCTGGTGGTGTGACTCGAGGTCCCTTTTTGGACACGGTTAAGCTGCTCTTTCATGACTGGATCAAATTGTGCCATCAGTTCAACCTCTTTGAGGAAATGTCCATTTGATGGAGAGTACAGCGTTTCAGTGTGTCCCCTTTGTGCCAGATTTCTTATTGCCAGAGACTGCACAATAACAGTCAGATGTATCAGCATCTCTCTCCATCTTATCCTCTCAGCCTCCATAAGTGCAGTCTCATGCTTATCAATTGTTTCCCCTTTTTTGATCCTCATTGCCAGTTCTTTCCATGTTTTCATGCAGTTTTGGTGTTCTGGACTGCTGCCGTGTGAAGTCAGCAAAGAACTTGCATGTTTCCAATCTGTCAGTCCTGAGTTTTCTAAATTAATTTTCTTCTTAGAAAAGAGTTTGCAGCAGAAGCAGAAGAGGCTGTTGTTTCTTTCAGAATACACCAACCAACTTCTAGGGATTTTTTTCACCACTCACCAAGGTCTTCCTGAGATACTGGTGGTGGCAACTTCTTCCATCACTCTCATTCCTTGGGAAAACAAAGTGAGGTGGTACCACACTTGGTCCTCTGCAAACTAGCTGTGTCCGAATTCTGTCAGTCAGAACTGAAGGCCAGTCAGCAGGGTCTGTTCAACCTCAGCAGCAGGATTTGGTGGGGATGCTGCTACAGGCATTTCTAATGGAGAGCACATGGGCATTAGTGTACACACGTTATTCACAGCATTTATAGTGGTGGAACATCCCACATACATACCCAGTAATAATAAAATAATCATTGTTACCTACAATATGGAAACTTAAAACTTTTCAAAAGGGAAATGATTTAATTTGTTTATGTCATGCAGGGATGCACACATAAACACATGTGCGTGTACCCACACATACACGTGTGCGTGCCCACAAACACACCTGAAGAATCCTGTCCTGCTGGGGAGAAGCGGAAGCAAATGGGTCTTCATCCTTATCCTCAGGCTCAGACAACATTTGTGAAGACACCTGTGTGGCTGAAGAGGTGGATTGCTCCTCATCCTGAGGCACCAAGATAATTTCTGAAGAGGCCTGTGTGGCTGAGGAGGTAGATGGCTCCTCATCCTGAGGCTCTGAGATCATTTCTGAAGAGGACTGTGTGGTGAAGGAGGTAGATGCTCCTCTATCTGAAGGCTTCTGAGATCACTTGAAGAGGCTCACTGCTGTGTGGCTGAGGAGGGTAGGAGGCTCCTCACCCTCGAGCTCGAGTCATTTGAAGAGGCCTGTGTGGCTGAGGAGGTAGATGCTCCTCATCCTGAGGCTCGAGATCATTTCTGAAGAGGCCTGTGTGGGCTGAGGAGGTAGATGGCTCCCTCATCCTGAGGCTCTGAGATCATTCTGAAGAGGACTGTGTGGCTTGAGGAGGTAGATGGCTCCTCATCCTGAGGCTCTGAGATCATTTCTGAAGAGGACTGTGTGGCTGGGAAGGTGATGGCTCCTCATCCTGATTCTCTGAGATCATTTCTGAGAGGGCCTGTGTGGCTGAGGAGGTAGATGGCTCCTCATCCTGAGGCTCTGAGATCATTTCTGAAGAGGCCTGTGTGGCTGAGGAGGTGGATGGCTCCTCATCCTGAGGCACCAAGATCATTTCTGAAGAGGCCTGTGTGGCTGAGGAGGTAGATGGCTCCTCATCCTGGCCAGTGCCAGAGGGTGCTCCAAAATATTTCAGAAGTGCCCCTGAATCTGCATTGAAATACAGTATATGAGTCTGACACCCTAAATACATTTGTTGCACAATTAAATATACATGTCATTATGCACAATTTATCACATTTTCAGAATAGGAACCAAATTAACCATACAACCTCCTTGGCTATTTCTAGACATAAGACACCCCAAAAGACTCAATATATCACAAAAGATACAAAATATCAGCATAATATAGACGGAAATATTGGATAAATTGGATATTCTCCTTACTGAGCTCAGGACCTAGTCAATACAATCACAGAAAACCTTTATGATGTCACCTCAATGAAAGTTAACCAAATCAATAATGTGCTAGTTAGGTTGTAATCGTTTTGCTGCAGGCTACACATATTATCATGATGAAACTGTGTGAAATTATATCCAATGTTATGTAAGTTAGTTGGACAGAAAACAGAATATTGTCGCCCTATGTGTAATAGCATAGCAAGCAACATAGCAACATAGGCTAACAAACAAGTGTTATACTAGCCTATTTCATTACATGCATAATATTATACTCATAAAGAGATGACATAGCTGCATACCTTTATCTTTTGCGCGTTTCTCCTCTTCTTCTTTCCTATTTTTCCTAAACTGGGCACCTGATGGCTTAGACCTTTTCTTATCCATTTGTGTTGATTTGGAACTCGAGCATCAATATATTACTCATCCCCCAACACTGTCAACCAAGAGTCAAGACTAAACCAATTCACCTTGRTGGTGTGCAGACTGGTTTTATATTATTCTTAACCATTTCGCACAAACCAGAAAGAAATACAACAATATGTCTGTGAAACTATATATTCACAGTATTATGAATGAATTGTGGTTTATTTGGTAGCATTTTGTAGTGTGACTGATTTTACTAATTGCGTTAGTACTGTACAAAGTTAGAAGTGCACTATTTGATAGATTCCCCCGCTCCCCCTACCTCGGGCTTCCAATGGGGAGACCTCAGGTCAACCTACCCCTGCCCCCCTCCCCATCTCGTACTTCTGAGTGGGAGACCTCCCCAGGCAGTAGCCTGTCTAGCTCACAAACTAGAATCAGTTCATTAGAGGAAATCAGTTGACTGAAATACATTCATTAGGCCCTAATCTATGGATTTCACATGACTGGACAGGGGTGCAGCCATGGGTGGGCCTCAGAGGGCATATGCCCACCCACTGGGGAGCCAGGCCCACCCACTGGGGAGCCAGGCCAGGCCCTGCCAATCAGAATGAGTTTTTCCCCACAAAAGGCCTTTATTATAGATATAAATACTCTGCAGTATTATCAGCTGTCCAGGGGGCTGGTCTCTGATGATCCCGCAGGTAAAAAAGACGGATGTGGAGGTCCTGGGCTGGTTACACGTAATCTGGGGTTGTGAGGCCGGTTGGACTTAAAACTTCTTGTCAATAGGGGAGCGCCATTTCGACTTTGTAAAAATTTGTTCCCAAATTAAACTGCCTCGTACTCAATTCTTGCTCGTACAATATGCATATTATTATTACTATTGGATAGAAAACACTCTCTAGTTTCTAAAACCGTTTGAATTATATCTGTGAGTAAAACAGAACTCAAGTTGCAGCTAACTTCCTGCCAGGAAGTGAGAAATCTGAAATCGGGCACTCTGTTCCAGGGTCAGTTTATTAATTTGCATGTAATCTATGAGTCGACATGCACTGCATACGATTTCCCCTAGATGTCAGTAAGCAGTGAGAATTGGAATGGTGTTGCTAGGTAGATCTGAGGCCGTATAAAGGCTCTTGGAACGTGGGGTGCACTCTTTTCAACGTTCGACATGGCGCAAGACAGACCTCAGGATGGCATTCTGAAAAGCTCTCGTTATAGGCCTTAGATATATCCGGCTCTGATTTTATTCGATATAGGTGTTAAAAACATCATAATGTAGTTATTTTAAACCGAGTTATATCAGTTTATATCAGTATATTGCGATTTTCGGAATTTTCTTTGTGCTGCGTTATGAAGAGTTGGACACGTCTGGGCCACATAGCTAATGTTTGCTGCTAATTCCTAAGTTGAAGACGACAATCTACAACCGAGCAACGATGATTCTGGACAAAGGACAACTTGCACAAGATTCTGATGGAAGCTCATCAAAAAGTAAGAACTATTTATGATGTTTATTCGTTGTTCTGTTGAAAAATGTAAAACTACTACTTCCGCCATTAATTTCGGTGCGGTCTCGCTTTAACGCACGCTGTATGTCGTAGTAACGTTAATTTTACAAATCTAACACAGCGGTTGCATTAAGAACTAATGTATCTTTCATTTGCTGTCCAACCTGTATTTTCTAGTCAAGTTTATGATTAGTTATTGATTAGATTAGGTGCCTCTCCCAAGATTTCTCCCGACATTTTGTTGGCAGCTTGGCTACTATTCTCATTGTATAACCACGATTTGTGCCGCTAAATATGCACATTTTCGAACAAACAATATATGTATTGTGTAATATGATGTTATAGGACTGTCATCTGATGAAGTTTTGAGAAGGTTAGTGAAATTTTTTATATCTTTTGCTGGTTTATTCGCTATCGCTAACGTGCATGAATCAATGCTGATGTGTGGTTGGCTATTGTAGTAAGCTAATATAATGCTAAATTGTGTTTTCGCTGTAAAACACTTAAAGAATCTGAAATATTGGCTGGATTCACAAGATCTTTGTCTTTCATTTGCTGTACGCTGTGTATTTTTCATAAATGTTTTATGATGAGTATTTAGGTAATTCACGTTGCTCTCTGTAGTTATTCTAGTTGCTTTGGTGAAAGTTGTGATGGTGGCTGCAATGTAAAACTATGATTTATACCTGAAATATGCACATTTTTCGAACAAAACATATGCTATACAATAAATATGTTATCAGACTGTCATCTGATGAAGTTGTTTCTTGGTTAGTGACTATTTACAGTGGGGCAAAAAAGTATTTAGTCAGCCACCAATTGTGCAAGTTCTCCCACTTAAAAAGATGAGAGAGGCCTGTAATTTTCATCATAGGTACACTTCAACTATGAGAGACGGAATCTAAAACAAAAATCCAGAAAATCACATTGTTCCCCATTTTTTTCCTGCATAGGTAGCTATCACAAAATTCGACCAAATAAAGATATACAGTGGGGAGAACAAGTATTTGATCCACTGCCGATTTTGCAGGTTTTCCTACTTACAAAGCATGTAGAGGTCTGTCATTTTTATCATAGGTACACTTCAACTGTGAGAGACGAATCTAAAACAAAAATCCAGAAAATCACATTGTATGATTTTTAAATAATTAATTTGCATTTTATTGCATGACATAAGTATTTGATCACCTACCAACCAGTAAGAATTCCGGCTCTCACAGACCTGTTAGTTTTTCTTTAAGAAGCCCTCCTGTTCTCCACTCATTACCTGTATTAACTGCACCTGTTTGAACTCGTTACCTGTATAAAAGACACCTGTCCACACACTCAATCAAACAGATTCCAACTCTCCCACAATGGCCAAGACCAGAGAGCTGTGTAAGGACATCAGGGATAAAATTGTAGACCTGCACAAGGCTGGGATGGGCTACAGGACAATAGGCAAGCAGCTTGGTGAGAAGGAAACAACTGTTGGCGCAATTATTAGAAAATGGAAGAAGTTCAAGATGACGGTCAATCACCCTCGGTCTGGGGCTCCATGCAAGATTTCACCTCGTGGGGCATCAATGATCATGAGGAAGGTGAGGGATCAGCCCAGAACTACACGGCAGGACCTGGTCAATGACCTGAAGAGAGCTGGGACCACAGTCTCAAAGAAAACCATTAGTAACACACTACGCCGTCATGGATTAAAATCCTGCAGCGCACGCAAGGTCCCCCTGCTTAAGCCAGTGCATGTCCAGGCCTGTCTGAAGTTTGCCAATGACCATCTGGATGATCCAGAGGAGGAGAAGGAGAAGATCATGTGGTCTGATGAGACAAAAATAGAGCTTTTTGGTCTAACTCCACTCACCGTGTTTGGAGGAAGAAGAAGTATGAGTACAATCCCAAGAACACCATCCCAACCGTGAAGCATGGAGGTGGAAACATAATTCTTTGGGGATGCTTTCTGCAAAGGGGACAGGACGACTGCACCGTATTGAGGGGAGGATGGATGGGGCCATGTATCGCGAGATCTTGGCAACAACCTCCTTCCCTCAGTAAGAGCATTGAAGATGGGTCGTGGCTGGGTCTTCCAGCATGACAAACGACACGAAGCACACAGCCAGGGCAACTAAGGAGTGGCTCCGTAAGAAGCATCTCAAGGTCCTGGAGTGGCCTAGCCAGTCTCCAGACCTGAACCCAATAGAAAATCTTTGGAGGGAGCTGAACGTCCGTATTGCCCAGCGACAGCCCCGAACCTGAAGGATCTGGAGAGATCTGTAGGGAGGAGTGGGCCAAAATCCCTGCTGCAGTGTGTGCAAACCTAGTCAAGAACTACAGGAAACGTATGATCTCTGTAATTGCAAACAAAGGTTTCTGT
>NC_036858.1:46945124-46977154 GCF_002910315.2 Salvelinus sp. IW2-2015
AATATTTGGTACAGAAACCTTTGTTTGCAATTACAGAATCATACGTTTCCTGTAGTTCTTGACTAGGTTTGCACACACTGCAGCAGGGATTTTGGCCCACTCCTCCCTACAGATCTTCTCCAGACTCCTCAGGTTTCGGGCTGTCGCTGGGCAATACGGACGTTCAGCTCCCTCCAAAGATTTTCTATTGGGTTCAGGTCTGGAGACTGGCTAGGCCACTCCAGGACCTTGAGATGCTTCTTACGGAGCCACTCCTTAGTTGCCATGGCTGTGTGCTTCGTGTCGTTGTCATGCTGGAAGACCCAGCCACGACCCATCTTCAATGCTCTTACTGAGGGAAGGAGGTTGTTGCCAAGATCTCGCGATACATGGCCCCATCCATCCTCCCCTCAATACGGTGCAGCGTCCTGTCCCCTTTGCAGAAAAGCATCCCCAAAGAATTATGTTTCCACCTCCATGCTTCACGGTTGGGATGGTGTTCTTGGGATTGTACTCAACTTCTTCTTCCTCCAAACACGGTGAGTGAGTTAGACCAAAAAGCTCTATTTTTGTCTCATCAGACCACATGATCTTCTTTCTCCTCCTTCGGATCATCCAGATGGTCATTGGCAAACTTCAGACAGGCCTGGACATGCACTGGCTTAAGCAGGGGGACCTTGCGTGCGCTGCAGGATTTTAATCCATGACGGCGTAGTGTGTTACTAAATTTTCTTTGAGACTGTGTCCCAGCTCTCTTCAGGTCATTGACCAGGTCCTGCCGTGTAGTTCTGGGCTGATCCCTCACCTTCCTCATGATCATTGATGCCCCACGAGGTGAAATCTTGCATGGAGCCCCAGACCGAGGGTGATTGACCGTCATCTTGAACTTCTTCCATTTCTAATAATTGCGCCAACAGTGTTTCCTTCTCACCAAGCTGCTTGCCTATTGTCCTGTAGCCCATCCCAGCCTTGTGCAGGTCTACAATTTTATCCCTGATGTCCTACACAGCTCTCTGGTCTTGGCCATTGTGGAGAGGTTGGAATCTGTTTGATTGAGTGTGTGGACAGGTGTCTTTTATACAGGTAACGAGTTCAAACAGGTGCAGTTAATACAGGTAATGAGTGGAGAACAGGAGGCTTCTTAAAGAAAAACTAACAGGTCTGTGAGAGCCGGAATTCTTACTGGTTGGTAGGTGATCAAATACTTATGTCATGCAATAAAATGCAAATTAATTATTTAAAAATCATTGGTGGGAAAAAAAAGTTGTGTCTTTTGCTATGGTGGTTAGCTAATAGAAATACATATTGTGTCTTCCCTGTAAAACATTTTAAAAATCAGAAATGATGGCTGGATTCACAAGATGTGTATCTTTCATTTGGTGTCTTGGACTTGTGATTTCATGAACATTTTAATATATGATATCCCTGTGGCTTTAGGCTAGGCTATGCTAGTCAGCTTTTTTGATGGGGGGGATCCCGGATCCGGGTTTGTGACTCGTTAGAGGTTAATGCCAAGTTCTCTAAAATGACATTGGAGGTGGCTTATGGTAAAGAACTTAACATAATTTTTTTGGGCAACAGCTCTGGTGGACATTCCTGCAGTCAGCATGTCAATTGCATGCTCCCTCAAAACTTGAGACATCTATGGCAATGTGTTGTGTGACAAAACTGCACATTTTAGAGTGGTCTTTTATTGTCCCCAGTACAAGGTGCACATGTGTAATGATCATGCTGTTTGATCAGCTTCTTGACATGCCACACCTGTCAGGGGATGGATGATCTTGGCAAAGGATAAATGTTCACTAACAGGGATCTAAACAAATTTGTGCACATTTAATAAGCTTTTTGTGCGTATGGAAAAATGTGGGGATCTTTTCTTTCATTTCATGAAACATGGGACCAACACTTATATTTTTGTCTAGTATATTTGGTCTTATTAGATTTGTTCCACATGTCCTAAATGGCATTCATGTCAGATGGAATTCAGTTAATGCTAACAATATTCTGTTCAGAGAATCCAAAAACTTAGGACCATAAGAATTTGAAGCATACACATTAATAAAGGACATTTTCTTTACGATTTTGAGTTTCTTATTTATCATTATTAATACATCTTTAGTTTTTTGGGGGGTTGATGAAAAAACTGTCAGCTTGAAGAAATTATTGTCTATTCTATGTGCGTCCTTTTGAAGCAGATGTGTTTCTTGGAGCATTGCTATATCAATATGGTTTCTTGCAAAGATATCAAGACAGCTGGATCATTTGGAAGGACTATTAAGGACTTTCCATTTTTAAAGAGAATAGCTAGCTTTGACAATGTAACATTAAAAAAAAATATTCATTATGTGATTGTTATCAAAAGTTTTATTGTCACATACACCAGATAGGTGCAGTGAAATGTGTTGTTTTACAGGGTCAGCCATAGTAGTACGGCGCCCCTGGGTTAAGTGCCTTGATCAAGGGCAGTGGTGTAAATACTTTAAAGTACTACTTAAGTAGTTTTTTTGGGTATCTGTACTTGACTTTACTATTTATATTTTTGACTACATTTACTTTTACTTCACTACATTCTTTAAGAAAATGTTGTACTTTTTACTCCATACATTTTCCTTGACACCCAAAATGACTTGTTACATTTTGAATGCTTAGTAGGACAGGAAAATGGTCAAATTCACGCAGTTATCAACAGAACATCCCCGGTCATCCCTACTGTCTCTGATCTGGCTAAACTCACTAAACACACATGCTTCGTTTGTAAATGATGTCTGAATGTTGGAGTGTGCCCCTAGCTATGCGTAAAAAATTATAATGAAAATGGTGCCGTCTAGTAGAAATCATATACCAAATAATTTATAATTTGACTTTTACTTTGACATTTATTTTAGCAATTACATTTACTTTTGATACTTAAGTATATTTCAAACTACATACTTTTAGACTTTTACTAAAGTTGTATTTTACTGGGTGACTTTCACTTTTACTTTTCTATTAAGGTATCTTTACTTTTACTCAAGTATGACAATTGGGTACTTTTTCAACCACTGAATAAATAAATACCATTCATGAGCAGTCAAAATCACTGCTTTAGCGGTTCTAGTGTTCAGAAGAAAAAAAAATTGTTGGTCATTTACCCTTTCAGACCTTTTAAATGTAATCAATCAATCAATCAATCAATCAAATGTATTTATAATGCCCTTTTTACATCTGCTGATGTCAAAAGGGCTTATACAGAAACCCAGCCTAAACCCTCAAAGAGCAAGCAATGCAGATAAAAAAGCATTGTGGCAAGGAACAATTTCCTAGAAAGGCAGGAACCTAGGAAGAAACCTAGATAGGAACCAGGCTCTGAGCGGTGGCCCGTCCTCTTCTGGCTGTGCCCAGTGGAGATTATAAGAATACATTGCCATTAAGGCCAGATCATTCTTCAAGATTATCAAATGTTCATAGATGACCAGCAGGGTCAAATAATAATCACAGTAGTTATAGAGGGTGCAACAGGTCAGCACCTCGGGAGTCAGTTGGCTTTTCATAGGTGAGCATTCAGAGGTCGAGACAGCAGGTGTGGTAGAGAGACAGATAGGGAGAGGGAGAGAGAGAGGGAGAATTGATGATTTAGGGTTGTCAATGAAGAAAAAAATTGAAAACATATATTTACCCTCAATTTGTATTAAGCATTTATGTGCTTTATACTATGTAAAAAAGAAGAGGGTATTTACAAGAAATGCACACACTTAGTGTGTTGTGAATTCTGTAAATGAATATATTGTAATGTTTTTAAAATTGTTGCCTTGGCAACAGCTAATGGGGATCCATAATAAATACAAATACAGAAATCTAGAGCTTCAAAATAATGAATCATGGCCTGTAGACCAAGTTCTCCCTGGGCGATAAATGCAGTAGCGTAAACGGAGGAGAACAGCCATCACCAGGAAGAAGAAAACGAAAGGAATTGTATGGTGGCCCATATGGGACTGGCCATCTATCCTAAACAATCGTTCAGTAAAAATAGTATCGGAATAGCTTCCAATTAATATTACTATATTTAGCCCACAAGGAAGCGGCACCAGTCTGTATGACACTTCAATATATTGTCCATTGTTCATTCATTGGCGTGATGTCATCATTGTCTAAATGTCCTGGACCATAGGCAATATAATAATAACCAAGTACAATGTTCAGCAATAATAATAGTAATAATAATGTTCCTTTTACCCAATTGAGGGGATCTCCTCATAATTGTCTTATGCTGAGGGCAGCATCACAGCCATAGGTTAGGCTGCGTGATGGTGCGTGGATATTATACCTGAATATTGAGCTAGTCAAATTGGAGTTAGCCTAGAGCCGTCGGCTCGTTCCCTTGTGTGTTGTGCTTGACGTGCTTCTCGAAGAAGTCTTGAGCCTCATTGGCAGTGACACATTTGTGTTGTATTCTTGAAGGTCAAGATGAGTTTTGCCGGGTGGATGAAGCCCCATCTCAGGTTTACAGTAGCTTGTTTAGCTGGGTACTCACCTCGTTGTATCAGCAGTTCGGCACTCAGGTCTGGGTAGATGCTGATCCTTGCCATTTGACTTCAAAACAGTGGATTCATACAATCATACACCGAATCCGTTGCAGAGAGGACCCATGCGGTACACAATGTTCATAGAAAAGATGGAAGGAAGTTTCCTTGCCCACTTCCACACCAGTTTCAAGTCCTGTGACCCACACATTGAATTTACGGGAATGATTTTCGAGTTATTTTGTTTTGGAGTCGCCCCTCTGTCACATTGGCTGCTGTCTCCAAACTTTCCACTTTAGTTGAGTATGGTCTTGAAAAGGAAGCTCCAGTTCAGTTTTTGAATTGCTTTCTTTTTTTCTTCTTTTTTCCCTTCTTTTTTTCAGGGTAAGTTGATTTCTTTGTGCTTTGTGGAAGTGGTTCTTTCTTGCTTTGTCGCTAACTTTCAGGTCAAAAATCATTTTTTACGGCTTTGTAGAGTGCTCGGAAGCGAAAGCTGATTATGTGAAAAGAAACTCTTGCCACGGCTGAATGTCATTGTAGAAATGTGTTAAACTTTACTGACGGCTGTCAAACGGAATGCCATTTCAGTCACACTTTATTGCAACAATTACAAGTCACAGCGAGCGACGTAGCTGCTCTCCTAATGCTATGTGATTTGTGTAATTAGTACTCCGCACTCCTACTGTTTCCAAAGCTATCTCGTTTACCCTTGATCTCCATCCCTCTGCATCGCTTCTCTTCCATCTTCTCCCTGCCTCTCACGCCAACCCTTTCCAGAGCTCTCTTTATCCTTCTCTCTCCACCCCTCTCTCAATTTCGTTCTCTCCCTTTTCTCTCCTCCCTGCCTCTCTCTCATGTGGCATTAGCCCTCCTCGCCATGTGAGCCAAACACTGCCAGAGGAACAGAGTTGGGCTCTGCGAACAGGTGTCACTACGCCCATATGCCATGTCCCTGCTTTAACATCAAACGTTGACATCTCAGCCACTCTTAATGTAACCCAAACATCCATTTCAGAGTTAATTACTTAGAGGGGCAGCAGCAGAGATACCTTGGGGTGTCGCATTTGATGTTTTATTGTATCATGTTTCTTAAAAGCCAAAGGAGGTGTTTTTGCATTATAGAGTCGCGCTCTGCTGAAGTAGCTCTATCTTTTGGTGTTAGCAGCAAGGGGTGTGTGTAGTGTTATCTATCTGTCCTCGGGGTATTCATGTACAGACACACGCCTGCTGGATGCTAATCCCTTAGCTTAGCATTGAACCACCCATGGTAATGATGGTGGGCTACAAGATGGCACTGGGCCTTGCCAGTGTGGAAGGATTTACTTATTAATTAACTTTGTTTTCTTTTATAGCCAAGCTGGATCTGATAACAGACACACTCTCTCTCTGTCTATCATTTTATACCTCAGTGAATTGTTGTTATGGTTCTGCACACGGCATATTGGTAGGCTGGGTGTTGATGTGCAGGGGAAGCCTGAGGTATTTATAGCTTCCCTTGTCCATCCTCTCCAAATGAATAACTGCTTGGTAAAGGCTCAAGTAGACCAGTACCAATCAATACACTGCTAGACAGACACCCCCCTCGTGACAGAGTGACTCATTTTATTTGACCTTTATTTAACTAGGCAAGTCAGTTAAGAACAAATTCTTATTTTCAATGACGGCCTAGAAACAGTGGGTTAAGTGCCTTGTTCAGGGGCAGAACGACAGCTTTCTACCTCGTCAGCTCAGGGATTTGATCTTGCAACTTTTCGGTTACAAGTCCAACGCTCTAACCACTAGGCTACCTGCTGCCCCAAATAGCAGGCAGACCCACACAACCTCAGGCAAAATGTTTTAGAAAGGATGTACGTGACTTTACCATAGGTTCTCACGATTACATCCCTCACTCTAGCACCTCAGACAGATAGCTTCTCCAACAGATGCATTTAAAAACAGGATAGACAGTTATATAAACTCAAGTTTCTTTTTAAGTATAGTGGAGGACACCTTCCCAAGTTGGTCTAGTCCGTCACTTTCTAGTGTGAATCTCGTAGCATAACACATGACACATAGATAACTGTCTTAATCATTTTAGTGCAGGTTATGGCTGTTATTTTCCATGGCTGACTGAACACAGCCTGTTGCAAGACAGCGTGGCAGATGTTTGATCCTCGGTCTCTGGAATTAAAGTGATATGTTAATATGTTGATAGTGCCAGGTTGCAGATTTATCATTAAAAGAGTGAGATACCTTCAGACAGAAGCTCAGACATCTCAAAAGATCAGTGTGATGTTTGATATTTAATATATGAGATATGTTCATCTAGACTGAGAATGGAGTTGTGTGTGTCTGAGAGAAGAGAATGTTATACAGTGTGGGAGTACGCCTTGTGTATTGGAGGTCTGTGTGTGTGTGTGTGTGTGTGTGTGTGTGTGTGTGTGTGTGTGTGGTGTGTTGCGTGCGTGCGTGTGTGGTGTGTGTGTGTGTGTGTGTGTGTGTGTGTGTGTGTGTGCGTGCGTGCGTTCGTGCGTGTGTGTGATTAAGTGGTGCTCCTAATTTCCTTAATTTTCTTAACGAGGGCATTATTACTCAAGAAAATAGCTTTTATACATGAAATGAGACAGGTCGGGGCGCCATATCTATATCACACTATCTTAATCAGGATAAATGGGATGAATTTATATTTAATCTCCCATAATTGATTTGCCTTATCATTTGCCAATCTGGGAAGCTATGCCATCTGCTACAAATCTACTGAGATCAGTGTGACTGTGGATAATCAGTTAATAGACATATAATCCATGAAGTTGGTATATGATCCATTAAGATTAAAGAAGTATTTATTATTTAAAATAGAGGGGCAGAGGTCAGGGAGTGACAGATAAAGACGAGGGAGGAATGGATAGGCAAGAAGAAATATCGTACTCCTGAAATGAACATGTTACGTAGTACGGGAAAAACATTTTCAGAGCTTATATGTACTTATTTTTACAACATTAAAATGAAAGTTTCTACAGGTTTCTGTCTTATTCGCTCCTCCCCCTCTAAGTGCTCTGGCCAGACGACTCTGTACAGACTCCATAATGACTTGATTGTTCACTTATGTAGTGACTGGGTTAGGCCTTGGTCCTGCAGCGTCCCTGGGCCGTGCTCTTCCTTCATTAGCACCATCCATCTCCTTTTCTCTTCATTAACCTTATACCGCCCTCTTTTCTCTGCTATGTTTGGGTTGATGACCAAGGCCTTCTAACACACACACACACACACACACACACACACACACACACACACACACACACACACACACACACACACACACACACACACACACACACACACACCACACACACACACACACAACACACACACACACACACACACACACACACACACACACACACACACACACACACACACACACAGGTCACACTGACTTTGCGTGTCTTACCAGCGCCTTAACATGAGGGCCATGATGCTCTGTTGCTGTGGTAACAGGTATGTAATCCCAGAGAGGGTCAGATGCCAGGGTAGGTAAACTCCCCCTCAGTCACCCCCACTGAACACCTGTCCATCTGCCTCCTCCAAAAGATGGAAATAAGGGTGTCACTGTTATTTAATGATGTGGTTATTCACGACTTATACATAAGATACTACACATCTGCACAATATAGTAAAATGACTAACACCAGTCATTTGCACCGGACATTTGCACCCTGTCAAAAAAGAAAAAAAGAAAGTGTTTTCTAAGTCCACACTGTAATACTATTATTTTTCCACAATGCAAACCACAAATACTTGAATGTTGAGAGCCCCGATCAAAGATATACTTGAACATTGCCAGCCTCTGTCATACAAATCAACCTTGTCTTTGCATCTCTACTCATGTATACCCGGAGGAACGTTTGTGAGAAAAGAAAAGTATCCATAGCCACCATAGCATTTGGTATTTTATCTGCAGTGGACAGCATCGCTGAGCACAGAACAGAGATCAAAGTGTGACATTTAGTTGGCATTTCCTCTGCATGTGTCTAAAACACCTGCTACTACAACTGTGGGCCTACCAGGATCATACGACTGTATCTCCCTGTCTCTCCGGCTCTGTGTTCCCTATCACTCACGTCCTTTAATCTCTCTCTTTCTGTCTTTCTCGCTCTCTGTTATTTTCATGGAAATTAGCGTTTTACTCCTAGTTATATGTACATATCTCCTCAATTACCTCGTACCCCTGCACATCGACTCGGTACTGGTGGCCAAGTTATCGTTACTCATTGTGTATTTGTTATTACTGTATATAGCAAAGTTATCGTTACTCATTGTGTATTTATTATTTCTGTATATAGCCAAGTTATCGTTACTCATTGTGTATTTATTATTACTGTATATAGCCACGTTATCGTTACTCATTGTGTATTTGTTATTACTTTTATTATTACGTTTGACTTTTCTATTATTTCTCTATTTTCTTTCTCTCTGCATTGTTGGGAACTGTCTGTCTCGTAAGTAAGCATTTCAATGCTTGGCGCAGAGGTCTAGGCACTGAATCTCAGTGCTAGAGGCGTCACTACAGACCCTGGTTCGATCCTTGGTTTGATCGCGGGCTGTATCACAACTGGCCATGATTGGGAGTCCCATAGGGCGGCGCACAATTGGCCCAACGTCGTCCGGGTTAGGGGAGGGTTTGGCCGCGGTAGGCCGTTCATTGTAAAATAAGAATTTGTTCTTAACTGACTTGCCTAGTTCAATAAAGGTTAAATAAAAAAAATGTTAGTCCACACCTGTTGTTTTTTGAAGCATGTGATGATTAAAATGTGATTTGATGATTGGATTGGATTTACCTTCCAGTTAAACTATGGGTAACAGTAGTGGTGCCATATGGTAGTATCATTTATTGTATGACTATCTCTCTCTCTCTCTGTCTCTGTATTTACCTGCTCTCCAGGTTGCATATAGCCACCCTCCAGGCAGATGAGCTCTACTCCTGTGCTGCAGTAGAGACAGGGTTCAAGTGTACAGATTATGCTGTGTTTGACCCTCACATCAGAAGAGGTCAGAAACATCTGAAAAACAAACACAAACACAACTCTGCTGATGGCCTCAAACTAGGTGAATGTAGTACAAGGTAGCTCGGTAACATAGGTTTTTATTGTAACTTTATACAGCGGGTGGGTCTAATCCTGAATGCTGATTGGTGTCTATTCCACAAGTTACAACCGGCTAAATCTATGACGTTAAAATGGCTATTTCCATCTGCAATTTCTAAACTTGATGTCCACTATAAAAGCATCTAGACATAATCTCACATTTCTTTTAGACTAACATTTTGTTTTCTACAGCAGAGATTTGTATAAACCTTGCTTTCTGTCTCTCCGACATTTGCAACATTGTTTCAATATTCAAGTTCGATCTCCAGCTGTCCCATAGTAATGAACGTGTCGGGAGTCGGGATGAGACAGACGGGCAGGCAGCGTTTCTCAGCCAGTCAAAATCATGAATCAGCTGGCATCATTTTTATGAATATGGAAAAAAGGTCAAAGGAAAAAGTGCAGCTAGTTTGCAATCTTTCCAGCTTCAGTTTGAAATGATTGCGTTAGCTGTGCTTATGGCTAGCTCCTCTGAACAACAGTGTCCTGACAAGAGAGCACATTTTCTATGCCAGACAAAATCGCGCCTCATTAGCTCACTAGAAAACAGCTTAAACAAATGCAAATGCACCTACTGTTGTTATACTGCCTGCACTGTTTGACGTGGCTGTAAATTAGCTGTTGTTGGCTAGCTTGCAAGCAAGGGATAAGAACGTTGCCAGCCAGTATGGCAATGGAACATTTAGAACGAACGACTGGGTCACATCCATAGATACAGAACAAAAAGACTGAAAGACTGGGTCACCCGCAACCTGCATTCAGAAAGACTGTCAGGGTTAGGAACATTGCTAAAGGACACTACCTAAACCATTTAAACTGGAACAACCATTTCAGTAACGGGTGCAATACCTTATTGGATCTTTGTGTAGCATAAGATTCATCGATCAATCAATGATGGAAATGTTTGGGCGCATTTGAGCTGATCACTTTTTTTTTATGGGAATAAAAATTGTCCGACTGGATAAACATTACAAACATCATGTGATCAAAGGTCATGAAGCTTTGACTGCAGTCGACTGCAAGTTTCCCCCGACTTCAGTCCTCAACTTCGGTCTACAGTCGGTTGCTTTCGCCTTCCCACTTTAAATGAGCCCTTACTCACCACAGAATAAAACTGACACAATCACACTCTCACACTCTGTTTAACTCCAACACTGTGATTCTTTTACACCACTGAGTGTTAATTTAACTTTTACTGAGTTAATTTAACTCCTGAATCAGGACTTGAAATGTTACCCTGAAAAATCAACACTAGGTAACACTGGGAATTTTGCTGTGCAACTGTATTATAGTGGTATGTTTTACAGCATCGTAGCTCTACTTGTCTGCTCTTCACTGCACTGTAAAAGCTGTGTGATGTAAAGCCCTCTGCTCTGAAGTTCCGCCTCATTTCCTAGCTCTGTAGCGAGGCCTATATCTAGTCAAGTATAGCCTATGTGCTGCTTTATGGTTGGATCTTACTGATGCAGCTATGAGGCGAGGAGGCTTAATCATTCTGTGTCATCATAATCATCCTACATCCAGAGAGCAATCTGCTATGCCAAAAAGTCAGGGCCAGTGACCTGAGAGATTGGAGCCTCCTGGCCCTGAATGGGAGATTGTGCATTGGTAGTAACAGAGACAAATTACAATGTTTGCCCCAAATGTTCAACATTATTCATGCGTTTACAAGGCAATGGAGCCAATAATGGCATTACAAAAAAAGTTGTAACACACCATATATAAAAACAGAGCTCTTAAAGGTCCAATGCAGCCATTTTTTCTCAATATCAAATCATTTCTGGATAACAATTAAGCACCTTACTGTGTTAGTTTAATTAAAATGGTCACAAATAAACAAAAATTGCTTCTTAGTAAAGCCCAATTTCTCAAGCAAGAATTTTGCTAAGACTGTCTGTGGTCTGAGTGGGGAGGGGGAAACTGAAGATGAGATGTTATTGGCAGAGAGGCTGAAACTCTTTATTATTGATGTAACCAGCACAAATATGATGACTTGCAACTCGACTTTGACTTTAGTTTTTTCCAACTGCTTACACACATTTTCAAAATGGTCTCCTTTTTTCAAAACTCTACACACAATTCCCGAAACTGCACACACAAAATGCAAAATGCCTCACATCTCCTTCAAAATGTAACACTGCATTCAAAATGCCAAAAACACATGTCAGAATGAAGCATTTGCATCAATTGGAAAACACTGCTTTCATAATAGTACATTTTTGGTATACCATGTAAACACTGTTGTTCTAAATCTAAAGCTCTTTGTCTTTCATAGGCTTATATCTACATTTCAATACAATGTTCTACAGTGAAGTAATCTGCTGAGAGGGTAACAAGTACACTGTAAACACCAATGCAATGTAGAACAGAAAATATTTATTAGGCCAAACTTATGTTGTATACAGTAGCATACAACAAAACCATAAACATATGTAAACCAAAAGTATATTCTTTAGAATATGTAAAGAACACAATTGTGTGTGGGGTCCCGGGGGGCAGTCCAGGAATTGGTAGGGGGGGGCACACCAGTGCTAAGCTACGCTTCATCTCTTCTCCGGCCTGGGTTTGCCACAATACTTCGTCCACATCACAAGATACGTTTTCTTGCCAAACATCGAGGGAAGTATCTCCTAGCATGGCGTATCCAACCTTGGACAGAGGCAACCTCTATGTCCCCACATGTGTCCTCCATTGCCTGGAGAAGCAGCATGCGGGCATAGGGTTGGCGATCATACACTTTCCAGCTCCAGGCTGAGAAGAATTCCTCTATGGGATTTAGAAAAGGTGAATATGGGGGTAGGTACAAAACTACAATTGTGGATGGGTGGCAAACCAGTTTTGGACCAGAACAGCCCGGTGAAAACTAACATTGTCCCATAAAACCACAAATCTAGCAGGCTCCTGATCTGGATCAGGGACAAGCATTGTGTAGATTGCATCCAGAAAAGTGAGCATATGGCCAGTGTTGTACGGACCCAGTGTGGCATGTGATGGAGGACCCCGTTTTGAGTGATGGCAGCACAGTTATATTACCCCACGCTGTCCAGGACATTGGTAATTGCCCTCTGTCCTATTACATTTCTTCCGCGGCTCCTGGTTTGTGAGGTTGAAGCCAACCTCATCCATAAATAAATTAATGGCGAATTACATGGGCATCCAGCTCCAATACTCTCTGTAACAGACAAAAGGATATACAGATGAGTAAATATGGTATGTCTGAAGTACTGGAAGTAGTGTTGCATACATACCTCTACAAAGTCATGTCGCATATTCTTGACTGTCAGAGTTTCTCTCAAATGGACCTTGTAAAGTTGTTTCATCGTCACTCGGTGCCGTTGGAGGATGCGTTGTATGGTCGACGGGCTTACAGCATTGATGTTGTTAAATATGGTGTCATTATTCAAGATATGCTCTCTTATCTCTCGAATCCTAATTGCATTGTTGGCCAAAACCATATTATAATTGCAGTCTCTTGTAATCTGTAAACAAGCGTCCTCGTCCTCCATGATGGTTTTGCCTTTCCACTCTGTACAGAATTCAAACACAGTATGTGTTCAGCATAGGAACTGTAAGCAATGTACATAAAATGTAGATCAGCATGAAACCAACCTGATTCATCAATGCAGTGCAGTAAATGGATGGCTTAGAGTTACAAATGTTATGCTACATATCATGGCGTTCATAGCTATATTTACCAGTACATTACTGTAATGCTAAAATAGTAATTAGATAGTTGCATACCTGTTCTCATTTCTGAAGGTTCGAATTATGGACGCCACTGTAAATCGACTCAAATTGGGCTGGACTCTCAGTCCAGCCTCTCTCATGGTCAAACCGTGGTTGATCTCATGATCAACAAGTGTTGCCCTAATCTCATCAGAGATGGCTCTCCTTCCTTCTCTTCTTTGCCCTCTTCGTCCTCTTCTTCCTCTTCCCCTTCCTCTCCCTCTCCCTCCTACGCCTCTTGCTCTCTGTCCATTGTTGGCATCCATTGTTCAAAACAAGTAATCTGACCTTTGACCTATTTATAGGCCTATACTAAAGCAGTGATTGGTTAGTGATCAGTTAAGCTATTAGTGTTTGCACATGTGAGGAGTGTGTGTGTGACCTGATGAATAAGTGTAGCATTTTGATTGGTTGTGTTTGGAAAAGGAAAGCAAGTCACTTCCTGTTAGATTTTTGTGTCTTAGGTAGAGAATTGTGTGTAGTGTTTTGAAAAAAGTGTTTTATGCAATTGACAACTGAGTCAAAGGCTGAGAAATAGCTTATGGTTTTGGATATTTGGTGTGTAGTTTTGCACTTTGAGTGAGAGGTTTCAAAAATCATGTGACATGAAAAGATTTTGTGTGTAAGCAGTTGGAAAAAACTGTAACACCAATGACTCGTGACTTGACATGGACTTGAGCCTTATGACTCGACCTGACTTGATACACTCCCCAAGCCCAATTTTTTTAAATGATGCTATTAAAAAAGTGTGCAGCGCATCAACTCTTCATTTAACGGATTACAGTTTGAATCGGACAGCAGCCAATCAAATTGTGCCAGCTGAGAAAAAGTTGTGCGTGGCAGTGCAGAGGAACGTCGGCGGGTGAATTCAAAATTATTATTTTCGGATATAAAGACAACACGGGATCAACAAAAACGGATTGCAACTTGCAAAACATGCGGGAAGAAAATTACAGACGGGGGCGCAGCAATTTCCAACTTGTTCGACATTTGAAGCTGCACAAAGAACGGTAAGTCRTGGCTAATATAGCCGACAGCTATATATTTTATTACTTTACTGGTGTAATATGTAGGCTAACGTAACATTAAATCAATGAGCCTCCACACAGTCAGTCAGTGCAGGAACATGATCATTGCACCCAAGATTGAGCTACAACTGGCTAGGCAGGTGGTAGCCTAAATCCTGCCTGATGTTACTGCTGTTCCTAAAACCATTGACATACGGTAGCCTACTGTAACCACAGAGAGAGAGAGAGAGAGAGAGAGAGAGAGAGAGAGAGAGAGAGAGAGAGAGAGAGAGAGAGAGAGAGAGAGATGGTGTACAAGCCTACATCGCCCGATTGCGCCACATAGCGATCCTTGATAGTCGATCACTATTGGAGGGGGGGGGATTTCTCATGTATTTCCATGGAAATATAACGTTTAATTGGAAAGTAATAAATATATAGATATTTTTAAAAGCATTCATGATTTGTGTGAATGTAGTATACTATTACTCTTGTTAAAAATATGAAATGGTATTACATTTGGTGAAGAGCACATTATGACTTGTTCAGGACTCGAAACTCAAAGTTTAGGACTCGAGACTTGACTTGATACTTGACGGTCTTGACTTGAGACTTGACTCGGACTTGCCTGTCTTGACTTGGGACTTGACTTGAGTGCTAAGACTTGAGACTTACTTGTGACTTGTAAAACAATGACTTGGTCCCACCTCTGGTAACCAGGCAGGCTAAAACTCCATCAAACCAAAAAAGTCTGACATTTCAGGTCTTTTCAAACAACATACACTAAAAGGGCATTATCATCAATTTCACAATTTCACAGTATTATTCCAACCTCATAGTGGAAATATATATATATAAAAAACACAGGCAAATTGCATGTTTGACTTGGCCTTTAACAAACTTTGACTGCAACGTTGTATATCTGACGTGAACTGTTTTCAATACTGTTCAGATGCCTATGGTGACACAGCGTATCTGGGTCTTCTACTACCTCCATTTGAGACCCGGTTTTGGGCTTTTCTGGCTTAGGGAGGACTTCACTAGCCTCTGAACCACAGGATCAAAGGATCCAACCTCTCCTGCTACACCATCAGTATTTCCTTCCCTTATCTCTGTTTTAATGTGTGCCACTGCTGTCTTTGGCCTATCCCAGAGGCAGAACTTCAGGGTTTTTCTCAGTCTTAGAGCTGTGGTCAGCAACCTGGCACTAGGGGAGCAAGAGACATTTAAATAGTTTAGCCCTATAAGAGACCCAGCTTACTCAAACCTGGCCTGGCTTTCTAGCAAGCAATGTTTGGCATTTCCATCACACAAATGCCATTTGGTCCGAGGACCTTGAGATATGGGGGAATGATAGCCAGTCTCAGCTCAGCTATAGGGGCTGGTCTGTGACACAACAGTCTGCCTTAGGGGCCTGTCAACCTTTCTGGGATTAAAACCAGACCGTCTACTTTCCATTCAAAAGAAACAAAGTAATACAATAATAGAAGTGCAGAAAACTGTCTGAAGTTGAAACAGAAATGGAATAATTTGTCACATTTCCTGTATAACCCCCGATTCAATCATTTTTGTGCTGAGTAACTGTCTCTTCTGTAGTTATGATTTCTGACGGTGAATGTTTCTATATTCCAGAGATGACATTTATTTCGACTTGTCAAACAGACGTCTGCGCTTCTTGTAGATAAAAACCTGGACGTCCTTTGAGGTGCCCGTTTGGAAATCAAAAGTGACAGCCGAGCAACCCGCACACAAATGAATAGGGGAAGTAACGCCTAATTAATGTTAATACAATGGTAAATACTTCAGAAACACTTTTTATAATGGGGACAATGAAAAATGACAGTATTCATCAAGTTAGCAACATAAAATGTTGTGACAAACTGAACACAATTGTGTTGCTTTTTAGCTCTTTCTGCGCATAGTGCATTCACACGTCTTCACACCTGTGTTTCTTTCTTTGAACATGTCTCAGAAAGATTGGGGAAATACTTCAGTACCAATAAGACAGGAAGTAACGCTCATGACATTATATGACGGGAGATCTTTCATCTCATAGCCTAGGTAAACAAATAAAGGATTCATTAAAAAAGACAAACAATCAGTGTGTCACCTTCAGTCCTTCTGACACACTCATTATCCCTCTGACACACAAGTATGCACGGTGAAGTGTGATAAACATCGACAGAAAGGGAAAATAAGCTTCTATACACATGATGTATTACTGTACATCATTGTAACCTTTAAGAGAGTGGTTAATGTAGACATTGTGAAAGGATCACATTAGTTCAATTACATTTTAAGCATCATATTCTTGTTTCCTTTTCCAACATAACACATTACAATTAAACTGTTGATTGTATATGTAAATTATTACAGATAATGAATGCTCTTCACATCTGAGACATAAAAACAGCATATAAAATAAACAAGAGATTTTTTTCTTTTTTTGATATAGTTAATTCATACTTCATTGATATATGTTAAGTATATTTAAAATCATTGGAAAACTTAAATACATTTAATGTCAATTTTATTATTTTATTAGCATTTAAGTATATTAAATACATTTAAAATGATCTAAATTAGGACACTTTTTTTGTACTTAAGTATATTAGTATATTAGATAAAGAGCAAAACAAATATACTTTCAATACACCTTAAGCACATTTTATGTATATTTCTCATAAATTAGAAATATACTAAAATGGTATTTGAATTAGCATTCCTATTGTATATTTTTACAAATACACTTCTACTCATTAACCACATTATCTATTGTAATTAACCATTTAAAGGTTACCTTGATTGACCAAGGCATCTTCTCAGCCAATGTTAACATGCTATTTACAAAGCTGTTGTGGCAGGAGCAGCATTTTAAAACTGTTTAGGGGGTAGGTCAGCTTTATTATTGCAGATAGATTGTGGCTTCTATCAATGTAATTGTCTGCAGCATTTCCAGTCCCCCATATATCTTTTGTTGTAAATATATATAGAAAATATTGATTTTTTAAATACATTTTTTCCTTGATTATTTTCCTCTAACCCTACCACCCCTCCCTTAATTAGAGTAAATGAATGGACAACAACACTTAAAGCTTATACATACAGTACATTCGGAAAGTATTCAGACCCCTTGACTTTTTCCACACCTGTTAATTGAAATGCATTCCAGGTTACTAACTCATGACGCTGGTTGAGAGAATATATTTTGATTTGTTTAACACTTTTTTAGATACTACATAATTCCATATGTGTTATTTCATAGTTTGTCTTCACTATTATTCTATAATGTAAAAAACAGTAAAAATCAAGAAAAACTCTTAAATGAGTAGGTGTGTCCAAACTTTTGACTAGTACTGTGTGTTTTGTTTGTTTTTAGTCCCATCCTTCAGCTACCCTCAACCCCTCCCCTCTATCTCTGAAGACCATCCAGTTTTGATTTCTATTTGCAATATATTTTTCAACTATGCTGTTTCACAAAAGTTCTGAACCTATATACATTTTACAGTCACAGTATATTTTACATCAGTTATCTTATTTTTTGTCCCAGCCTTCAGCTCCACTTAACCCCTCCCATCTATTTGTATTTTTATTTTTTTACTTTAGATTATTTGGTAAATATTTTCTTAACTCTTCTTGTAAGGGCTTGTAAGTAAGCATTTCACCGTAAGGTCTACAATTGTATTCGGTGCATGTGACAAAAAAAGTTTGATTTGATCTCTGAACACCATCCAGTTCTTATTTCTATTTGCCATATATGGACTGTGATGTTTCACAATAGTTCTGAACCTTTCTATTCTCATAGTTTCTACAGATTGTAGGTAAAAAATATTTTCTTTCTAAGAGTATTATTATATTATTGATCGATTGACTATGCCTTCTTAAATCACCCAGCAGTGCTTTTACAGAGTTATCGCCAGGTAAATGTTGCAAATCTTCAGCCATTCCTGGAGCAGCAATTTACAAGTAACACTTTTGAGAACTGTGCACCATTGGCATTTCTCACTTCAGATGTTCACATTACAGTAATAAATTAACATTTCAATAAAATGTGTAATGTGTAATATGTAATGTGTAATTAAAAGTACAGCATTATTAAATTTGAAAATGAACATAAAAACATGTGAATAAGCTAAATATGAGAAACAATATCATATTATAAATCAAAACTTCATCTGCAGAAAAGGATTCTGGGGAATATATACATCTTTGTGCAAATTAGTTTTTGAAAGTACACTTTAAATATATTTTGTGGACATTTAAGTGAAATTTGCTTTTTTTTTAAGTATACTTAAGTATATTTTCGTGAGATATGAAAAAGTATACTCTCAGGAAGCATGTTCATCAGCTGTGCAATAAACAACCATTATCATTGTCAACTTTCTCTGCACTCTTCTGAACAGAAATTCAGAAAGTACTTTAAACTCATTATTAGCGCTGAAACTACAGTGTCTTGCAAAAGTATTCATAGCCCTTGTGCAAGAATCAACGCTGGTAGAGACAAGAAGCAGGTACAGTGAGTGAACATTTAATTATAAACGGACATGGAATGGAACAGGACAGCGTCTGGACAAGAACACATAACAACATTAATGCATATACAGGGAACAAACGTGGGAGCAGACAGTTATAGACAGGGCAATCAACAAAGGGAAGGAGTCCAGGGGAGTCCAATGAGCACTGCTGTGCGTAATGATGGTGACAGGTGTGCGTAATGAAGGACAGCCTGGCACCCTCGAGCGCCAGAGAGGGAGAGCGGGAGCTGGTGTGACACCCTTGGATTAATTAACATTTTGTTGTAACAAAGTGGGATTAAAATGTATTTAATTGGAATGTTTTGTCAACTGTCTACGTACACAAAATACTCTAATTTCAAACTGGAAGAGTGCTATTTTTTTGCAAAGATTGATAGAAGTTAAATAACTAAGTTATTGCAGAAGTATTCAGCTCCATGTGTAATGAACACAAGGGGAGACAGAGAGCTGGTTTCAAGCGCAGGGCGCAGCAGGTGTTTATTGCAAAGTACCACAGGAGGAGGCAGGTAGCTGGGTCCAGGGGCAGGCAGAAGGTCATACACAGGGTGACCAAAAGGGCAACAGTACAGGCAGGGAAAAGGCTAGTAACGTAGTCCGGGCGATCAGGAAACCCAACGTTCCAAAAGATGGTGGTCACAAAACAAACAATACCTCACAATGATAGGATGCAAAGAACTGAACTAAATAGTGTGGTAATGACATACAGGTGTGTGAACGGGTGATTAGAATTCAGGTGATTGGGAACTGGAGAGCATTCAGGGGATCTAGGTGTTTGAGGGTGTGAGCTGGAAAGTGAGCTGTGTTCAGGGGATCTAGGTGTTTGAGAGTATGAGCTGGAAAGTGAGCTGTGTTCAGGGGATCTAGGTGTTTGAGGGTGTGAGTTGGAAGCAGACGTTACACCCTGAGTCAAATCATGCTAGAAACACCATTGGCAGCAATTACAGTGATGAGTCTTCTTGGGTTAGAAGAGCTTTACACACCTGGATTGTGCAATATTATACCTTTATTCTGTTCATAATTCTTCAAGCTCTGTCAACATGTTGGTGCTCATGGCTACACAGCAATTTTCAAATATTGACAGATTTTCAAGCAGATTTAAGTAAAAACTGTAACTCGGCCACTCAGGAACATTCATTGTCTTCTTGGTAAGCAACTCCAGTGTAGATTTGGCCTCATGTTGTAGGTTATTACTCCGCTGAAAGGTGAATTCCTCTCCCAGTGTTTGTTGTAAAGTGCTTAGCTCCATCCCATTTCTTTTTATCCAGAAAAACTCCCCATATTTGCCGATGTCAAGCATACCCATACCATGATGCAACCAACACCATGCTTGAAAATAAGGCAGCAGTTGCTGTGTTGGATTTGCCCCAAACATAAGGCTTTGAATTTAGGCAAAAACATATTTTTGCAGTATTACTTTAGTGCCTTGTTGCATACAAGATGTATGCTTTGGAATATTTTTTATTCTGTATATTTGTATTATTATTTTTACTCTGTCATTTAAATCATTATTGTGGATTTTTGTTGATACATCCTCAGTTTTCTCCCATCACAGCCACTGAACTGTTTTACAATCATCCCTGAGCAGTTTCATTCCTGTCCTGCAGCTCAGTTCAGAAGGACGAATGTACTGTTTCTTTGATGTGTCTGCGTGGACCTGTTCACCGGACTTGCTACCTTGTCCTGAACCTGCTGTTTTTGACTCTCTCTCTCTACCACACATGCTGTCTCTAACTCTGAATGATCAGCTTTGAAAAGCCACTGACATTTACTCCTGAGGTGCTGACCTGTTGCACCCTCTACAACCACTGTGATTATTATTATTTGACCTTGCTGGTCATCTAATGTTTGAACATCTTGGCCATGTACTGTTACAATCTGCACCCGTCACAGCCAGAAGAGGACTGGACACCCCTCAGAGCCTGGTTCCTCGCTAGGTTTCTTCCTAGGTTCCTGCCGTTCTAGGGAGTTTTTCCTAGCCACCGTGCTTCTACATCTGCATCGCTTGCTGTTTGGGGTTTTAGGCTGGGTTTCTGTATAGCACTTTACGTATACGTATACTAAAAGACTGAAAAAAATATGAATTTAAAGTACACTTTTAATAAGTGTGTTGAAGTATAATGATATTTTATTTATAGTATACTTAAGATATACTAGAAAAAGACATATCATATATGAAGTATATTATTACATTACGTTCATATACTTGTAATATACTAAAATATATATTTTTCCCCGCTTGGGAGAGACAAGAGATTGAAAGGGGACAGCGAGAGAGAGAGAAGATGGATGGAGGGGGATGGAGAGAGGGAGGTGGATAAGGTTCTCTCTCTGCTACAGTAATCAACACTATTCTGGGAGAGGCGAAGTGTGGTGCCCAATTTCACACTCAGGTTGATTAACAGTTTCGCTGTTGAGTGGCTCTGTCCCAGACTTCCCAGTAGTGAACTCTCTACATTTTAAAACACACTTCATCCAGCTGAGGGAAACGTCTCCTAAACACGCACGCACACACACTTGAAGATTTCACAACCTGCAATGTGACATGGAGAGCACTTCATTGCAGGTGCTCTTGTGTTTGAAGGCTAGAGCGAAGAATGACATCAACGTGTGGATGGACACTGGATGAACTACAATTAGGAAGCATAAAGGCGACTCATTTTTCTGATGCATTTCAACAGTTTTAAGAACACTAAAATGTACACTAACATCACAGCACACTTCGCTCCACATGCAGACCCACAAAACAACTCCACTCAGGGGTCTTTGAAACAGGGTATTCCAAACTTTATTTTCTGTGTTAGAAGTGTACCATGTAGAGTAATCACAGTTAGTGTAGTGTCTTCCTATTCGTTTGTGCAACACAAAGAAAAAACACAGACGACACCAACAAAATAAGACAAATTCATGATATTCTATCAATTAGAATCAAACAAAATCAAACAAAAAGACAAAACAAATAGCAAACTAAACCCTGTTAAAGAGAGACAGCAAGCAAAGAACAGATCGAGAGGTTAAGATTGAGAGAAAGTTAAAGAGGATAGAGAGAGAGCTAAACAGAGAGAAAGTGTGAATGCAAGGAGGGAAAAGAAAGAGAGAAAGTGAAATATATTGGAACCCTGAAAAACGACGGTCCATCTGAGCAGCGGGCGGTGGTGGTGTAAATCAGATGACGCACCTCAGGTACCAACAGACAGACAGACAGACAGACACTGAACAGGGACAGAGACAGATAGGCAGGTACAGTACCAGCCAGCCAGAGAGACAGATGGGTGGGCACATACCAGGTTGACAGACAGACAGATCTTGAGTTGAAGAAGGAATCCACCCCGCATGAAGAACTGACACACTTTTCAGCTATCTAAGACGAAACACTGCTCAGCACGGAAGGAAAAGAGAGAGCAAAACCAGCATTTAAGCAAACTACTTCTCCAAAAAGGCAATATTTGTCATTCTTGAGTTTAGTGAGGGTTTTAAAATAAATATGTAGAATTCACTAAGATATGTGGAGGTATCAGACCTCTCTCTCGTAACAATGTACAGTATATACACATATTATCTCTTCAATGACAAAATAGCCTTTACACTGTCAAATAATACAACCAGCCATGTCATTATAAGCAAGCATTGTCTTTTGTACAAATACCCATGCAACTCCCTTAAGATACGTAACTCGTTAAGTTCTCACCCTCATTCAACAACAGCAGATATTGCCTTTTTTTATTTAATGTGCAAGTTACCAAATACATCATTCAACTTAAAATAAAACATTAGGTTATAGTACATTAAAAAAAAAAAGTCTAAATCTATACAACATTCAAACCTCCGTCAACATCAACGAATGGGATACTGCTTAGTATATACAGACATGTTATCATTCATGCACAGTGTGAACAAGTTGCACATTAATTAACGATTAACATTCCAAAATATGGACATGGCATGTGGGGAGGGTGGAGGACACAGAGAGATGCTGCACAGTCACAGTGCAGATGCACACTATAGCAACACATGCTGGGCAGGAGAAGTCCTTGTGCTTCACTGCACCAGTACACAATGTATGGCTGTACTTCACATGTTTTTTCTTTCTCCTCCTCCTCTTCTTGTCATTTGTAGTTGGTTAGTTGAGTATTAGGGTTGGAGGAAAGGTCTTTTTTAGTATTTCAATGTCATAGTAACCTTTTCAGATCAGAGAAAGGTCATAATGTATAATCATGTAACAGCAGAGTCATCGTCAGCATATAAGCAATGTCATCCTTTTCATTAGAAACACGGGAACCAGTGCAATGTTTTTCCTTCAATTCGAAACATCAACCCATCTCCACGAAATGTGAATGTTTTTATCCAAATTAGGAATTAGAAATGTTCTGTTTAGGTAAAACAATACCAAGGCTTTTGGTACCGCACAGGGATCTTTTTGGTGGTGTTAAGAAACGTCAGTGTGTTAGAAGACACACTCATATTCTGGCTAAGCTGTTACTGGAGTTTCCATTAGAAATAGTTCCCTTTGGCAAAATAGGAGTAAACTCCACTTGGCTTCCATATAAGTACTTTAATCTAGATGGAACCTTCTCAGGGGCTGCAAATTTTGTGGTGAGAAATGACAAGAACAAGACTAAATCTGAATTTTCTAAAACCAAACTACAACTATGATTACTTTTACTTCATTGTTACGTTACACATCAAGTATAGTGTATTAAACAAACTCAGTAGGAAACTCGGGGTATATTCATCAAATAATGTGGACCGTCTTCCTCTTCCACACACTGATTGACCTGCCTGATGTGGAGTAACAGTCTTGAATGTAAACCCTTATATCTGGAGACTGGCAGTAAGATGGATTAAAAAGATTGCATCATTAAGACAAAAGCCTTTACCTCAGAAAATAGAAAATACTCAGTCAATGTATTTCTCACCAGCTTCACTTTGAACTTCTGTAAAATGTCCCTATAGCTACTGCATTATAGCAACCGTTTAATCTACACTTCTGTCCACCATTACAATTGATGTATTTTATGTTTAAGATATTGTTTATTGAAATATTCAATTTAATGTTTAAAAAATGAAGATGTGCAGCTCAGTGGAGAGAGAAAGAGGGTGAGGGTTTAGTGTTGAGGGTGGGTTTATGATAGGGGTGAGGGGTAAAGGGTTTCTGGTTAGGGTTAGTGGTTAAGAATTGACTGTAGAGCCCTTGAGGACTGGGACTGATAAAAAGACCAGTCTGGTAGGAGCTTAGACACAAAGATAGAGAGAAAGAGCCAATGGTGAGAGGCTGCTGAAAGATGTGTAGCCAATGGATGGAGCTAATGCAGAAGGCGATCCAGTACGGTCTCTCTGCATTCTATTGCAATTTGAATCAAGCATGGTGGTGGTGAAACCCCTATTGACTCAACTGGAAATGCGATCTTGGGATAGTTTTGAAAATGATAATGTAAGTTGACAACGAGTTATCTGACAGTTAAAATGGTAACGCTGGCCATTCAATCACGATATGGCCTTAAAGGTAAAAGTATGCTAAACTCCTTTAACACAACTACATCTACAGCAAGATAAAAGAACAGAGGAAACCTAATCAGATGTTCTACTGGGGATCAAACCGAGGGTCAGAAGGTGGTGAGCAGCTCTTGCAGCCAGGCCCTAACTGAGATTTATTAAGACTAACACACAGACAAGAGACTTTCTTCAAAAGTACCTGTTACTCCCCACCCACTATGTTTGCGAACAGCCGTATCTTTGTTTCTTTTGATGTTCATGCATATACATATCAATAATGATGGCATGGGAATTATTAAAGGATTTCACTCAAATGTCTAGTGTTTAGTTTGAAATGAGCGCCAGGCGTCTACGATGCTGTTTCTATCTGGTTGCTGGGTAGTGAGAGACATAACAAACAGCTTACAACACGCACGCACGCCCAACGCACGCACGCACGCCACGCAACGCCGCACGCACGCACGCACGCAACGCACGCACGCATCGTGCTACGCACGCTCACGCATTTACGCCCACGCACACACCACACCACACCACACACACACACACACACACACACACACGCACACTGTCATTCTACAGACTTCAGAGGTGTCTCTGTCCCAGCGCTGACAGGCCGCTCCTCGCCTGCACAACCAGTCTCATCCTTTAAGCACTAGGGGAGGGATCTTTCACTTCTTAAAAGGGGGAAATGGTGGGGTGGGTCGGGGTTATTAACGACAAGAGAAAAACTTTTTTCACTGTTGCTGTTGCCTCCTTGTCTGCGGTTAGCTCTTCTAGGGCGTTCTTAAGTTTGTAGCTGTTTAGAAGGCCTTGAAATGGCAGTAGACCTCCAGTGAGGAGAACAGAATGTACAGCAGCCACAGGCTGACAAACAGCATGGTGGTCAGTATCTTGGGAGTCCGCGGACCTCCCAGCTCGCCGCCGATCGAAGGCCGCCGCCGGTACATCAGCACTCCGACACAGATGAACGCAAAGATGGTGAAGAGGGTGACGGAGAAGGCCAGGCTCCCCGGGTCTACCTTGAAGTCGTTGCCCTTGGAGTTGTGGTAGATGGCGGCGATGGACCAGGCCACGCCGATGCCCAGGAACACGTTGACCGCGTTGCTGCCCGTCACGTTGCCGATGGATGCATCAGCATACTGGTCCTGGATGGCTGCCACCTTACTGGCAAAGGTGTCTGGAAGAAAGGGAAGAGAGGATGGAGGGGAGGAGGGTGTTGTGTGTGTGATTCAATAACGATTGGGAAAAGGTTATTGGATTGGGGGAATTAATGGTGATGGGGTATGGGGAAGAGGGTGTGGGTAAAGGGTGACAGGCAAAACAAAAAAGCTCAATATTAATTAAAAGTCTAAAGAACACTGAACAGCATTGTTTCATAAGACATAATTCAATGTAATGTCTGCAGACTATAATCAGGGAGCAAAATTGTCACCGTTGCAGTGACAGGAGCTCCGTCTCAGCAGAAGTCTTCTGTCTGGGTCTCTTTCCCCCAGACCCAGATCAATACCCGAGGCAAGCACACAACCTTCTCCATAAATGGCCGTCTATGTGTCTGGATTTAAACAGTCTGCTGTAGGAACAACAGCAGCCCAGCAGGAAGACACCATTCAATCTCTGGAGTGGAGCCAGCTGTTTATGCTAAGTTGCCGTTACCTCGCCAGGAGAATGTGCTTCCATAGAAAGTCAAGGAACCAGTCTAATGGTTGAGATGTCTTTCATTGGCAAGTGACAGAGCACTCTGTTTTATTCCCCTTTCTGTCCCTCGGTCCTTCCTCACTTCCTTTGTGCACCCTTCCCTTTTATTTTCCTGGTGCCCGAGAAAGAGCGAGGGAGGCCAGGTTGAGACAAAGTACTCCTCAGGGTGACTCCATTCACTGAGCTGGCATCAGGCTCTAGCCAGCTGGACATGATACCATGGTCATTGGCCCTGAGTGGCACTATTCACTGGGAATCTAGCTCTGCTGACTTCAACATGGCACAAGACGGGCACCGACATGGGCATACAAGTGTGGACGTTACTGGACCACAATCGTGAATAAAGTAGCTGTGGTTGATTTAGAACAGATGCTGAGCAATGACTGGTCTGAGAGCTGTAACGTGTAACTGAGGAAGATTCATCACTTAAAAATAATCCATCTCATGTCCAGTGACTGGATAGTACTCACAGGGACTTGTCCCTTGATCCCATGCCTGCCGACTGGCCACTCTGGCCACTCGGGCCACTCGGGCCTTGCACTGAGCTGGAAAACCACTGGACCAAGACCCAGGAAGAAATACGATTGAAAAACATAAAGTAAATGTATAACCCATTTTTTTATGTTACATCATTTTTGTCCATCTCTGAGCAATGTTCTATCATACGATGCAAAACTCGCCGTACCGCGGCTGTAATGCACATGAAAACATGAAATGACCCTGGGATTCGATAGAACATCGCTCAGAGATGCACAAAAATGTTATAACATTCAGAATGGGTGAATTGTTATTTAAAGTATTAGAGCTATGTACAGAGTCATGAAGCAGCCATCCACACAACAGTTTAACTGAGATATTCGTCTATTTATCTCTGTCTGTCTCTATGAATAAATTGATTGGTTAAATCTTCTTCTGGCCCATTTATTGTTCAATGACAGTTCTTATTATTTCTTGCGTGTTTTTGTTCTACCTTGATATTTGTAGTATTACATTGTTATTGATTACGGCATTGTTGGGTTTAGAGCTAGCAAGAAAGACATTTTCACTGTACTTGTGCATGTGACATTAAAACTCGCAACGTCTTCAATCTTCTCTCTACAGAGAATGCTCTAGCTAGCTGGATAGTGTGGTGTGTTTAGATGTCTGAGAGAGAGAGAGAGAGAGAGAGAGAGAGAGAGAGAGAGAGAGAGAGAGAGAGAGAGAGAGAGAGAGAGAGAGAGAGAGAGAGAGAGAGAGAGAGAGAGAGAGAGAGAGAGAGAGAGAGAGAGAGAGAGAGAGAGAGAGAGAGAGAGAGAGAGAGAGAGAGAGAGAGAGAGAGAGAGAGAGAGAGAGAGAGAGAGAGAGAGAGAGAGAGAGAGAGAGAGAGAGAGAGAGAGAGAGAGAGAGAGAGAGAGCTGCAGTACAGTAGACTGAGCCAGGCGTTGGCAGTGCAGCAGGCTTTGTGCGGCAGACTGGACAAAAGGCTCTCTCTCTCTCTCTCTCTGATAACAGTGTGGTCGGATCCCCTGAGCAGAATGCAGGGTGAGGACAAAAGCAGGACGGACAGAAAGACACGGGAGAGAGCTGTGGAGTGGCGAAAGGCTGATGCAGAACATACAGGGGTTGCCTCGTAAATGTCTGCACTAATCATCATACTGTGCAGCTTCACTGAGAATGGAAGGAGGGATGGAGGGAACGGAGGGAGGGGAGGGGACACTGGGAACGCCACAGCCTCACAGTTCTCGACAACACAAACCAGAGCATCTATAGAAAGGGACATGCATGCAAGCACACACACAACAGGGTGGGGACTACTGCAGCTACCCTTTGATATGGGAGGGGCATTTGTGTAGCGAGGAGTGTATGACTGTCGGACCTAGAATTGCACAGTATGTACTGTCAGATGAAATAGAGTGATTGTTTGTACCTGCATGGTGTGTGCTCGTGCGTGTGTGTGGGCTGTGTGCTCGTGTGTGCTCAGTTTCCAACCCCAGGCAGTGGTACACACACACACGCACTGCAGTCCAATTGGCGGCTGTGATTGTGTAAGGATAGCGAGCAGTGTGTGTGTGGGCAGAGAGAGCATCTGTGTTGTCCTTCTTCTTGCTCCTCTCTATCCTACACCATATATTCAATCTCCTCTGCCCTATCAAGACCGTATACAGGAAAACCTAGCTCCTCTCTACCTCCAAGATAATGGCTTTTCTAAAGCAGATAGAAGAAGGCATAAGCTCCTGAGACTGTTTTACACCTCCCAGTTCCATCTCTATGATAAGAGCTTGCCTGCTAATCACTTCCTGGCTGTGACATCACACAGTCACAGTGGAGACTGTTATCTTTGACAAGCCCTACAATCACCAGCCATTTAACTGCCTACTACACATCTGCTGCTCTCTCCGGCACTATTAACATGCAGCAGCAGCCTCTCTCTGCCGCAGCTGCCGTTAATGGCTATATCGGTTACTATGGCAATTAGGCCTCCATGGCCTTGTCCGTCGCTGCTCTCCCTTCCTGGCAAGGCCAGGAGGAAGTGATGGTGATGACTTCACTTCCTGTGTGCTGGGAGTGTTCTCACATGACTTGATGCTCCCACACTCCTGCTATCCAATCATGGTTCTAGTGAGTCAGGAAGGACAGTAGCGAGCTTCTCTTTTCTCTAGATGTGTTAGGAATGACTGTGACAGTGCACCCCGTAATCTATCCACACCTCCATGTTGAATGTCATGCTCACGCCTACAGACGGCATCTTGGATTGATCTCCCATTCTATCAGCCGTTGGCTGTTTGCATAGTAAGGCCCTATAGAGGAGTAGTCCATAGCACTAGAAACAATCGTTTCGTGGCAATAGCAAGACACCTTTAAAAGTCTCTCTACCTGCACTGATAAAAAACAGGGAGAGAATTTCACTAAATACTCAGTCGTTTTCCATCACACCTTCAAAGTGTATCAACCTAGCACAGCGAGAGCACAAACCAGAAAGACTCCACTTTGTGAAGTAGTAAACGTCAACACAGAGGTGGCGGTGATAATTGGCCAGAGAGAGAGGGACGTGACAACAGCTGGACCTATATTTAGACCTGCAGCTTTCTGAGGAAATTCTCAAATATTCAGATGTGTGTGTGTGTGTTCGTGTGCGTGTGCGTGTGCGTGTGTGTGTGAGTGTGTCTGTGTGTGAGCCCGAGGGGGCAGTGTGCCTGGGAAGGGTTGTTCAACACTCTACCTACAGTCTTATTAATCAACCTTACATTAGCCATGCCCCATGTAGGATGGAAAACACCCTAGAGATTAATGTACCTTTAGGTGTTCTATATATACAATACAAGGGTCACTTTTGTATTGCATGATTAAATGCAGAGATTTACATATTCTCCTCAGTGTGCTCTTTATCATACTCCATTTATTTTGAAACACACCCACACCCATACACCCACACCCATACACCCACACCCACACCCACACACACACACACACACACACACACACACACACACACACACACACACACATACACACACACACCATCTGACCTCCCTCTATGTTACTTTTATATGGGCTGCTGATGTTCTTCTCTGGCTCACTAACCATGACAAACGAGGCTCATTGAGACGTGTGGCTGTGGCGTGCCTTTGTATTGACTATAATTACAGTGGGGCGAGAGGCGTGGTGTGAGGGCTCCAGCAGGGTCCATTTACACATCAGCACAGCAGCATAGCAGCACAGCAGCACAGCAGCACAGCGCTACGGCGGCTAATGCTAGCTTAACCCCCTCGGTTATTGTTATCGCTCCTGTGTAGAGTAATGCATCATATTCTAAAGGGCAGGACACTGCACAACACCTGATCCCCATGAAAAATGACTCAATACTAATGAACATGGGTGGCGAAGCAGTGCAGCGGTGTGTGTGTCTGTGTGAACATGGGGAGGCAGGGTTCAAATTAGGAAGCCACTACAAACGTGTGTACTCTGTTGGAAAGTTACCCATGCACACACAACATGCCTTGTGCAAACAAACAGAATGACAGACACAAAGAATATTGACTGCTTGTACTGTTTCTTTACACGTCTTTGTCCTTTGTGCTTGTGAAATGGGGTTTAAAGTATTAGTGAAGTGAGGGGAACAGTGTTTCAGGAGTAATGTCTAGAAGTGTCAGAGCGGTGAGTCCTGAGTGAGTTACAGTGGCTGGCTGGTCAGCAGGTCTGTGAAGCAGCTCAGTGTACAATACATGAACCGAGAGCTAATTAGCTAATTAGCTAAGCACTGTATCAGTCCCAGTTGAAAGCTATTAATCTGTGTGTGTGTGTGTGAGACTGTGGGTGTGTACTCTGCACAGAGTTTGAAACCCATGGAGAAACTCATGGAGAAACATGCAGTCACACCCGGGGGAAGGTCGAAGACTTAAGCAAGTCAGGCTGCTGCAACAGTCCAAATTGCAAAGAACAGTGTGTGTATCTGTATGTATGTGTGTGTGTGTGTGTGTGTGTGTGTGTGTGTGTGTGTGTGTGTGTGTGTGTGTGTGTGTGTGTGTGTGTGTGTGTGTGGTGTGTGTGCTGTGCGTGTGTGCGTGTGCGTGTGTGTGTGTGCGCGTGTGTGTGTTTGGCTCCACATCTGAGTCACTGCCCATCTTCTGCCTCTAAAGACATCAGCCATCTTCTGGGCTAACCCACGCCTGACATCTCTCCTGCTAGCAATTACTCTGTTTCAACCTTTTCCATTCCACACACTTATGGTTGTGCACTATTATTCATCATAGGAGTGTGAGGTTTATGCCATGGTAGCTGTGAGGGGTTGAACTGATGTTCCATGTGTATTTATTTAGGCTCTTGTTCAACTCGCTGACTTGTATACAGTGATGTTAAACTGCTCAGGAACAGAGCATCAGCCACCGACTAACATGTCATGTATACATGTAACAGTATCTAGCTGGGGTGTAAGCAGTGTAAATGAATGGTGTGGAGTAAATCATAAGGTGAATGCACCAATTTGTAAGTCGCTCTGGATAAGAGCGTCTGCTAAATGACTTAAATGTAAATGTAAATGTAAATGTAGGAGGTAAACACTGGACACTGGGCGTGTTTGGAGCGATTAAGGGCTCGATTCAATCTGTATCGCGGAATTTCAGCGCTATAGCATGACTGAAATGTGAAGATCATTTCAGACTGAGCCGACGTACACAGCGTTTACCGTGAACGCAGTCTCTGCCAACGCGAGAACATCACCTTTACATTTCAATCACGCTGTAGTGATGAATTTACGCGATATGGATTGAATCATGACTTTTGTAGGAAGAACGTTACCACAATCATTACATAGTAGTACATCTAGGTTAAACGGTACTGTAAAAGGAGTGCTACTGTCAACATTACAAAGCAAGTACATCTAGCATAAACACCAGGGTTAGTTTATAATATTACCTGGCACGGAGGTCCCCAGGGCCACAAACACCACGGCGGTGACAGAGTCCTTGAGGCCCACGGTGCAGCCGAAGTGGGAGGCCAGGTCCCCGATGAAGGCTGTGAGCAGGCCGATCATACAGATGGACACCACGAAGCAGGCCCAGCCGTTCCAGTAGTCTGTCGGGGGCACGAACGCAAACAGAACCTTCCAGAAGACGGTGAGGAAGTGCATGACGTAGTCGAAGCAGGACGGCAGCTTCTCCTCACCGCACTCTTATCATCGTCATCCCACCTGGCCGAGAGAAAGAGAGAAATAGGGGGATGAGGAGAAAGAGAGAGGAGAGGGGGATGAAGAGAAGGGATATGTAAAGGGTGCGATTGTTTAGTTGATGTATTGAGACGAATGATATTCCTCAAACGTTTACTGAACACCAGACTATGTTTTGTGAAATAAGTGAGCCAAAGTGATGTTTTGTGATGATGATGCTTTGCTGCTCTTAAATTGGGGCTAATTTGTCAGAGTGTAATCATAGCCTGAGGCCTCGGATGGAGCCAATCCTCTCTAACAGGTACACAACATCTTTGTATGTGTGTGTGTGT
>NC_036858.1:46977436-46979873 GCF_002910315.2 Salvelinus sp. IW2-2015
ACACACACACACACACACACACACACACACACACACACACAATCCAATATGGCAATATGGTGTTAAGTGCCTTTCTCCCACTCTCTCCACCTCTCTGGTCATTTATGTCTCAACCCCTCTGCAAACTATTACAAACTACAAAGGGAAGCATAGCCACGAGCTGCCCAGTGACACGAACCTACCAGACGAGCTAAATTACTTCTATGCTCGCTTCGAGTCAAGTAACACTGAAACGTGCATGAGAGCACCAGCTGTTCTGGACGACTGCGTGATCACACTCTCCGTAGCTGACGTGAGTAAGACCTTTAAACAGCAATGTTTTTGAAACAGCTGAAATGTATAGACATTTCCCTAATATTTGAGACTTGTTTTATTGAGTTTTTTCCTGAAATTGCAGTAACAGCCTGTTATATTCTGAAATTGTCACAGTAGATGCCGGCTGCACTGAGCCACATAAATCGATGGAAGCTCATCCCCACCACCAAAAACATGTCAAATGCAGATCATACAAATAGGATGTTTTTTAATTTGTAACATTGTGTGGTGATTTCAGAGGTGGCACCACAGGTCCCACAGGTCCCAGAGTGGAGGGGAGGAAATTTTTCTGGAGCCTTTTTCTTGATCTGGTAGGCTAACCAAACCAACTCTGGACCCTAGTTGTAAAATATGACATAGTAAAGGAAATTGTTGTAAAAAAAAAGCTTTTATGTGGGCTATGATGGGACCAGATTATTTTCAAATCAGGTCATATGATATTTTTTTATTCTGTAATAAAACAATATACTCATACAGTATGTCATCACTATTGTGTTGATTGATTAATTCCAGTCAATCATTTTTGATTAAAAAGGCCTAGGTAGCCTAGCCTCCTGAAGTTTGACTATAAACTAAATTTGATCACATTCACATTTTCTCAGAACACAAATAAATGGGCCTATTTTAGGCTACATAGTTTAGGCTGGCCAGGCCCAGATGGGATCAGAGTGCATAGCAGACTCTAGGCTACCTGCAGCTATGGTTGTTATCAGTAGGCTACAGTTGATCAGACTGAAGCACAGACTAATTGTGCACGTTGACAAGTCATGAGGCATTGTCACACCTTGATCTGTTGCACCTGTCTTGGTGATTGTCTCCACCACCCTCCAGGTGTCGCCAATCTTCCCCATTATCCCATGTGTATTTAGACCTGTGTTCTCTGTTTGTCTGTTGCCAGTTCGTCTTGTTTGTCAAGTCAACCAGCGTTTGTTTCTCAGCTCCTGCTTTTCCCAGTATCTCTTTTTCTCACCCTCCTGGTTTTGACCCTTGCCTGTCCTAACTCTGAGCCCACCTGCCTGACCCGGAGCCTGACCCGGAGCCTGCATGCCGACCTGCACCTTTGCCCCACCTCTGGATTATTGACCTCTACCTACCCGGACCCTGAGTCTGCCTGCCGTCCGGTACCTTTGCCCCACCTCTGGTTTACTGGCCCCTGCCTGCCTTGACCTGTCTATTGCCTGCCCCTGTTGGATTATTAAACCATTGTTCATTTGATGTTGTCTGCATCTGGGTCTTACCTTCATACCTGATAGGCATTTAATGTAAATGGACTTCCATATAGAACATCTCGTTGAAATGCTCTCCTAACCTGCTACAATGAGACGCCATCTTAACCGACTTCCTGGGCTTCACATGCGCTATTGAGTCTTCACATAGGAATGAATGGTGTCACGTGATTTATATGGCTTTTCCCATTCATATACAGTCAATGATCTGCCTGCCGTGTCCTCTCCCTTGGGCTAGTAATGGCGGTAATCTACCGTGAAGAACCATGTGTTAACAGGCTGAGAGACTTGTGTTAACAGGGTGATGGGCAACCCTCTCAGTGGAGCAGCCCCAGATGAGGGCCCTTACTGAGATTTTGGGCTCGTTTCAGTGGCAAGGCTGAAGCTACCAACTGCAGACAAAAGTCGAGGAGTAAAGTTGTGGGAGGTGTACCACTGATGTGGTTTTCCAACAGCAAGGCTCAGTGCAACATGGCAGTGTTGCCATCATTTATACAAGTTTTTCTTGTTGAAATAAACATGTCTGCAACCCGCATATCACACACTCACAAACTGTGAACATACTGTATGTGTGTGTACATTGTACTATCAATTGGTGAGAAAGCGTCAAATATCACATTCATTTGTACATATCCACTGTATACATGAATCATGGCAAAGTTTGATCCTGTTTCAGTCATGTCTTTGGTCACGTTCGCGTGGGTCAAACAAAAACACCCTAATGATTGGTTGACAACAGAGACTCCCACAATGCAGGCTAGCCCTGCTGCAAGTTGATAAAGAGAAACTGCAGTCAGAACTTCATGACCTTTGATCACCGCAAGTCGGACAATTTATATCCGCGTAATGCAGCACACTTCAGAAGGCAGTGACCAACGTAATGCAGCACACTTCAG
>NC_036858.1:46982159-47075548 GCF_002910315.2 Salvelinus sp. IW2-2015
CCATCTCCCTAGCCATATAAATACAACCCATCTCCCTAGCCATATAAATACAACCCATCTCCCTATCCATATAAATACAAACCATCTCCCGAGAAAGCTAGAGAAGTGCCTGTTAAAACATGTGCATTAGGATGATAAAGAAGGCACTCATTCAGTGTAGGCGAGGAATGCTTTACATAATTTGTGTCAGGGTTTATCTGAGAACCCAAAGCTATGGCCTCAAATAGCCTGCCCTGTGAACAACTGGGACATGAGGTGACTCACTCTTAGTTCCTGTATGTATCTCCTACTGTAAGGAGTTCCACTCATCACCATCAATCATTAAGTTAAACATAGGGAGTGAAAATACTCACTACATACATGGAACTGAGAGAAGCGAGAGAGAGATTTACTGCCACCTGCAGTTATGGAATGTTTCCTCACAAGTATAATTCATTGGCTGATATATCCTGGTGACCTGGATGAAATGATGTGGTCCTTCCTTAAGTCCCACCCAGTTGACTACTTCAAAATGGTCAAAGTCCTCAATGGCGCTGCCCATGCCAAAACAGGATTTTGGCCACTAAATGTAGAGTCTCTCTCTCTCTCTCTCTCTCTTTCTCTCATTCTCTTTTCTCTCTAAATGTTTTCTCTCTCTTTCTCCCCCAACTCTGTAATGGAGCTCAGTTTCCCTGTCCTTAATTTTACAGGCACGCACATACAAACACACACACCACATACAGAGAGGAGTGTGGAGGAGGTGGTGACATCAGAGCCAGTCTGGAGGGGGCGTGTGTCTCTAATGATATCTGACCTCATGACCTGCTCCTAATCTTTACCCCTGACACCTCCTCTCATATGTCCTTTATACATCATCAGCCCTTCCCACTCCTCTCATCTGTTTATCCATCACTCCGTTACACCGCCTCTCTCCTTTCCTCTCATTAGTCCATCTACCACTCCTTCACACCCCTGACACCTCCTCTCTCCTTTCCTCTCATTAGTCCATCTACCACTCCTTCACACCCCTGATACCTCCTCTCTACTTTCCTCCCGTATAATTTTCTTTAATCTGTCTATCGACCATTCATTTCGATCTATGCTCTCTACAATCAACCCCTCTCCTTCCTCTCTCTGCATCAATTCCTTTCCTCCTTCCCTCCTGGTTTCTTAGCGCTCATACTGTATTAATCAGACGTTCCTTCCCATGGAGAGGTAGAGAGGAGGAAGTAGGAGGGAAAAGGAGAGATTGCAGTAGGAAGGAGAGAGAGAGAGAGAGAGAGAGGCTATTCTAGAAGGAATATTCAGTAGGGAAGTGACTGGAGTAATAAAGTAAACCAACAGAGGGACATTACTTTATAGCCTGAGCGAGCTCTGCGGCTCACATCCCTGCCTGTGGTTACTCATCATTAAACACACAGTTATGAGAGAGAGGTTGAGAGAGATAAATGTACTCTGTGTTCTACTGCAGATATAATACAAAATTATATACATATGTGCAGCACAGTGTGTGCCAGTTTTACGCACACACACACACAAAGAGAGGGAGAGAAAGAGAGAGAAATAGATGGAGAGAAATAGAGAGCAAGAGTATAGCATACAGAAAAAAGACTGAAAAAAAGAATGGTGGTTACGCCCTTTCAAAACTCCCACTTTACAGTCTTGTCACACACACATCCACTTAATGCATCAGTAAACAGGATGGCTTTATCTCCTGCGGCACCACAACACACCTTGTCTGAGGAGAATTGTCCATTAGCCACGGCCACCTTAACCCCTGCCTGCACACAGCCAGCTAGCGCCTGCTGATATGTCTAAAGGCTTTTAACGGATGGTTAATGGTGGTTAAGTGCTCGTTTTTTAGATGATTCCAGGGTCAACAAGTACATTCATTAAATAATTTGAAATGCTGTTGAAACGCTTCTTCTGTCCCAGGTAATCTCACACACATAAAGGTTAACATTAACATACACATCATATACTTTCGCTACAGTATGGATTTCGTATGGGTTTCTGGTTCGGACTAACATATTCCCTGATGTAGTTCAACTGTATCTATTGGAACAATTCTCTTGAGTTGAGCCATGGCTGTCGCTAATAGACTGATTCTCTCTCTCTCTATCTTGAATTTCCTCACAGGAGGAGGATAATAAACCATTCTATTCCTTTGACTAGATCAGAGCTTTCTGTTTGGACTTAGGGTTCAGCTCCAGACCAACAACATCCAAGATAATGTTTGGCCCAGGCTGCCATCTGTCTGTCTCAGCAGGTAGCTGTGCTCTGAGTCCCCTAGGTCTGTACCTTGCCAATTAAACTGACCCCTGTGTGGCACGGGTCAACAAAGGTCAGATAAGGTCGGGCAATGTCCTCTGTATCGCCACATACTGTAGTAGTGTGTGTGTTTAGGTAGTGTGAATAATGAACACTGCTGTGATGATCACACCTGCTGCACACACAGCATACGCTACAGGACACGATTAACCGACATTTCATTTTTTGGGGGTTATTAAACAACTAATTGACCGACGTCAGTTAAATTATTTGAATACCATTCATTTATTTTTTGTGAGCCCAATGCAATGTTTCTCTAGAGAGAAATAAAATAATTCAAGAGAGAAATCAGGTCAAGAACTACGCTGAGCTGAAGGGAGTTGTAGTTTTCATTAAGCAAATATTAAATTTCATAGTAATTTCAATTTTTCTATTGATGTCTACCCACTGTGGACCTGACAGAGACAATGGAATATTTTTTGAATGTTCACTATTTTTGTCTTTGAAATTTCTATTAAAAAGCTCTAAAATCATTGTAATGTCATTATTTCATAATGCATTTAACGTAAAAAAATAAATAATAATGAAACCGAAAACTGTGATTATATAATTTTTTTATAATCGAACCAAAACCGAACCGACCTTAAAAGTCACTAATTGCTCAGCAATATAAATTATACACATCAACTCGAACACACATTACAGACGCCAACACACACTGTGATGCACAGACAGAAGTAAAACCATGAATAGGGAAAAGGAGAGAGAAAGAGATGCTGTAGAAAGAAAGAGGAAGAGAGAGTGAGCCTCTGGCCAATGTCCAGTGTGTCTGCAGGTAATGGCAGGTTGTAGGTGACAGTGAGAGGTCATTGAGGAGGTGTTCATCTTTCCATCATGCCCTATAGGGGGAGGCAGCCAGCTCCAAACCCAACGGAGGCGACATTAAACTGGGCACACAGGACCGGAGCACTACATTAATTTTCAACTTTACAGTGCCTTCGGAAAGTATTCAGACCCCTTGGCTTTTTCCACATTTTGTTAGGTTACAGCCTTATTCTATAATTGATTAAAATTTTATTTTTTTCTCATCAATCTACATGCAATTCCCCATAATGACAAAGCTTGAAACAGCTGTATTTTGGGAGTTTCTCCCATTCTTCTCTCCAGATCCTCTCAAGCTCTGTCAGGTTGGATGGGGAGCGTTGCTGCACAGAAATGTTCAGGTCTGTCCAGAGATGTTCGATCGGGCTCAAGTCCGGGCTCTGGCTGGGCCACTCGAGGACATTCAGAGACTTGTCCCGAAGCCACTCCGGCGTTGTCTTGGCTGTGTGCTTAGGGTCGTTGTCCTGTTGGAAGGTGAACCTTCATCCCAGTCTGAAGTCCTGAGTAATTTGCTCCGTTCATCTTTCCCTCGATCCTGACTATTCTTTCAGTCCCTGCCGCTGAAAAACATCCCCACAGCATGATGCTGCCACCACCATGCTTCACTGTAGGTATGTTTCACTGTTTCTTCCAGATGTGATGCATTCATGCCAAAGAGTTAAATGTTGGTTTCATCAGACCAGAGATTCTTGTTTCTCATGGTCTGAGAGTCTTTAGGTGCCTTTTGAAAAACTCCAAGTGGGCTGTCATGTGCCTTTTACTGAGAAGTGGCTTCCGTCTGGCCACTCTACCATAAAGGCCTGATCGGTGGAGTGCTGCAGAGATGGTTGTCCTTCTGGAAGTTTCTCCCATCTCCCCAGAGGAACTCTGGAGCTCTGTCAGAGTGACCATCGGGTTCTTGGTCACCTCCCTGACCAAGGCCTTTCTCCCCCGATTGCTCAGTTGTCTGGGCGAACAGCTCTAGGAAGAGTCTTGGTGGTTCCAAACTTCTTCCATTTAAGAATGATGGAGGCCACTGTGTTCTTGGGTACCTTCAATGCTGCAGAAATGATGTTGTACCCTTCCCCAGATCTGTGCCTTGACACAATCCTGTCTCGGAGCTCTTCGGACAATTCCTTCAACCTAATGGCATGGTTTCGAGTCTCATAGCAAAGGGTTATGTAAATAAGCTATTTCTGTTTGTTAGTTGTAATACATTTGCAAAAATGTCTAAAAACCTGTTTTCGCTTTGTCATTATGGGGTATTGTGTGTAGATTGCTGAGGATTTTGTTTTTTATTTAATCCATTTTAGAATAAGGCTGTTATGTAACAAAATTTGAAAAAAGTCAAGGGGTCTGAATACTTTCCCAAAAGCACTGTAAAATCCAATTAAACACTTCACTGTCCCGGATGTTAAATGATTGAGTTTAGCCAGCGGAAGCAGAGGTTAGGGAATTAGAGATATATATGGAGAGAGAGAGAGAGAGAGGGGAGAGGGATAACTAGAGGGTCAGTGGGTTCACATCCTAGCTGAGGAACACAAATATTAAACTCTACGCTGCCATCTGTCGAATCCCCAGCATTAGAACTAGCCTGCATGCTAAGCTATAAGCTAAGCTATTAGCTACCGAGCTATAGGCTAACTGAGCCAATTAACCAGTTAGCTATGGTAAAGAGATAAGACTGAGCCAATCTCTCCCCATGCAGTCACAGTTAATGGGATGAATCCTGTAGGATAACCCATCACACATCTGCAACACACACAGACACAGACACAGACAATCACATACTGTAGCCTAGGGGTCAGCAACAGGCGGCCCACAGACCACAACTGGCCCGCAAGTGATTTATTTTGGCCTCCTAAGTTTTTGGTAATAAATAAATAAATAAATATTTCATGTCTGGTTGAAGCATTCCTACAAAAAAAAAAAAAGTGTGATCCAGTCTCAACGTAATCAAGGTATGAAATTATTGGTATTTTCAAATACACTCTCTTTTTTTGGGCTCAGTTGTGGTCAATTTGCAGTGCTTAAAATTATTATTATTATGTTACGGCCCCCGACCAGCTGCTCCTATAAAAATCGGTCCGCTGCTGAATCTAGTTACCTACTCCTGCTGTAACACATCTCTCTCTCTCTCTCTCTCTCTCTCTCTCTCTCTCTCTCTCTCTCTCTCTCTCTCTCTCTCTCTCTCTCTCTCTCTCTCTCAATAAGAAAATTGTGTTCTATTCTCTGAGGCTTCCTTTCATCTATTTCCCCTATCTTCCTTACTCCTCCTCCCCCTCTTTCCCTGCCTACTGAAGGCATATCTGTGTATCTCCGTCAACTCCTCACCCTCGACTTCATCAATGAGTCACATCTCTATTACAGCTGCTCAGTGTTGATAGAGGATGGTCGTTAAAGTAATTCCGGGTAATAATTTCTCTCTGACTGGCAGCGAAGAGCACATATGCTGCTGTGTCATTGAGATAGGCCTGGGGAGGTTCTCTGCAGTCAGTCACAGTCTCGGTGTTCTTGTCACAACTCAGCAGTCTCTCTTCTCTTTAGTGGTGATAGCCAAACAAATGAATCATCTAGCACCATATTAGCTTGTGGTGGGGCTGTCACTCACAGGTCACAGAGAGTACAGACACAGAGACACACACACTTATGACACACCCATCTGCACAGCCACAGAGGCACACAGTCACACCCATCATCCAAAGTCCCAAAAGAGATGGGCAGATTCATGAAAGGAAATAATGACAGAGTTGTCAGGGGAGTTATTAACTGACTGTCAGGACATTTATCTGAGACGGGGGAAGAAGTGAACCCTGTGGTCAACGGCCACACATACACACACGCACATCCCACATGAAAAAATACTATAGTATATATATTATGGTTAAATACTATGGCATTCACTGTATGTTTTTGCGGACATTACTGTATTATTTACTGTAGTGTTTTTGCTGTCTGTAGTATACTCTATTATTTACTGTAGTATTCCACAGTATACTACAAAATCCTATAGTAAGTACTACTCATGATCGAGGTATACTACAGTAGGTAGTATAGTATTCTACAGTATACTACAGTTCAAAATTATATAGTAAGTACTGTAGTATTCTGTAGTAAACTGTATTTTTTAATGTGCGATTCCACACAGCATTGCTGCCCCACAGGTATGGAGAAGCCACCAACCCACCCACTGGCGAGAATTTCACACCCAATCTCCATCAACACCCTGGACCAAGTCACAGTGGGAAGCCAATAATTTCTCTTAAACTAACTTGTGAGAAGGCTAGCTCTGCAAATGCTACGCTGCCTGACACACTCTCCCTCTCTACTGGCTTCAGAGCAAATATAATCAGAGGGGCTGCAGGGCGAAAGAAAGAAAAAAAAGAAAGAAAAAAATATAAAGAGAGAGGGGAGGTAAGGGAAGATCAATATTTCATGACTGTATGTGCATTTTAAACACAGCAGCAAGAGGTAGAGATAGAGAAAGAGCTAGACAGAGAGAGAGAGAGAGAGGGTGAGAGAGAGAGAAGCACACACGCACAGACCGCTTTTAGAGGAAACAAAAGGAGCTTAAATACCTGGGGTGTGTGACGGGTTAGTGTCTAGTCGATCCAGGAGGCGCACACACACACACACACAAACGCACGCACGCACACACACTCCCGCTGTCAAAACGTCAACACAGCCTAATCCCAGATAAGAGAGCGGAGACAGGGCTTGTCATTAATTGAGCCAGAGCGGGAACAATTGGACGACACAGTAGATAACTAGCGCACAAACACACACACACACACACAGTGATACTCATGCTGTAACTTTCAACACACTCATACACACACACAGAAACAAAACAACACACACAAAACACATTCACACCTCGACGAAAATCCAAAGTGCTTCAGTGGCCACCCTATTAGACTGAGCTTATAGTCACACACTCACAGAGTTTTCAAGGCTAGTTGCCATGTCCTCTTTAGAAATCAAACTGTTCACACATAGACACTGACAAGCACACATAAAGTAATAAGGCAACAACGCTATGCTCTGACAAGATGGCATCTCTAATCAACAGAGGCCTTGGGATGCCTTGGAGTGGGACTGCAGTGCTCCAGATTTCCACCAGTTGGTGTTTACATTGAAAATCAATCTTCTGAGGAGATGCTGTAGCATGCTAGTCCGTTGCAAGAAAGGATTGCACACACGCACGCGCTGTGGCAGCCGGCAGGGAGAGGTGAGGGGATTGGTGATTGAGGGGAGATATCTGGCAGTCCATTTGCCCCACCCCCGGGCCTTATATGGACTTCCTGCCCCAACGAGGCAAGACTGTAACTCGTTAAACCAGGTAGTGTTTGGGGATAAAAGGGGGAAGCAGCCTGCACAGCAGGGCAGAGTAGGAGAGAACCAAGAGCATTATGAATAGTGGGAGAAGAGAGATAACCATCTGTGCGAGAACATTACCATCTGTGAGATAACATGTTGTGACCTGGACTGTTGGACTAACACCCTTGTGAACTGGACCGGATTGGCTGAGGACCCGAGTGTGAGGCTTACCCCTGGAAAACGGAACGGGCAAAGAGAACGGCTTGTGGACTGTGAGGTGATTGGTGAATTCCTCCTTCTTTCCCTGTGTACAAAAATCCCAAATAAACTTCCCCTTTGCATTCTATTTGTGCTACTGGTGCCTGTTTTGTTATTGAACTTGGTGACGTGGAAACCCCACACCCTTGATCTTGCTACAGCACGCACACACACATACACACACTCGCACGGCGGTCAAAGCATTCAACTCACCGGCGCTGACAGTGATGGCCTCGATGAACTGGTCTCTCCAGCTGTTAGTCCCCACCAGCAGGGCCAGGTTAGTCTTCTTAATCAGCTTGTCCACAGTGTTCTGCACAGGGAACACCAAACACATGGAGTTCAGGAAGAACATATTGGGGAAATGCATATAGGAAAGCAAGGGCATCTAGTCCACAAATTCATATAGGACACATGACTATTTCTGTCTATAAAACATATGTACCTGTCTGTAGTAAGCATGTATTTAGAATAAACAACGAGGGTAAAGGTTGGGTAGAGAGCTTGGGTGTTGTAAGTACTGCCTCGGCCATGTAATGTAACTGCTATAGTAGCTAACAGCCAGTCCTCGGGAGCTAGTTAATGATGCTTTCCACATACTATGATAATAACATAGGCCAGGAGGATAGAGAGCGGAGGTTCAGTCTGTTACTGGGCCTTTAGCTGCAATCCTCTCTTTGATAAAGGCTGCTTCCCAGAGGACAGGTGCAGGTGCTCCTAGAGTACACTCAGGAAATCAATCCTCATCACAGCCTGTATAGATTCCAAAACAGGAAAAACTGGATTTCTCTCCCTACAGAAGGAAACAACTCCTCCTCGATCCATCCCTTCCACGACCCTTCCTTCACTCCTGGGATGACAGCTGGATAGTACCCCCCTTCTCCTCTGTCCATCCCCTTCTGTCTTCCCTCACCATCGGAAGGAAAATCCGATATTCCCTTCTCTGGAAGGAAACTTCAATGGGAATTGCTTTGACTGAAGCTTTGGAAAGTAAATGGTGGGATGGTTTAAACTCAGGTTTATACAGGAATGGACAACTACACTATTCTCTCCAGCTCTGCTAAGGTCTCAGATATAACATATTGATATTTGGAGAAATAGACGGACAGCTTCATCTACTGTCCAATTCCTAGCTAGGTGTGTTGGATTGAAGTTGTGCAAAGAAGAGGAAGAGAGAGAAATCTACTGTCTGCAAATCACCTACTTCCTCAGTCCTATCTGTTAGCCCCAGGCAAGGGATTCTGGGTCTTGGTTGACGTTAATCTTAAAGCGGAAAAGTTGCAGACTACCGTCTGAAAGTTGAAGCTCTTTTGAAGCAGCCACTCGCTTTGACTCTGAGGTTAGACACAATTAAACTCTCCAGCCCCCCCCCCAGGATACAGAGTCCTTCAGCTAGCTATAGGATCCATAGGCCCCTTCCCTCCCATAGCCTCCCACCCAACCTCACAGTGAGAGCCACTCCAGTAAGAACAGGAGACGATCCGTCAAGTGCTCACAAGCATCCACCCATCAGTCTGAAGTGTGTGTGGGAGAAAAAAAGCATTTGCGTGTGTGGACACACACACACACACACACACACACACACACACACACACACACACACACACCACACACACACACCACACACACAACACACACACACACCACACACACGCATCGGCCGCACCGACCTTAATATTCATGATAATCACATCTGTGTTTGTCTGAAGAGTGTGTGTAAGTGAAAGAGGAGAGCATGCACATACACAGTTATATCACTCCATGATTACTACATATGCGTGTATGTCTATCTGAGGAGTCTCTGAGGAGGCTCTGAGGAGTGCATTATGTGAGAGAAAGGAAATGGAATATGTGTAACACACGAGCACACACCTTAAACTCATAGGATTCCTCGATGATGATTTCAAGTTTGACGTGATCCCCAAGCGTGGGTCGACCCATATCAGCGATGCGTTGCTCCTCATCATCCTCTCCTGTTAGCGGCACCACCTCTTCCACCTCCTTCTCAGCCACCTCTGTAGCTGAGAGACAGAAGACGGTGGATTGTGACTGACGCCCATGACAACTGACATGTTGTGTAGTAATATTGTGGAAGCCATCGACATGAAAGTGGTACATTTAAGCAGTAAGGCAGGCAGGTGTGGTATATGGCCAATATACCATGGATAAGGGCTCTTCTTAAGCATGACGCAACGAGGAGTGCCTGGATAAAGCCATTAGACGTGGTATATTGGCCATATACCACAAACCCCCGAGGTGACTTATTGCTATAATAAACTGGTTACCAATGGTATACAGTCTTATATACCACGGCTTTCAGCCAATCAGTATTTAGGGCTGGAACCACCCAGTTTATAATGTGGTGTAAAATATGCTTTCTTGTTTTTCCTCACCTATTTACTTACATAACCCTTATTTAGCCAAATGGTGAGCAAAACTCTCTTTGACAGACAGACTAAATGGTTGTTTCAAGAAAAACAACATGATTGTAACCCTTACAGCTCCCACCCCCCAGAAGATGAATAGGTCATCCACTCCCCCCTCCCTCCCCCATCGCCCACCACCTCCAAGCCATCATATTCATCACAGAGAGAGGCAGCCGAGGTGTGCTTCCAAGTTCCCAGCAAGGGAAATGAGAATACTATGGGAATGGGCCCTGCAGTCTCTCCCTGATAGATGGGCTCATTCCGCTGGGTCAGAGTGGTGCTGGGAGTAGGGTAGGATGGAGGGAGAGAAGAGGAAGAGGCTTATGATGATTGCTGAGGTGATGGGGTAGCAGGGAGGGATAACAGCAGGGGGGATGGGGCAGGTTAACGTCAATGGGTTCATGCTGGGTTGACACAAATGATCCAGACCTGCCACACAACGAAGGTACATAACACATAGAACCAATAAAGCTATGCAATCATCCATGCATATACCTTTGACCACTATTTGAGGAAGACCTGGCTGCTTGACTTGAAAGAACAACAACATACTGTGCTATTCTCCAGCTCCCGCTGGAGGCTGCTATTTATGATGTGGTGTCATTAAGGCTTTGAGGGAAACTATTTCTTATTGTTAGTAGAAGGATTGAATCCATCAATGAGTTGCCTTCATTTGTAGTTTTTTCTTCATCCTGGTAAATGTGCATATGCATCTCTGTCACAGTGGAAGGATCTCAGTAGAGGTCTCACTCAGCGTGGAGCAGCTAGGTCGTGTCAGTGGGTAACAAATGTCCTCCTCACTGACCTCTAACCAGTGTGGAACACACTGCCTACTAGTGTCAGCCTCAGCCCCGCCACCCTCAAACTGATCAGAGGTCAGTGAAGAACAAGGAGAGTGCATCTCAGCTACATGTACGGTAAATCTGCAGGGCTTCCTTGAAAAGAGACCCTGGTCTTGTCACGACTCCCAACGAAGGTGGCTCCCCTGCCTGTGCGGGCGGCGCTCGGCGGTCGTCGTCGCCGGTCTACTAGCCGCCACCGATCCCTTTTTCCTTTTCATTTCATTTTGTCTTATTGGTTGCACCTGTTCCCTGTTTCGTTTCTTGATTTATGTCTATTTAAGCCTGTTAGGTCCGCCTAGGTTTGTGTGGGTTTGTTACTCTGTTGGTTGTGGATGTGTTTTCGTGTTTGTTTTCTCCGGACTGTTTGGTCCTGTGTTTGGGCTGGTCTGTTTTATGCACCCTGTATTTTGGCGTGACTGTTTTGTTCCGGAGAATAAATTACGATTTACCGAACCCTCTGCTCTCTGCGCCTGACTCCAACCCACTACTCCTAGTAAACTCTGACAGGTCTCAATGGGACTCCCTGCCTAAATAAAGAAGAAGTGGATTCTACAGTGGACAACTGCACCACATTGCCAATAGTGCAGAAATCCTAATGGCATACATTTATTACTCATATTTTATGGCTCTTCAAATCCACAGGAATGCATTTGGAAGTAACTATCAAATAGAATTGAAAACTTAACCAACTATGACAACTTAAAAACGTTCAAAATGCCATGTTGGATGACTGTACAGTACACCCATCATTAAAGGCCCAATGCAGCCATTTTTATCTCAATATTAAATCATTTCTGGGTAACAATTAAGTTACTTACTGTGATTGTTTTAAATAAAAAAATTATAAAAAAAGGATTCTTAGCAACAGCAATTTCTAAAGCAAAAATTTGGGAGTGGTCTGAGTGAGGAGGGAAAAACAGAAAACAAGCTGTTAAAGGAAAACTCCACCCAAGAACTATCTTGTGGTATTTGATTCATTGGTCCATTGTTGACATAATCCCAAAATGTTTTGCTTGTCAGCACTCAGGTTTTCAAGATATGTAACTTTCAAATTACTGAAATGATCCCTGTATGGTGCATTTTGCAGTTACATATCTGCATCATACGGGATGATTTCTGTACTTTGAAAGTTACATATCTCAAAAACAGACTTCAAATTTCAGGTGTTTTTTTTCAAACAGCTCCTACACTAAAACAGCATTATCATAATTTTCACACTTTCACAGTATTGTTCCAACCTCATAGCATGGAAACACTGTATATATAAAACAAAGGAACATCACATGTTTGACTGCACTGGGCCTTTAAGCTATGCAGTCGGTCTAGACTTTTTACAAGCCCTCCAATGATATATAAGAGAGGATTAGATCATAATGACTCCATTTCATGAGATCTTGTCAAGTGTGGTTAAATCATGAGATGATTAAAGGCCTATTTCCTGAGGTATTGTCCACTTTGTTAATATCATTAGGGGCTGATATGTGTATGTTGGCAGAGGGATATCAAGCTGCATTCGCCATTAGGTTTGTCAGAGGTGTATTTGGTGGAGGGATTCTCACTGGTATCCAGGTAGTTAGCTACGATGTTACTGTGACAACTTGAATGCCTGTGCAGCTGGTTGAGCCGTACAATACAATAACACTCTGCTGCTGTGATGGTCTGTTCATAGATAGTAGTGGAGGGAGGGGAGAATTAGGACAGAAAACCACCACAGGCTTACAGAATCAAGATCCAAGAGCATTTTCTATGGACATTCTAACAGCAAAGCCATTGTTGTGTCAATGTTTCCCCTATATTCATTTAGCAGTGATAACAATGATATATACTGTACAAAAATATAAATGCAAATGCAACAATTGAATTGATTTTCCTGAGTTACAGTTCATATGAGGAAATCAGTCAATTGAAACAAATTCATTAGGCCCTAATCTATGGATTTCACCTGACTGGAAATACAGATCTGTTGATAAAAAAGAAATGGGCCTCAGGATCTCGTCACAGTATTTTTGTGCATTGAAATTGCCATCGATAAAATGCAAACATGTTCATTGTCCGTAGCTGATGTCTGCTCATACCATAACCCCACCGCCACCATGGGGCGCTCTGTTCACAACGTTGACATCAGCAAACCGCTCGCCCACACGACGCAATACACGTGGTTTGTGGTTTTGAGGCTGGTTCGACGTACTGCCAAATTCTCTAAAACAACGTTGGAGGTGGCTTATGGTAAAGAAGTTAACATTCAATTCTCTGGCAACAGCTCTGGTGGACATTCCTGCAGTCAGCATGCCAATTGCACGCCCCCTCATTGGTGGCATTGTTGTGTGACAAAACAAGACATTTTAGAGTGGCCTTTTATTGTCCCCAGTACAAGGCACCTGTGTAATGATCATGCTGTTTAATTAGCCTCTTGATATGCCACACCTGTCAGATGGATGGATTTACTTGGCAAAGGATAAAATACTCACTAACAGGAATGTAAACTAATTTGTGCACAAAATTTGAGAGAAATAAGCTATTTGTGCATATGGAACATTTCTGGGATATTTTACATGGTGTGTTTATATTTTTGTTCAGTGTATATATACACTTAACGAATATTTCTACCGAGACCCGCTTTTAAAGGGATAGTGTGAGATGTTGTCAATTAAGCCTGTTTTCTACTTGCCCAGAGTCAGACCAACTCTTGGATGCCCTTTTTATGTATCTGTGTGTCAACTAGCATTAGCCCAATGACAGGAAGTGTATGGGAACAGCTAGCATTATAGCTGTTCCCATAGACGTCCAGTTGTTATGCTAACGCTAGATAGCAATAGCTCGGAAAACTACATTCAACTTCCTTTAAAAAAAAAAGGTGCCGTGGCAAGCATCGGTTATATTTCAGATGGTGTCATGGTGTCATTATGTGCATTTTGGAGTAGAATGTCCCTTTAAAAAGGCACCAGAAATTACATTCTCACAGTTCTACAAAACAATATCTCCCCCACACACCCACTACCTTTGCCACCGCTGCTGAAGAAAATCCCAGGGGAACAGTGCAGTGTTCTACAGCATTCTACATGTGCTCTGTGAGGCTGGAAGGATATTCTGTCACTACATTATACAACTTGTCAAGTTGTGAGAGGAAGATGTTATGTCATACCATGACCTAGTTGTCACCTCCCTGAACCCATAGGCCCATGATGACATCACTATAAGCTGACATGACTTTGTAGTGAAAGGATATGGGCCTACTGTGACTTGTCCTACTAAACTGTGTCAATTCAAATCCAAAATGAAGAATATAAAACAGACAATGTCTTGGAGACTGGGTATGGATATTGGAACGATGTTTGGAGAAAAATCCTGCTATTATCTAATACAAACTACACAGGGTTTTATTGGCTCTATGCTCTCTCTCTCTCTTCCTCTTCCCTCACTCCCTCACTCCAAACCTCTGGCCTACTCTCTCTCTCTCTCTTCCTCTTCCCTCACTCCCTCTCTCTCTTCCTCTTCCCTCACTCTCTTTCTCTCTTCCTCTTCCCTCACTCCCTCACTCCCTCTCCTCTTCCCTTCCCTCAAGCTCCCCTCTCTCTCTTCCTCTTGCCTCACTCCCTCCAAACCTCTTTCTCTTTCTCTTTCTCTTTCTCTTTCTCTTTCCTTCCTCTTCCCTCACTCCCTCTCTTTCAAACCTCTTCTCTCTCTCCTTCTCTCTCTCTCTCTCTCTCTCTCTCTCTCTCTCTCTTCCTCTTTCCTCACTCCCTCTCTCTCTTCCTCTTCCCTCACTCCCTCTCTCCAAACCTCTTCTCTCTCTTTCTCTCTCTCCTCGCCGCCTCCTCCCCTCCCTCCCTCCCTCACCCTCCCTCCCTCCCTCCCTCCCTCCCTCTCATTCTCTCCAACTCTCTGGGGCGTGTGGCAGTAATTCAGAACCACCGCTGTCCCACGGTCTAGTGCAGTGATCTGATTTGGTGCGATGGGAACCATTCAGAATGCCATTTCCAGTTCGCAGCCCGGCAGTGCATTGTGGGTTAACATCAGCTCCAAAGCCATTGGTTCCCCTCAGTCGCACCACCATTCAAACCCAGTCACACTGGCGCAAGCAGAGGAGGGCAGAGGTAGAGGGGCCAAATCAGGACCAAAAGACTATGGAGGAGGATATTTTAGCTACTTTTCCCATTACTCATAAGGGTGCTTTAGTATGGCTCGGTGACCAACCAAATGTGTACTGTATATGCTGCTGTCTTGACTATGTACCAGATGAACAATGAGATTATTAATCTCACAGCGACAACCTGGATAAATAAATATGCTTTCAAAATGTGTGAAATTAACCGGTGCAGCTCAACATAGCCTATTACTGACTGAGTGGGCTGAAAACGCTACAAAACGGTGTCCAAGGCCAGATCACGCCAGCTGAACAGCATGTAAGCCTTAATTACCATGAGAGTGTGGTGTTAACTGTGTCTAATGAGTGACTTAATGAACTCAATTAAAGAAGATGTGAGTCTCAGGTGTAATTACTACAGCCGCAGTAACCTTGTTATCCATCCCCTTCCTCAGAGTGGCGGCTACCGCACCGTGCCACCGCAGAATACATCTGACTGACACTGGAGGGAAGGAGGTCTGGAACGCTGTGTTTTTCTATATCACTGTGGCTCTCAATCATCCATTCGACATGCTGGGAGAGATGTTTGGTTAAGCCTCCTGTGTGTTTCTCTCTCTCCCTGTTTAAAAAAAATCTGCCCTCTTCCTATCTTCGTTTCTCTCCCTCTGTGTGTTTCTCTGTTGTGTTAGTCTCAGTGTGTGTTCATTGTGTTTCCCATCGATGCTTCTCCAACGTCTGTGGTTGAGTGGAGTTCAAACGTGCACATTCGCCTTTTTGGAGAAAAGCTATTCTCTCTCTTCTTTTTCTTCGGGAGGAAGAATGCAGAAGGCTTAATGCGAGCTGACGGCTGTGGGCCATCGCGAGGTTGCCATGCTTTGATAATCTGGTTTCAGAGGAGAACAGAGAACATCTAAACAGAGTGAGGGGAAGATGAGCGTAGCTAGAGAGGGGTGTAACAAGATCCCCTACCGCTCCAGTCCAATCCATCCCCCACCTCTGTCTTTAGATGAGCTAGGGAGTGTGTGTGTGTGTGCGTGCGTGTGTTTGTGTGCCTGCATTTGTGTGTATGTCTAGAACCACCCAGTCTGGAGAATGCTCTCAATTGGTTCTGTTTAGACTGAGCTATGTAATTTGTTTAGCTTTTTAAAGTAGAGCTTTTCCACAAGAGTAAAGCACAGCCCACCCTCTCATCCAGAGTCAGACTGTATCCACTGAAGCCTATCTGACTGCAGGGATGAGGCCTAGTGAAAACAATGGAACTCTATCCTACTTCAAAGGACACTAACAGTTAAGAGGCAGTCTAAACAGCATCTGGGTCTCATGTCTTGGGCTATCTTGAGCATGTGGACGATTTGAATCTTTAAAGCTGAATAGCATCTGTATTATATTAAAAATAATTGAATACAAATGTGCATGTTGTGGAGTTTAAAAATGATATTAATAATCCAGTACTGATAATCTCCCAAACTATGGAGGACAGAGTATCATTACTATCCTGTGGAGAGCCAATAGTGTTCTCATTAACTTTTTTCAGAGAGGGTTTGTACAGTAGCTCACTCCAGAAATACTGTAGCAGGTGTGAAATTGCTGCAAAGATGTTGTGCAGGGGCAGAATCATTATTACACTGGGTTGTTTCAGTATTTCATTCTTAAAATCCTTTTATGCAGTCAAATGACCAAATCGCCCTATATTGGCCTCATGGGTGGAATGTTATTCATATTTTTCATCATTTTATGATTAAGAAAATAAAATAAAAATGTATATACAGTGCCTTCGGAAAGTGTTCAGACCCCTTGACTTTTTCCACATACAGCCTAAAATAGATTTTTTTTTTTTATCCTCAGCAATCTAGACACAATACCCCATAATGACAATGTGAAAACAGGATTCTAAACTTTTGCAAATGTATAAAAAAACAAACATATTTACATAAGTATTCAGACCCTTTGCTATGAGACTAGAAATTGAGGATCATGTGCATCCTGTTTCCATTGATCATCCTTGAGATGTTTCTACAACTTGATTGGAGTCCATCTGTTTTAAATTCAATTGAATAGACATGATTTGGAAAGGCACCCACCTGTCTATATAAGTCCCACAGTTGACAGTGCATGTCAGAGCAAAAACCAAGCCATGAGGTCGAAGGAATTGTCCATAGAGCTCCGAGACAGGATTGTGTCGAGTCACAGATCTGGGGAAGGGTACCAAAAAATGTCTGCAGCATTGAAGGTCCCCAAGAACACAGTGGCCTCCATCATTTTTAAATGGAAGATGTTTGGAACCACCAAGACTCATCCTAGAGCTGGCCGCCCGGCCAAACTGAGCAATCGGGGGAGAAGGGCCTTGGTCAGGGAGGTGACCAAGAACCTAATGGTCACTCTGACAGTTCACTCTAGAGTCACTCTAGAGTTCCTCTGTGGAGATGGGAGAATCTTCCAGCACTCCACCAATCTGGCCTTTATGGTAGAGTGGTCAGATGGAAGCCACTCCTCAGTAAAAGGCACATGATAGCCCACTTGGAGTTTGCCAAAAGGCACCTAAAGACTCTCAGACCATGAGAAACAAGATTCTCTGGTCTGCTGAAATCAAGATGGAACTCTTTGGCCTGAATGCCAAGCATCACGTCTGGAGGAAACCTGGCATCATCGGTGAAGCATGGTGGTGGCAGCATCATGCTGTGGGGATGTTTTTCAGCGGCAGGGACTGGAAGACTAGTCAGGATCGAGGAAAAGATGAACGGAGCAAAGTACAGAGAGAACCTTGATGAACACCTGCTCCAGAGTGATCAGGACCTCAGACTAGGGAGAAAGTTCACCTTCCAATCTTCCAACCGACCCTAAGCACACAGCCAAGACAACGCAGGAGTGGCTTCGGGACAAGTCTCTGAATCTCCTTGAGGGGTCCAGCCAGAGCCCAGGTCTCTGGAGAGTCCTGAAAATAGCTGTGCAGCAATGCTCCCCGTCCAACCTGACAGAGCTTGACAGGATCTGCAGAGAAGAATAGGAGAAACTCCCCAAATACAGGTGTGCCAAGCTTGTAGCGTCATACACAAGAACACTTGATGCTGTAAACATTGCCAAAGGTGCTTCAACAAAGTACAGAGTAAAGGGTCTGAATACTTATGTAAATGTGATATTTGCTGGGGTTTTTTAACAGTTTTTGCTTCGTCATTATGTCACGATCGTTATAAGGAGTGGACCAAGATGCAGCGTGGTATGTTTCCATCCTTTTTATTTAGAAGAGTAACTCAAAGAAAAAACAATAAAGCGAAAAAACGAAAAGTGAAGCTCAAAGTAGTGCTCGCAGGCAACTATACCTCGACAAGATCCCACAAAGCACAATGGGGAAATGGCTGCCTAAATATGATCCCCAATCAGAGACAACAATAAACAGCTGCCTCTGATTGGGAACCATACCAGGCCAACATAGATCATTAATCACCTAGATAACCCACCCTAGTCATTGTCACGCCCCAACCCCCATAGAGAATAAACAGCTTTCTATGGTCAGGGGGTGACAGTACCCCCCCCAAAGGTGCGGACTCCAACCGCAAAACCTGACTCAATAGGGGAGGGTCCGGGTGGGCATCTACCGTCGGGGGAGGCTCCGGTGCGGGACGAAGTACCCACTCCGCTCGCATATACGTCATCTTCCATGGCGGCTCTGGTGCGGGAATCGTCCCTGGAAGCTCCGAACCGTGGCTTGTCGCCGGAGGCACCGGACTGTGGATCGTCGCCGGTGGCTCCGGATCGTAGATCGCCGCCGGAGGCTCCGGACTGGGAACCCTCGCAGGAGGCTCTGGACTGGGAACCCCCACTGGAGGCTCTGGACTGCCGACCGTCGCCGGAGGCTCTGGACTGCCGACCGTCGCCGGAGGCTCCGGACTGGGAACCCTCGCAGGAGGTTCTGGACTGAGAACCCCCGCTGGAGGCTCTGGACTGCAGACTGTCACTGGAGGCTCTGGACCGCAGACCGTCGCTGGAGGCTCTGGACTGCCAACCGTCGCTGGTGGTTCCGGACCGTGGACCGTCGTAGGAGATTCCGGACTGTGGACCGTCGTAGGGGGTTCCGGACTGTGGACCGTCGTTGGAGGTTCCGGACTGGGAACTGTCGCCGGAAGCTCTGGACTGGGAACTGTCGCCGGAGGCTCTGGACTGGGAACTGTCGCCGGAACCTCTGGACTGGGAACTGTTGCAGGGAAGCTCTGGACTGGGGAGGCGCACTGGAGGCCTGATGCGTGGGGCCGGTACAGGTGGCACCGGGCTGGTGACACCCATCTCAGGGTGAGTGCGGGGAGGAGGCACAGGACGTAATGAACTGTGGAGACGCACTGGAGGTCTGGAGCGTAGAGCTGGCACAACACGTCCTGGACAAATGACCACCTTCGCACGGCAAGTGTGGGAAGCTGGCACAGGACGCACTGGGCTGTGAAGGCGCACTGGGGATACAGCGCGTAGAACCGGCGCAGGATATCCTGGACGGAGGAGGCGCACTGGAGACCAGGTGCGCTGAGCCGGCACAACCCGCCCTGGACAGATACCCACTTTAGCACGACAAGTGCGAGGAGTTTGCACAGAACGCACCGGGCTGTGAATGCGCACTGGAGACACAGTGCGTATCACCGCAAAACATGGTGCCTGACCGGTCACACGCTCCCCACGGTGAGTACGGGGAGTTGGCTCTGGTTACAAAACCTGACTCCGTCAACCACCCCGTGTGCACCCCCTATTTTTTTTTGAGGCTGCCTCTCTGGCTTCTGTTGTGGCCGCGAACCCCGGTGTCGTCGTTGTTGTTCCCTCGCTGCCTCCGCCTGCTTCCATGGCAGGCTTCTGTCTCCTGCCATAATCTCATCCCACGTCCAGGATGTCCTCCACTCCTGGCTTTCCTCCTGGGCACGCTGCTTGGTCTGTTGATGGTGGGATCTTCTGTCATGATCGTTATAAGGAGTGGACCAAGATGCAGCGTGGTATGTTTCCATCCTTTTTATTTAGAAGAGAAACTCAAAGAAAAAACAATGAAGCGAAAAAACGAAACGTGAAGCGAAAAGTAGTGCTCGCAGGCAACTATACCTAGACAAGATCCCACAAAGCACAATGGGGAAATGGCTACCTAAATATGATCCCCAATCAGAGACAACGATAAACAGCTGCCTCTGATTGGGGACCATACCAGGCCAACATAGATCATTAATCACCTAGATAACCCACCCTTGTCATTGTCACGCCCCAACCACCATAGAGAATAAACAGCTCTCTATGGTCAGGGCGTGACACATTTCTGGGTATTTGGTGTAGATTGATGAGGGGGGAAAAAATATATTTTTTTAGAACAAGGCTGTAACGTATCAAAATGTGTAAAAAGTCAAGGGGTCTGAATACTTTCCAAAGGCACTGTTTATAAAGTGTAATATTGGGACGCAAGCTCAAACTCTATATCTGACATATTACAGGTGTCTTCTGTTTGTAAGCCCATAACTATGTATGTGAGGTGTATACTTTTGTTTCAAAGTAAATTTGTTTAAGACTACCAAGAAACACTCTGTGTGACCCTGGTTTAGCACACAGTAAAATGTTTTAATAATGGCTATTGCTGCAGAGGCGAGGTGAATTTTAGTATAGTACATTAGTAATGCTAGTAATTGCCCTTAATGGCTACAGTTTTTTTGGGGGGTGGGGGGTTATTTCCACCAAATCTTCAGTGGATTGACTCCTTAAGAATATCAATCCTCCCAAACTATTATGTGAAGAACAAGCTAGTGGTGTGAGACTATTCCTGGAGGGATGAGTGCACTTGAAGGCAACTCTCTCGAAAACTCCATCTTCAGTCTAGCCAATTAACCATAGACATAAACATTTTCCATCCCTGTCTCTCTAATGTGCCGGCTATAATTAGTCTACTACTTTTACCAACATATTAAAAATCTCCCATACACAGGGTAAATGCATATTTACATTACCCATTTCATAAACATAGTTTAGTGTTAGTGTAATTAATGAACCCGCACATTTTCAGCCTCATTAGCTCAGTACAGGCGACACATACCAGTGCATCGTGCGGCTCTTATAGATACCAGATTCAACGTCGTCTTTTTATAGAGACCTGCCACTAGGGGAAGACAATTATGCTATTCAAGTCATTAGCCACAAGCCCTCCAGACACTTGTTTCAGACCACTGCTTTAAGACACACAAACATATTCACCACGAAGACACTCAGGAAACCAACACAAGGCACTTACATGCAATTGAGAACAGAGGAGAAAAATAAATAAGAGCGGGGAGAGAGACAGGGCGGACAGGGCCGACAGGGCGGACAGGGGGATGAAGATGATGAAGGCGGGGATCCAGACGACACAGAGGAGGATCGTATAAAGACCCCAGTCACATGCAGTTCTGCTACACCAGGACAGGCTGCTGTCAGCACGGATCACTCACTCCGACATGAAGAGAGGCATGCTGGGAGCGATGCTGGGGCCTGGGGGTTCTTTGGAAGGCCACACTGTCTGTCTGCCTGTCTGCCTGCTTGTCTGTCTGTGTCTTAATGCCTGGCTATTGTGCGGCAAGTATAAAAGGTGAATCATATCAGACATGTTTCTGTTTGAGTGAACGTAGGTTACTTTTCATTAAAACATTTTTTACACCTAACTTCAGTTCTCTTTGGAATTGATTGTACATATTTGAAGTATTACTGTACCAAGCTCTAAGTATATCACATGAAGCGCTGCCAAATTTCTGTCTATAAAAGAAACCCCAATCTCCGTAATGCACAAGGATTGAGAGAGCTAATTGCGAACAAACACTTTGCCAGCCTTCAATCTTGTTTTGGTTGTGTTTCCCTCTAAGGCAATCAGAGTTTCACATTAATTAGTGGCTGTGTTTGTCAGGGGAAGCGGAGGTACTCCAGGGACTGCAGCTGTTTGCCTTTCCACGTCCGCATGGAGCCTTTGCTGTGTCAGTGGGCCTTAAAACAGTGTCTCTCCTCAGTCTCCCTACACGAGTGGAGGCTAGTGATTCTAACGGAGCTAGCTGTGTTAACGATGTTGGCGGGGCTCTGATAAAAGAGGAGGCACTAATTAGTCTTTGCTTGTTGGGCTGTCAGTAAGTCATCGCCCATTCTTTCTGATCGCTCCCTCCAGAGGCCTGCTGGGGATTCGTGGACTACATCTGTGGCTGTGTGAGTGGAGACGCACACACACATGCGCACACGCCCCAGTGGAGGCTGGTGGGATGAGCGAAAGAAGGATGGGCTCATTGTAATGGCTGGAATCGAATAAATTGATCGGTATCAAACACGTCACACAAATGGAAACCACATGTTTGACGCCGTTCCATAAATTTCATTCCAGCCATTAAAACGAGCCCATCCTCCTATAGCCTCCCACCAGCCTCCACTGACACACACACACCACCCACACACACACACACACACACACACACACACACACACACCACACACACACACACACACACACACACACACACCACACCACACACACACACACACACGTGAGTACAAGGACACACACGCACATGCATACACATACATACACAGAGACACATGCACACACACACACATGCATGCACGCACAAGCACACAGTCACGAACACACACACACACAACACACACACACACACACACACACACACACACACACACACACACACACACACACACACACACACACACACACACACACAGACACACACACCACACACACACACACACACACACACACAGACACACACAGACACACACAAAGCAGTGAGGATGACAACAGTTTGCTTTTGCTGTGTTCTCATTCCAGGGGAGCATAACTCAAACATGTTGATCCAGCAGCGCTCAGCTGGCCTGAACCGAGCAGTTCAGCGGTAGTTACAGTCTGCTCACATCAAATAGCTCCATCCATAACCGCGCTTGTTAAAGATAACGCAATAATAGAATAATTTGCCCACAGAATTTACGGCCATTACTGTGGTCTGTCAGAGCCCTCCCCCTCGGACACATGATGGCCGCCCAGAGACACAGTCTCCTGTCTCCGGGACGATATCCCTCACACTGCTGTGCAGTCAGCCAACTATAACAAGACGTGGGAGGGAAACCAGGGGACAATAATCACCACATAAGAGAGGAGACTGGGTAGGGCACTGGTGGACTTAATCAGAAGGACAGAAGGGACACCAGGGGGACCAGTAGGTTGGTCATAAAACTCCCAGCAGCCACCAGCGTCTGCAACGGCACTAAAACACACAGCAAACAGATTAGCATCACTGCTTATGGCAGCATCTGTGTACTAATAGGTTGAATCCTATTCCTCCTGTTGTAAAATTAAGGCTTTTAAAGCTTCACGCCAGAGATAGGGAAGATTGAATTGCACACCTGTAATCGTATTTGCTCTGTAATGATCTGGCATCTCTAGTCTGGTTGTGACTTTGATGTTCTTTAATGGTTGTTCTGGTTCTGGTTGTCCTGTAATAATGTTTAATTCAACCTAACCTCTTTGATCAGCATATAGTATCATACATGGATATCATAAGGTGAATGCACCAATTTGTAAGTCGCTCTGGATAAGAGCGTCTGCTAAATGACTTAAATGTAAATGTAATACATCTTTATCATTAACATGGCGCTATTAATAAATAGATCAGGAGTGATAATAACAGGAACATTCTCCATAAATGATGAAGAAACAGTTAGGGATGGAAAATTCATTAGTGTTTCAGAGTTGAGATTAAAACTAAGAAGGTTATTATGAGGTACTAACTGGGGTACAGGATAAACACAGTGGGACAGACACACACTCTTGGCCAGGAGTGGTGGGTGGTATAAACAATCTAATCTGTGCAATTATCTCCACTGTTTATTTCTGTCACTGCTGCTGATGCACATAAGATAATGCAACCTTGTGGGAAGGATATCCTGTAAGCTTAGGGACTGACATGGCATCATTAGAATGCCACATTTCCGTCGGGCATATTTTGGACACCCATTCCAGCGCACATACAGTACAAGTCCACTAATGCACTAACGCAGGGTTGGACGAGCATTGTCTTTGTAGGTAGGAATTCTTAAGGTCAGCGGACACAGGTAGTTGAGCAAAGTGAGAATCGCAGATAGCCAGGCGGGAGAGAGAGAGGTGAGGAAAGGTGTGAGTACACTGAGTCAAATAGAGACTTTGGAGGAGGAGATTAGAACAGAAAAGCGAAAGGAGAAAGTAACAAAGTAAAGGAGGAGAGGATAAAAGAGAAGAGGAGCCAAGTGAGCTCCAACTCCAGTGTGTTCAGTTTTCAGCACTCTCACACCTGTCCAGCCTCTCGTTCTCCAGTAGGGCGTCTGCAGCTCTAGGGTGAAGTAGCTGTGCTTATCATACTCCTCACGGTCAAGTATTTTAATGGCTATGGTCTTCCTGCAGGGACACAAGACAACAAGGCAGCGGGGTTGGAACCATGCATGTTAAACACACACACACACACACACGCACGCACGCACACACACACACACACACGCACACACACAAACACTTGACCAGTCGTGGGAATGAGAGGTGGTGGTGACACAAGGTGGGCCACTGAACGTTCATTTCCGCCGAGGGCACACTGAGTGGCAGATGAGCACGCTGCGTGGTGTGTGTGTATTTGTGTGTGTGTGTAATTGGAAGTCCTACTCTTTCCTGTGGTGATATGAATGCTCTCTACCTACAGTAGCATCCTCCTAGCCCTCTTGGTGCCTCCTGCTGGTGTGAATGCTCAGTGCAGGGCAATGCAGCGCCGTGCAGTGGACGCCAGGCCCAGGGTCAGAGGTCAGAGGTCAGGGTAGGAGATTCTGAACCCCCCACCTGTAACCCCCAGGACTATCTCCCCCACCTTTACTGTCATTGGTCTCCATCAGGCGAGGCTCTCCCATCTCCACGTAGAAGGTCTTGTTTTTCTCGTACTCCTCGTCGTCAATGATTCTGACCTTTATACATTTGCTAAAGGAAGAGAAGAAGAGAAGAAGAGAGAAGGAAGAGACAGTGAGGAAATGACAGGTCGGAGTATAAAAGGAGGAAACAGAGAGAGACAGAACATAACACAGGCAGGCAGCAGGCAGCAGGCAACAGGCAGCAGGCAGCAGGCAGCAGGTAGAGACAAACCACAGTGAGTTCTGAAAGACAGCATGTGGAGAAGAGGATGGGTAGAAATCTGAGATGATTTTGAATGTAAGTTTTGACCAATGATGGAAAAATCTCACTCCATCACAAACACATATCACGCTCAAACCAAGCAATCACATTCTGAAACCACTTCATCACTCTGCCAAATCTCTTATTACACTTGACGATGATAGCAACTATTTGGATTTCCGGCACACACACCCATCTGTTGAAGTGGTCTGTCAGGTATTGACTATTCATAAGTAGATCTGAGTGTGTTTAAGGTCCAGCCCAGAGTGGGGTCTGACAAACTGATCCTAAAACCACTAAGCTGGCACTCTGACTGGCCCAATGCATAATGACTCCTCATCACCCACGGCAACACTTTCAAAAATTTTAATTTCACCTTTATTTAACCAGGTAGGCCAGTTGAGAACAAGTTCTCATTTACAACTGCGACCTGGCCAAGATAAAGCAAAGCAGTTCGACAAAAACAACAACACAGAGTTACACATGGGATAAACATTCGTACAGTCAATAACATAATATAAAAATATATATACAGTGTTTGCAAATGTAGCAAGATTAGGGATGTAAGGTAATTAATAGGCCATAGTGGCGAAATAATTACAATTTGGCATTAACACTGGAGTGATAGAAGTGCAGATTATAATGTGCAAGTAGGGATACTGGGGTGCAAAAGAGCAAAAATATATAACAATATGGGGATGAGGTAGTTGGGTGGGCTATTTACAGATGGGCTGTGTACAGGTGCAGTGATAGGTAAGCTGCTCTGACAGCTGATGCTTAAAGTTAGTGAGGGAGATATAAGTCTCCAGCTTCAGTGATTTTTGCAATTCGTTCTAGTCATTGGCAGCAGAGAACTGGAGGGAAAGGAGGCCAAAGGGGGTGTTGGCTTTGGGGATACTGTGGGATACTGTATGCAAAACACTTCCCCTCACAAGAGTTCACACTGTATATCGTTCCATAGTTGCACTATCTATTGCACTATCTATTTGATTGGTGCAACTGCACCCATTGTCACCCTGTCTTTCAAAGAGACCTTGCAGTGTATGTTTTGTTAACATCCAAAATCCTGATCAAAGGGATAGTTGTCTCACTTCAACTCCCTGTACTGTTGCCTGTATAGGCTGGGTGTGAACCGACCGTAAGACTCTGTGTTGTTTACTGTGAGAAAAACAGCCCTGTTGTGCTGGTCTCACCCCGTAGCGTTGCACTCACCACTTTTAATGCAGCATATTCTCTAAATGTAAAATAGTCCTTATTATTCATTTGGTGTGTGAGTGTGTGTGCCTCTGGGTCTTTGTGTCTGAGTTCGTGGGTGTGTGTACGTGTACATGTGTGTCCTGTGTGAGCATATTAATGTTGAGGCTGAAATGCTGAATGGAAAACCACTTTTAATTGTATCTGTTTTCCTCCCCCACTCTCTCTCTCTCCATGCTAATAGTGATGCCCATGGAGGGATGCTACGTTCTGATGAATTGGAAACAGTGAAACAGTGAACCAGTGAACCGGTGTGTTCTGATAAATCATTCCTAAAATACATCACTGCCACTTGAGCTGCCCATCTTCATCAAACTCCCTCTCTGACCGCCTCCTCCCTCCTCCCTCCTCCCTCCTCTCGATATGCAATGGCAGTCAGCTAATCCCCTCTCCGCTGCATAAAATCACTCACTCTGTTTCCCTCTGCAAGGCCCTAAATTCTCCTCTTCCTCTACAAAACCCCTCCTTGCTAGACATTTCCCACAACATCCAGGCATCCAGATGTTCCCTTCCGCTGTATCACCGCTCCAACTAACCTCCTTCGCCCCATAACAAACCCAGCTCACCTCTATCCCATTTGTAGCAGCACTAAGTGACCCCTCTCTCACCTCAAACATCTAACTACTTCCTCTCCTTAACAATACCCACAGAACACACCACTGCCAACTCTTGTAACGGGAGACAACGGATTACATTTCACATTGAATCCAAGGAGCCAGAATAAAACTGTTGATCTCTTGATGAATCAAAGGCTTGAGTAAGTCCCAGTGTTGGTTTTGGCAGCGGTCTTGGACAGAGACAATAGGCTGTTATCAGGAAGGGCAGTCGCTATTGGTTACAGATTTGGACCAGAGCCTAATCTCTTCCTTTCGGTCCAGGAGTGACAAGTGGTGATATCCCAGTGGGCAAAAATAGGTAAAAACAATGTTGTTTCCACGTCATTTAAACCAAATAATTAAATGTGATGACGTTGAATCCATGTGGAAATCTGATTGGATTTGCAAAAAGTCATCAACATAAGGGAATTTAGTATTTTTTTCACACACACACTCACATACACACACACACACTCACTCGCTCTCACAAATACGCACGCACACACACACACACACACACACACAGAAACAGTGAACATTTTTGAAGTAATTCATGTTTACACTGTACATCTGAAAAGCTGTGAAATCACACTGGCTGTGTGTATGTGTCCTCTGTTCATGTTGAGAAGGTTGTGAGACCTCCGGCCCCATAGGCTAATCAAAACACCAGATGTCCTTGCAGATTGATTGGCCCCACACTGGGACAGTACAGTACAGTCAGCCTGGAATCACAAAGTGCCTGGCATGGGAGACCTTCAGAAAATGACTCTGCCCTCACCCTCACAATTTCACAGGCATTACACTTATTTTCCACTCCTCCACTCAGAGAAGAGTGGTCATTGCTGTACACATCAGGCCCATATAGTCAGTGTGTAGAAGCAGCTGTATGAAATGCCCATGGAGAGAGGCAGCAGAGGATAGAGTGAGAGAGAGAGATAGAGGCTGTGTTTTTTTCTTTCACAGCTGTTAGTGTATGTGACCAATATAAACATTGTTCTCTCTCACTCTCTCTCACACTCACACACTCACACTCTCACTCTCAGTCTCTCATTTTCTCTTGTATTTATGCCATTCTACCTACGCCCAGGGATTACTAACATAATAAAACCTGAACACAGAAATTCCAGAGTAGACGAAAGGTAGAAGAAGAGGAAGAGGAAGAGGACAAAAGGATATGTAATTATGACATCAATGAAGGAGGGGGACATTGTCTGTGTATTTTTAGTGATAAAATAAGATCAATTATCCAATTAGGCTGTGTGAATTGACCAATGTTCACCGCTGATTCTCTTCCATTAACTGGGGGAAGGGCACGGTGGGGGGTTAATTCCTCAATTATAGTAGGGTGAAGTCATAAATCATCATTAAATTACATAAGAAATGCTCTGGGTATATTTAAATAATAAAGTAAAATGCAAAAAGAAGAATAAAACTCCAACTCTTTCAAACAGTCTGTTATTTATCTGGCAGATCAACATTTATTGAATAGTGAATATCCATCTGTTGTAGGGGTGAATTCTACGGCCAAACTGACACCGTTACTTGAGAGGAGAGGTGGAAAGTACACAATCTTTGGATTAATAAATAAGTGAACGTTTTTTCATTCATCCTTTTCAATGACAAATCCATGCACTCTACAGTACATCTCTGGGTTGTTACAGCAACGCAGTGTTTGGTCACCAAAACAGCTCTGGTGTAGATTGTTTCCAGATCTTGGCAAAATGGTTCTGGAGTGACACAGTAGAGTACATCATTAGGTTTAGGATAGAGTGAGATAGATGTGTGTGTGTGTGGTGTGTGTGTGTGTGTGTGTGTGTGTGTGGTGTGTGTGTGTGTGTGTGTGTGTGTGTGTGTGGTGTGTGTGTGTGTGTGTGTGTGTGTGTGTGTGTGTGTGTGTGTTGTGGTGTTGTGGTGCAGTGCAAAGCTAACCTAGTCCTCATGGCTGAGTGTGTATGTGTGTGTGTGTGTGTGTGTGTGCAGTGCAAAGCTAACCCTAAGTACCTTGTGGCTGAGTGTGTATGTGTGTGTGTGTGTGTGTGTGTGTGTGAGTGTGCGCGCGCATGCGTGCGTGCGTGTGTGTGTGTGTGTGAGAACACAGAGGTGTGATCTGCCAGGAGTTACATAAAACAGTGCTGATAATGAAATATGACATTTGTGCAGGGTGAGGTTCACATACGCAAGGTGAGACTCATGGCTCCTCTTGGCCCTGGAGCAGTTACAGAGACACGGTACAGCACAGTACAGTACTTCTACTGATGGAAGGAAATCACATCACACATATCCCAAACACATTTAGGTATACATGCAGTCACACACACTGTAGCTAATCCATCAATGGAAATAGGAAACAGTGAAATGGGATGTTGGCTCTTATGGCTGTATAGTTCCAGAGGGCAATAACATTCACCAAACAGACAGTTTCAGCACAGCTTTCAGTTCATATCATGTGTTTATTGGGAGTACTAGAGCAAGTCTATATTGTACACGATCAGTTTCATAATCCAGCGCACCACCAGTGTTCCTCTAATACTTGCAATGAATATGTTCACTTCTCCATACTGTTCTGGTCATTCATCTTACTGTGTTGTGGTTGGAGCAGCGTGACAGTGTGTTAACACACAGACACAAACACACAACACCACACAACACACACACACACACACACAACACACACACACACACACACACACACACACACACACACACACACACACACACACACACACACACACACACACACACAACACACACACACACCACACGCACACACACACAGGCACACAAACACCCACAAGCGTTTTTTAAAATCTCAATATCAAATCATTTTGGTAACAATTATGTATCTTACTGTGATTGTTTTCATTCAAATTGTCAAAAATGATTTTGCTAGGACTGTCTGGGAGTGGTCTGAGTGGGGAGGGGGAAACTGAAAACTAGCTGTTATTGGCAGAGAGGTTTGGAACTCTCTTTCTCATTGGTCTATTACTGTAAGTAATTTACCGCCTGGTGATTTCACCAGGCAGGCCAAAACGCCATCCCACAATTTCACAGTATTATTCCCACCTCATAGTGTGGAAACATAACACAGGGAAATCACGTTTCTGACTGTACTGGGCCTTTAAGGACTGGCTTCAATCAGTCACACATTTATAAAACACATTTATAAAACACAAAGCCCTTAACTGGTTGACTGCAGCTCCCTGGAGCTGGCCACAACTCAAGCCACAAAGCCGCAGCCTAATCACAGCCATTAAATGGAAAGCTAGTCCCGACCAATCAGAGAACAGAACAGACACAACCAGCCCTCATATTACTGTATCCAGCCCATCAACCCCAGAGCCTCAGCATGCAGCTTGATGGAGCTCTGTCTGTATGCTCATCTCTCTGCCTGCCTGCCTCTGTGTCTATGCATCTGTCAGCTGGGCTCGTACAGGGATCTTTTAATATAGTGACATTAAAACAGGTGTGGCCATGGGGAGATTTAACCTCTGAACCCTAGTGTGGTACGACTGGGGTGGTACACTGCCCCTCAACGATCGTAGGGGATCACAGCCACCACAAACACACACACGCACACACACACACATGGACGGACACACGCACACACACATGCACACACACACACACACACACACTGCAGACCTTCAGCTGACTTTGTTAGAAAAACCCAAAACAACCACATCCTCTCGCACTGTCCCCAGGAGCTGTTTTGATGTTATTCATTCAAAAGCCTTTTTCCCACAGAGAGCCTGGAGTGTTTAAAAAGGAGCAGCCTGTCAATATCATAGCATCGCGTCCGGGTGACACTGGTGTCTGAGGACTATGCCCTGTCAAGAGTGTGACACGCAGTGACACACACACACACACACACACACACACACACACACACACACACACACACACACACACACACACACACACACACCCCCAACAACAACACACAACACACACAACACACATCACACCCACAGCAACAACACACACAAAGCGCTGCATCAGAGGGGGGCGCATTTCAGCTGAGCGTTGGGTTAAAGGGGCGCTAGCTGACATCTCCTCACATGCTTATGGGAGGATAGAAATAGACTCAGCACAAACCACAAACGGAAAGTGAAGACATCAAACTAACTCACACAGACAGACCAACCACACAGACAATACTTATAAACCCCACAAGAAACTCACTGCTTTATTACCACATTGATATGATTAAATTGGCCAATTAAGGTGCTAAATTACCCAGTGACCCGGTACTGGCATAGCAACGTAGCCAAATGAGTAACTAAACCTCAAACCACTGCCACAACAGCTAAACCAAGCACTTAACTAACAGACCCACAACACTTATAAAACAAGACAGATTAAGATCTTAACTCTAACAAGACCCACAACACTTATAAAAACAAGAGAGATTAAGATCTTAACTCTAACAGCCCCACAACACTTAATAAAAGAGAGATTAAGATTTTACTCTAACAGCCCCACAACACTTATAAAACAAGAGAGATTAAGATCTTAACTCTAACAGCCCCACAACACTTATAAAACAAGAGAGATTAAAGATCTTAACTCTAACAGCCCCACAACACTTATAAACCAAGAGAAGATTAAGATTTAACTCTAACAGCCCCAAACACTTATAAAACAAGAGAGATTAAGATTTACCTCTAAAGCCCCACAACACTTATAAAAACAAGAGAGTTAAGATTTTAACTCTAACAGCCCCACAACACTTATAAAAACAAGAAGAGTTAAGATTTTAACTCTAACAGCCCCCACAACATTTATAAAACAAGAGAGATTAAGAATAAGATTTTAACTCTAACAGCCCCACAACACTTATAAAACAAGAGAGATTAAGATTGAGATTTTAACTCTAACAGCCCCACAACACTTATAAAATAAACTATGATACAGTAGCTAAGAGTGCACTATGCTAATGAAAAACGAATTCAAATGATGCTACTGCACAGCAACCCGCCACACCAACAGTAAGTAAATCGAGCTCTCACGAAAGAGAGTGAGAGCAGAAAGAAAGAGAGGGGGAGAGAGAGCAGAGAGAAAGAGAGGGAGAGAAGAGCAGAGAGAGAAAAGAGAGGGAGAGAGAGAGCAGAGAGAGAAGAGAGGGAGAGAGAGAGCAGAGAGAGAAAGAGAGGGAGAGAGAGAGCAGAGAGAGAAAGAGGAGGGAGAGAGAGAGCAGAGAGAGAAAGAGAGGAGAGAGAGAGCAGAGAGAGAAAGAGGGGGGGAGAGAGCAGAGAGAGAAAGAGAGAGGAGAGAGAGAGCAGAGAGAGAAAGAGAGAGAGAGAGAGAAGAGAGAGAGAGAGCAGAGAGAGAAAGAGAGGGGAGAGAGAGCAGAGAGAGAAAGAGAGGGGGAGAGAGAGAGCAGAGAGTGAGAGAGAGCAGGAGAGAGAGGCCGTGGCTTGTCCAGCTTGTTACCATGGTGCTGTGAGCGTTAGCAGGCAGCATGCAGGCAGGCGAGGGAGGCAGTTTACTCCGGAGCAGGAGCTAGGAGTTAGGAGTTTCCCCTGTCACACACAGGAAGCAATAAAACGTAACACAACAACAGATCGGGACGTATTTGGATTGGAAAATTTCAGGTTAGAAGGGAACACATGTTTTAATGCTGGGAAAAATGCAGTGTGTCAGTTGTTGTTCCCTCCGGCTTGTAAGTGTTTTCACCTAGTCTACACAGTGTTCTGTCACGTTGACGACACCAGAGTCTGGTACTGGTACTGTGTATTTACTGCGGTTTTACCCAGACATTTTAATCGCCAGTAAGAAAACAATACAAAATCCAAAACCCACTAACAAGTAGCGTTTAAAAAAAAAGGTTGGCCTTTGGGGTGGCAAATCAATTAAATGTTTGTGTGAGCAGATTGTGGGTGGGCGGATTTTAGATTAGACAAAACAAAGGCGTGTGTGTGTGTGTGTGTGTGGTGTGTGTGTGTGTGGTGTGTGTGTGTGTGTGTGTGTGTGTGTGTGTGTGTGTGTGTGTGTGTGTGGTGTGTGTGTGTGTGTGGTGAGCGTGGGTGCAAAGTGTGAGTGGTCTGTTTTCATTTTGCGGTTTCACATCTTAAAGGTACGACGCAGCCTTTTTATCTCAATATAAAATCATTTCTGGATAACAATTAAGTACCTTACTGTGTTTTAAAATAAAATGGTCAAAAATAAGCAAAAATTGCTTCTTAGCATAGAGCAATTTCTCAGGCAAGACTTTTGCTAAGACTGTCTGGGAGTGGTTTGAGTGGGGAGGAGAAAACTGAAAACTAGCTGTTAATGGCAGAGGTTTGGAACTTACCGCCTGGTGATGTCACCATGCAGGCCAAAACTCCATCCCAGCAAAATAGGCAGAAATGTCAGGTGGTCTTTTCAAACAGCTCTTACACTAAAAAAGGAATTATCATAATTTTAACAATTTCACAGTATTATTCCAACCTCATAGTGTGGAAATATAAATCAAACACAGGGAAACTGATTTTTTGACTGCACTGGCCTTTAAGGCATAACCAGTCTAATAATCACTCTGTATTGTAACCATATACAATAACCACAGCTTTTTCAAGCTGAAATCAGTCCAGGCAGAGGCCAACAGAAAAACATTGCTGAAGCTGTTAACTGCAATATGTTACCACGGGGATAGTAGCAATGTCCCCATGCAACTCTGTTGTTCCCTGCCTAAAATACTTTGGCTTCTATTAGTTTCAACTGACAATTCTGGCGCCAGAAGGCCTGGATGTTGCTCTGGGGCGATTCCACGCCAGCGGGAGTGGAAAATATTTTTGCTATCTCAGATTGTTCTGGCAATTCTCACAAAGAAACTTTATCGGGAGGAAGGATGTTTGAAATGTTTTTTACGTTTGTGTCACAATCCATTTCTTTGAAAAGGGCCATTTTAGTCCCCTTTCAGACCTAGACCTACCTATACATGCCTCCTGTAAGGCCTTATGATCTGTAAACTGTACATGATGCAGACAACATCTTGGTGTTATTATACTCCTTGTAGTGCGCTCTAGAATCTGAAGTACAAATGTTCACCTTCATTTATTCAACATTAAAACTATCATTATGAATATCTAAAAACGACCCTTTAAGATTTAGCTTATTTTTAGACATATTGTTTTGAACATTATTCTCATCAAACATGTCACATTTCCAGAGTGTTCTCTGCTACTTTTAATTATGACCCATTTTATACATAGAAATGTACATGGGTTAATGACCTATGATGTCAATTACTGAGTGGCGCAGCGGTCTAAAGCACTGCATCTCAGTGCTAGAGGCATCACTACAGACTCTGGTTTGATTCCAGGCTGTATCACAACTGTCTGTGATTGGGAGTCCCATACGGCGGCCCAGAGTTGTTAGGGTTTTGCCGGGGTAGGCCGTCATTGTAAATAAGAATTTGTTCTTAACTAGTAGAAAGAGGAGGAAGGGAAGCGCTACTAAGGTACACAAAAGTACATTTTGGGAGATAGAAGGTGCTCTTTGGTAAAAGGGGTAAATTGGTCATCAAAAAGAAAGGAGGACCAAGGCACTCTTCTCTTCATATATGAAGAGTGCCTTGGTCCTCCTTTCTTTTTGATGAAGAATTTGTTCTTAACTGACTTGCCTAGTTAAATAAAGGATAAATAAAATAAATAAAACAATTCTCCTTTAGGATTGCACTTTCAGCAAATCACCAGCAGAGGGAGGTCCCTTTGAATCCATTTACCATTTCACTGTGTTGGTGGTGCTCATAAAATGTAACTTCAGAATTAGAATATAGTATATTGTTCCAAACAATATGTCTTAAAATTAGCTAAATATAAAAGGGTCGTTTTGAGATATTCATATTAACATGTTCAGTTAATGTTGAATAAATGAATGTGAAAATGTGTATTTTAGAATCTGGGCATACTCCATATGATAGAGCCCACTATAAGGACACCAAGGTGTTTAATGGATCATAAGGTCTTACAGGAGGCAGGTCTAAAAAGGGCCTAAAGGGACACTTTCATCATGGTTTGTAGTACAAATAGTTTGTGACACAAATGTTAAAAGCATGTCAAACATCCTTCCGACCAATGAAGTTTCTTTGTGATAATTGCCAGAACAATCTGAGATACAAAAAATATTTCCACTCCCGCTGGCGTGGAATCCCCCTTTGGGGACCGTTGCACCCTGCCTGGAAATAAACTAAGAAAGAAACACTGAAAAAAAAACACAAATCGTAATGGAACAGAAACGTTATAATATGCATATCAATAGTTGGATAGCAAGGTCTCTCCCCTAAATGATCATTGCATCTGACCATGAGAGAAACGATTAGACAGTATGATATAAAAAGCCTTTTAATGTTGAAAGTGATTGACTGCATCTGTTTTTAGAAATTCTTGACTTATTCAGGAAGCTAAATGAGCATCCTTCAAATCTCATAGCAGCTGGTCGTTTCTCAGAGACCCTGGTGGTCTGTTTTTAGACTTCTCACGCTTATAGATGGCTGCTTCGAGTCCTGGGTCCAATCTGTCTGTCTGCCTGTCTGTATGTCTCTCTATCTGCCTGTCTGTATATCTCTCTGTGCGTTAGGGTATATTGATGATGTGTTTGGTAAGTAACCGTTCGATTAACTTTCATAAACTCTCCTTCTTTGGGAGGTAGTTTCTCCACACACAGCATATTTACAGAACACAGCATATTTACAGAACATGTTGTGCCAGACCCAGCCTACTCCTGTGTCATGGAGGACCACTGGGCCAGTGAAAACTTCCATATCTGTCTGTCCTCAGGTTTGTGGCTAGCCCTAACACTATAATTTGTGTAGAATGATTCCTCTCCCTCTCCCTCCTTTTCTACCAGTCTCTCTCTCTCCGTGGAGGAGTTGTCCTAATAAGGCGTTGTATCCTGGAGGGAGAGAGGATCCCAGGGACTCCCCAGATCTCAGGGTTTATCAGCTGTAACATGGCCAGCCACGTGGTCACACAGCCAGCAGAACCCACTGTCCAAGACAGGTCAGCTCCTATGACAGGAGCTGTAATTGCATCTGTGTATTATCCAGGCTGTATCACAACCGGCCGTGATTGGGAGTCCCATAGGGCGGTGCACAATTGGCCCTGCGTCGCCCGGGTTTGGCCAGTGTAGGCCGTCATTGTAAATAAGAATTTGTTCTTAACTGACTTGCCTAGTTAAATAAAGGTTAAATTAAAAATACATTAAAAAAGATGTGTGTATTTGTTTAATTAAACCACGGTATGAAAGGTCTTTGTGATTATGGTTTCATCACACCGAAAATCTGTTTTTTAATCAAGTCTTTTGCTCTGACTGTCACGTTCCTGACCTATTTTTATGTTATTTTGATTATGTTTAGTTGGTCAGGGCGTGAGTTGGGGTGGGCATTGTATGTTGTGTGTGTTTTGGTTAGTCTATGGGTGTTGTATGTGTATGGGATAGAGTATTGTTAGGTTGTCTAGTCATGTCTATGGCTGCCTAGATTGGGTCTCAATCAGAGACAGCTGTCATTCATTTGTCTCTGATTGGGAGCCATATTTAAGGTAGCCATAGGCAGTAGGCTTTTGTGGGTAGTTGTCTTGTTTAACGTCTGTTGCTTGTCTGTGCACTTGCGTTATTTAGCTTCACGATCATTTGTTGTTTTGTTTGTTTGTATAGTGTTTTCGTTTCATGTTCATCTTCGTTAATTTAATTAAAAGAAGATGGCTTATTTTCCTCATGCTGCGTTTTGGTCCGAATCTCTTCCACACGATCGTGACAGAACTACCCACCACAACAGGATCAAGCAGCGTGAGCGGAACCAACAACAGCGGCAAAGTAAACAGGACTCATGGACATGGGAGGATGTTTTGGACGGTAAAGGTTGCTACACATGGGAGGAGATCCTGGCTGGAAGGGATCGCCTCCCATGGGAACAGCTGGAGGCACTGAGGAGAGCAGAGGCTACCGGAGTGAAGAACCGGAGTTATGAGGGGACGCGTCTTGCACGGAAGCCTGAAAAGCCCGTGAGTAACACCCAAAAATTTATTGGGGGGAGGCTAAAGGGGAGTGTGGCGAAGCCGGGTTGGATACCTGAGCCAACTCCCCGGGCTTGCCGTGGAGTGAGAGAGCGTCGAACTGGTCAGACACCGGTGTTATGCGGTAAAGCGCACGGTGTCCCCAGTACGCGTGCTTAGCCCAGTGCGGGCTATTCCACCTTGCCGCAGTGGGAGGGCTAGGTTGGGCATCGAGCCAGATGTCATGATGCCGGCCCACGTATCTGGTCTCCAGTACGTCTCCTCGGGCCGGCATACATGGCACCAGCCTTACGAATGGTGTCCCCGGTTCGCCAGCATAGCCCAGTGCGGGCTATTCCACCTCGCCGCACTGGCAGGGCTACGGGCACCATTCAACCCTGGTAAGGTTGGGCAGGCTCGGTGCTCAAGAGCACGTGTCCTCCTTCACGGTCCGGTATATCCGGCGCCACCTTCCCACCCAGCTCAGTACCACCAGTGCCTACACCACACGCACAGGCTTCCAGTGCATCTCCAGAGCCCTGTTCCTCCTCCACGCACTCTCCCTATGGTGGTGTTCCTCCAGCCCAGTGCCTCCAGTTCTGGCACCACGCACCAAGCCTCCTGGTGCGTCTCCAGAGCCCTGTACGCACTGTTCCTTCTCCCCGCACTCGCCCTGAGGTGCGTGCCCTCAGCCCGGTAACCTCCAGTTCCGGTACCACGCACCAGGCCTAGAGTGCGCCACGAGAGTCCAGTGTGCCCTGTTGTTGTTCCCCGCACTAGCCTGAAGGTGCGTGTCCTTAGCCGGTACCTCCAGTTCCGTACCACGCACCAGGCCTACAGTGCGTCTCAGCCGGCCAGAGTCTGCCGTCTGCCCAGCGGCGCCTGAACTGTCCGTCTGCCCAAGGGGCGCCTGAACTGCCCGTCTGCCCAGCGGCGCCTGAACTGCCCGTCTGCCCCAGCGCGCCCGGTCTGCCCAGCGCGCCTGAACTGCCCGTCTGCCCAGCGGCGTCTGAACTGCCCGTCTGCCCTACGCCGTCTGAACTGTCCGTCTGCCATGAGCCTCAAAGCCGCCCGTCTGCCATGAGCCTGCAAAGCCGCCCGTCTGCCATGAGCCTACAGAGCCGCCCGTCTCCATGAGCCTACAGAGCCGTCCGCCAGACAGGGCGCTAGAGCCGTCCGCCAGACAGGAGCCGCTAGAGCCTTCCGCAGACCGGTCAGCCAGAGCCCTTCCCGCCAGACGGAAATAGCCAGAGCCTTCCGCCAGACCGGATCAGCCAGAGCCTTCCGCCAGACCGGATCGCCAGAGCCTTCCGCCAGACCGATCAGCCAGAGCCTTCCGCCAGACCGGATCAGCCAGAGCCTTCCGCCAGACCGGATCAGCCAGAGCCTCAGCGAGCCATGACCAGCCAGAGCCGTCAGAGCCATGCCAGCAGAGCCGTCAGCGAGCCATGACCAGCCAGAGCCGTCAGCGAGCCATGACAGCCAGAGCCGTCAGCAGCCATGACCAGCCAAAGCCGTCAGCCAGCCATGACCAGCCAGAGCCGTCAGCCAGCCATGACAGCCAGAGCCGTCAGCCAGCCATGACCAGCCAGAGCCGTCAGCCAGCCATGACCAGCCAAGAACGCCAGCAGCCAGGATCCGCCAAGCCACCCGGAGCTGCCGTCCCTCAGCCCGGAGCTGCGTCCCTCAGCCCGGAGCTGCCGTCCCTCAGCCCGGAGCTGCCGTCCCTTCATCCCGGTGTTGCCCCCTTATCCCGGTGCTGCCCTTATCCCGATGCTGCCCTTCAGTTAGGTGGGTTTAGTTGGAGGGTGGTCATTGGGGGGGGATACGGAAGCGGGGAGTGACTATGGTGGTGTGGGGACAGCGTCCAGAGCCGGAGCCACCACCGTGGACAGATGCCCACCCAGACCCCTCCCCTAGACTTTGGTGGTGCGTTCGGAGTACGCACCTTGAGGGGGGGTTATGTCACGTTCCTGACCTATTTTTATGTTATTTTGATTATGTTTAGTTGGTCAGGGCGTGAGTTGGGGTGGCATTGTATGTTGTGTGTGTTTTGGTTAGTCTATGGGTGTTGTATGTGTATGGGATAGAGGTATGTTAGGTTGTCTAGTCATGTCTATGGCTGCCTAGATTGGGTCTCAATCAGAGACAGCTGTCATTCATTTGTCTCTGATTGGGAGCCATATTTAAGGTAGCCATAGGCAGTAGGCTTTTGTGGGTAGTTGTCTTGTTTATACGTTGTTGCTTGTCTGTGCACTGCGTTATTTAGCTTCACGATCATTTGTTTTTTGTTTGTTTGTATAGTGTTTTCGTTTCATGTTTCTTCGTTCATTTAATTAAAAGAAGATGGCTTATTTTCCTCATGCTGCGTTTTGGTCCGAATCTCTTCCACACGATCGTGACACTGAAGGTGCAGTGTAAGGAAGTCCCAGGGTGCCTGTTTGAAGAATGTTTATCTGAATTGTTCTGCTTTACGCAGACTTGCTTTGGAAAAAGTCCCTAATATAGTTTGAAAAAACTGTTCACTTGTTCAGTTTTTAGTGGCTAACAGTTCAACAATTCTCTGAGTAGAAAGCCTTGTTGGAGCAGGGGTTTGTTGGAAAAGCTTGGGGCCTTACATAAACGTTTGCAGCCCCACAATCATAACACAAAAGAGATGCAGTGCATCTAACGTATGGTCCTCCTCTCACAGGGCTCCCAGACAGAGACAGAACACAACACATCTAACGTATGGTCCTCCTCTCACAGGGCTCCCAGACGAGACAGACCAACACACAGCAGAACAGAACAGCAGTCGTTGACAAAGCAGCTCGACGCCACGCTCTCGTTCACTCACACATAATACAGGCTCATACTCATGAATGTAGGACAGTGACGCAGACAGTTCCTTACAAGGGACACTGCACCCACCATACACTATAAGAGTAGCACACACTATAGGCAGTGGGCACTCTCTGTTACAAGGAGACTAAACTGAAGTAAATCAGACAGATATATTATGGAACATGTAGCTCTCTTTGCCTGTATCCCAAGCCATAAGACTCTTGAACAGTTAATCAAATGGCTACCCAGATATTTGCATTTGCCCCCCCCCCATTTTTATAGTCCCCCCCCCCATCCATGCATAGTCACTTTACCTCTACCTACAGTACATGTACATATTACCTCAATTACCTCGACTAACCGGTGCCCCCGCACATTGACTCTGGACCGGCGCCCCCTGTATATAGCCTCACTACTGTTATCTTATTGTTGCTCCTTAATTATTTGTTGTATTTCTATTTGTATTTCATTTATTTTTTATTAAAACTGCATTGTTGGTCAAGGGCTTGTAAGTAAGCATTTCACTGTTGTATTCGGCACATGTGACAAATAACATTTGATTTGATTTAAAATGGCGAAAGCTGATATCATCCTATTTAATTCAGACAATGTCCTCTTCTAAAAGTCAATCCCAGCCGCCCCTAGAGTGTCATCCCCTCCATACTCATCCTCAACAATGGGGTGCGATGGCACAGAGTGCAAAACTATTTAACCACCAGCACATTAACAACATCCAAGAGTACACTCCAAGTCAATTAGCCCTCATCATCCTGAAAGCTTTTACAAGGACAGAACACATCTCCAGCGTTGAGATTGGCTCTGTCTGTTGGCCAATACAAGCCAGAGTTCTCTCTTGCTGAGGGCAGGGAAGGCAGCTGACTGGCTGGCCTGTATATGGGTTGGCTGGGACTGGGCGAGGTGCTCGTATATTTTGCTAATGTTTCTGCTGACAGGATGAATGAGAGTCCAGTCAAAAAAATGTTGATTTGGAAGAGGCCCAGGGGGCTGCATATCCGTCTGCCGCTCTGCTCTGACATGGTCAAGGTGACATTCCTACTTAACCAACTCACAATGCAGCTCTGCACCTGGCAACACCAACAACCCTGTCCTGGATTTAGGCCAAATATATCTCTGTCATTTTGATAAAGGTCAACTATTATGAGCAAAGCCAAGAGAGTTTTATGGACACCCTCATAGTTAGGTTAACAAGAGATTTTCTTGACCAGGAAAAACTCCTGGCCCAACTATGCAGTGGTATTCAAAGTCAAGGTCAGGACCCCTACTGGAGTCGGCAAAATATATAAGAATACATTTTTTAAGAAATAAAAAAATTGGGTGAACAGAAAATAAAGATGACATATTATGTAGGACAATATACAGTACACACGTTTTTGAGATGGACAATTTGAGTACATTTGAGTACATTTATTTATTGGATTCTTTTCATGTTGATAAGAAATTGAAATAATGAATTTAAGGTTATTTGTTGATGTAAATACCACTGGTTTATTGAGTTACATCCGAGCTCCAGAGTCCCAACTGCAATTGTCTTTCTTTCTTTAAAAAGGACATTCTGTAGAAAATGTTCCTGATCAGGTAAATACTCTGACTGTGCATCGCTGGGACCCATTCTGGGTCTACCAATTAAACCTCATCAGTTGTGCTATCGACCTTCATTAGGCCAAGTAGGTCAGAGCAGAGCAGGGCAGCAACGTTACAAGGAGTTTGTTAAAATGTCTCGGGCATTTGGGCACACAACCACCAATGTGGCAACATGGACCCCCCCCCCCTAGAATCACCACTGCGCCTGCCTAGCAACCACACACACAAGCCAAAATAGTCCAGCTTTACACAGATTCTTATTATTATTGAAACCAGCGCAAATCTGTGCCTGCCACCCTTAGCAATGACATGCTGTGTGTGTGTTTGACCGCTAGTGTGTGTGTACATATGTATTGTGTGTATGTGTGTGTGTAGTGTATGCACTGTGTGTATCTCTTGATCCTGACTGGCTGTGTAAAATCATTAGAGGGACTCGGCGGTGCCTGGAAATCCATTTGGTATCCTCAGATTAGTTCCCTTCATAACTATCATATTTGTGTCTCCGTCCAAATTCTCTCGTCCAAACTCCCCCCCGCCCTCCCAAATGGAAATAAACTCAGCAAAAAAAGAAATGTCCTCTCACTGTCAACTGCGTTTATTTTCAGCAAACTTAACATGTGTAAATATTTGTATGAACATAACAATATTTAACAACTGAGACATAAACTGAACAAGTTCCACAGACATGTGACTAACAGATATGGAATAATGTGTCCCTGAACAAAGTGGGGGTCAAAATCAAAAGTAACAGTCAGTATCTGGTGTGGCCACCAGCTGCATTAAGTACTGCAGTGCATCTCCTCCTCATGGACTGCACCAGATTTGCCAGTTCTAGCTGTGAGATGTTACCCCACTCTTCCATCAAGACACCTGCAAGTTTCCGGACATTTCTGGGGGGAATGGCCCTAGCCCTCACCCTCTGATCCAACAGGTCCCAGACGTGGTCAATGGGATTGAGATCCAGGTTCTTCGCTGGCCATGGCAGAACACTGACATTCCTGTCTTGCAGGAAATCACGCAAAGAACGAGCAGTATGGCTGGTGGCATTGTCATGCTGGAGGGTCATGTCAGGATGAGCCTGCAGGAAGGGTACCACATGAGGGAGGAGAATGTCTTCCCTGTAACGCACAGCGTTGTGATTGCCTGCAATGACAACAAGCTCAGTCCGATGATGCTGTGACACACCTCCAAAGACCATGACGGACCCTCCACCTCCAAATCGATCCGGCTCCAGAGTACAGACCTCAGTGTAACGCTCATTCCCTTTTCGAACGATAAACCCGTTTGGGAAATTCCCGAAAAACCATTCACCCCTGGTGAGACAAACCGCGACCTCGTCAGTGAAGAGCACTTTTTTGCCAGTCCTGTCTGGTCCAGCAGCGATGGGTTGTTGTGCGCCATAGGCAACGTTGTTGGCGGTGATGCTTGCTGAGGACCTGCCTTACAACAGCCTACACCCTCAGTCCCAGCCTCGTCTCAGCCTATTGCGACAGTCCCTGAGCACTGGATGGAGGGATTTGTGCGTTCCTGTGGTAACTCGGGCAGTTGTTGTTGCCACCTGTACCTGTCCCGCAGGTGTGATTGTTCGGATGCACCAATCTGTGCAGGTGTTGTTAACACGTGGTTCTGGCCCACTGGCGAGGATGATCAGCTGTCTTCCTTTCTCCCTGTAAGCACTGTCTTAGGCGTCTCACAGTACTGACACTTGCAATTTGATTGGCCTGGCCAGCATCTGCAGTTCATACCTCCCTTGCACATGACTAAGCGTTCACGCAGATAAGCCACGGACCCTGGGCATCTTTCTTTGATGTTTTCCAGAGTCAGTAGAAAGACCTCTTTAGTGTCCCTAAGTTTTCATAACTGTGACCTTAACTGCCTCACCGTCTGTAGCTGTTAGTGTCTTAATGACCGTTCCAACAGGTGCTGATCATTAATTGGTTTATTGGTTCTCTAGAACAGCTGGAACAGTGTTTAAACCCTTTAAATGAAGATCGTGAAGTTTATGTAATTCTCAGACATTCAATGCCTGCAGAGAGAGAGAGAGAACAAGAGTGGAGAGAGAAAAGAGAGACAGAGAGGTGGGAAGAGAGAAAGAGGGAGAGAGAGAGAGAGAGGAGAGAGAGAGAGAGAGAGAGAGAGAGAGAGAAGAGAGAGAGAGAGAGGGAGAGAGAGAAGAGAGAGAGAGAGAGAGAGAGAGAGAGAGAGCGGAGAGAAGAGAGAGAGAGACAGAAAGGTGCAAGAGAGAGGTGTAGAGAGCGAGAGAACAGAAGCGAGGAAGCAGAGAGAAAGGAGTTTAAACAGCAAGGTTTTGTAAGTCAACTAATTGATGGCTGTTTAGGATTCTGAGCAGCACATGCTTTTGTGCTGAACGGAGCACTTCTTCTGTTGGTGGGAAATGACAACTTTAATGGCAACTGAGTCAATGCCAGAGCTATCCCATACATCAGAGCCAGCCGGGCCAGCAGCAGCTGGTTGAAACCGCAGTCAGGGGAGGGAGGAGGGAAAGGAGGGGGAGTGAGGACGGAGGGAAGGGAGGGAGGGAAGCGAGAAGGGAGGGGTTGGCTAAAATCCCCAGATCAGCTACTACTTTGACCACAGTTTCATTGATTGTATTCTGAGTTTTTCTGCTTTTGATTGTCTCAGGTCTCCTACGTGAGTCATTGAATACTAGTCCCCAAGAAGAGACTACAGTATGACCCCATATGACAGTAAGTGAAATGACTTATATAATGAACTGTCCCTAGCTGACCCTCCTGTCTGTCTGTCCCACTCCACAATAAGATGAGGGCTAGACTGAGGTGCTCTCCGGTGTAGAGATGGATGCAGTCTAAACTGACTGGAGTGTACAGAGGGGCTGATACATGAGAGCAGAGAGATGGAGGGAAGACCAATGGACAGACGCTGGCTGATTGAACGAGTCATCAGAGAAAGAAAAAAGAGCAAAGAGTGGAAAACAGTCAGACATTGATCAACCTGTCTACACACACACAGACACACACAGACACACACTCATATACAGATGTGTTATCTTAATTTGACTAGTTTCTCACAGCAGGAAAATAATCCTGCAGCAACAGGAAATGTGAATTGTCATGTGGATTATAATGAATGGACATTTTTATTTAGAGCAAATCAAGCCTGAAAGTGGAAATGACAAACAAGACTTCTTAAAACTGACATACACTACAAGTTAGCATTTCCTGCGGTGCAGCAAAATTCTCTGTGACATAAGGGTGATCAAATTAAGATAGCACATCTGTATGGACAGAATGAAAGAAACAAAGATAAATGGGCTTGCGGGGGAGATTGGATGAGCATGGGCGAGTTTGTCCATTACTGTTCTATCTGCTCAGAACCTCCCTGCTAATTTTAACATCCATCTACACACACACACACACACACACACACACACACACACACACACACACACACACACACACACACAACACACCACACACACACACACACACACACACACACACACACACACACACACACACACACACTAGGCTCTCATTTTTTGTGACCCTAGCATAGAAGGACACACACACATGCTTCATTATCCGCCGCAGCCCAATATGGCCGGCCAGGCTGGGAAAATAAATGACAATCTGTGTGTACAGAATGGAGAGAGGCCACTGACATATAATCTTGTTAGAGAAACAGAGAGAGCAGAGCAGAGCGCTATGCAATCTTACTCCAGGTATTGATCTATATCTGTTCAGATGAAATTAGAGTCCTCAATGTGTGAGGCCCGCTTCCATAGACAATGGCTGGAATAATGGAGTGGAGTTAGAGATGAATAAACTGCAGCTGCACAGATAGGCCTTTCAGGAAAACAAGGGGAAATGTTACCTGTTCCTTTTGAGAAGTCCTGAAAGGAGCGTGAGAGAGGACAGCTAGGCTACCTCCATACATAATGCAAATGAAATCTAGTTAGCCCTCCCTGAATAGACTACAGTAAACCTGTTTGCTATTGATTGAGTGGGAATTTGTATGACAGCACTGCGGAGCGATAGGGGGTTCTGGTTTGCATTATGACACATTCTGCTGCTGTTTGTTGCATTGCGTGATGCAGTTGTTAAAGCTTCATGGCACATGGTCCCCACCTCGGATGATTCTCACATGTCGTTGGTCGACTACTGCTATAATGATGAATACATCAACTCTGTTATATGGTACAGAGGAAGGGGAGAGAAACGAGGCACGAGAGGGAGGGGAGGACAAGAAGTGGATTGAGGAAGCGAACGAGAGTGAGACAGGGAGGAAGTGAAAGAGAGAGGACGGGTGGGAAGGATGCTGGGAGAGGAAGCAAGAGAGAGAGGGTGAAGAGCTGTCTCAACAGATGGCGTGTGAAGCGGGACCACTCCTCTCCAAGCACATACATTACAGTATACCCACCGGTTATCTGGCTAGCAGCTGGGATATGAATATAAGAGGGCCCTGTTATTCAACTCTTCAGATCTATTCTGCATCATCTCTCGTGGACACGACTACATATACTGTACACTCTTAGAAAAAAGGGTTCCAAAAGGGTTATTCGGTTGTCCCCATAGGAGAACCCTTTTTGGTTCCAAGTAGAACCCTTTTTGGTTGTAGGTATAACACTTTTGGGTTCTACATGGAACTCAAAAGGGTTCTTCCTGGAAACAAAGGGTTCTACCTGGAACCAAAAAGGGTTCTTCAAAGGGATCTTTCTAGATAAATAATTTTTTCTAAGAGTGTATGAACCACTGATTGTTTCATCTGACAATCAATTCCAGCCCAACAACACCAACAATACATCAGCTGCTTGCTGGAAATGTCAGTCATTCTCTGGGGCCACAAGACCTTTTAAAGAGTACACTTTCGCTAAGCAAACCTAATGATCCCTGCCTGATTAGTGGCAGTCACTGCTCTTAACAATACTGTAAGAGGCCTGTTTTGGGGGGAATGTAAACTCATCCTTGTCAAACTCAACACAATGAGACAGGGGAGGGGATCAATTCCACAGCGTTAATTCATACGTTGCCAAATCAGTTGCATTATATATCGTAAGCATCACTTTATTCAAAGTACTGAGCATCACATATGTCCCAGAAAGGATGAGCAGCCCCTCGTGGCCTTTTTTAGTGTATCTCTCTCTCTGACTCTAGTTCCTTATAAAGCGGCCCTTTAGGGAAAGTATTTGACTCATAGTGACTTCATTAGAAGTCTAAACTAGTTTCCACTGACAGCAACAATGCAGGCAAAGTCCCATAAAGAGTGACGGAGATAAGAGAAGTTAAACATCGAAGCAGTTTGTTTCGATGATGTAGCATCACATGGAGCTGCAGTGTTCCTCTCTCCCTCCAACCCCCCTCCCCCAGCTTGAAGATGAGAGCTGAATCTACAACATGCAAACCCAAGCCCTAGATAACGAGAGATCATAGAGTTCCTGTGAGAGAGTAAAATGAAGTCACTTTTGCACCTGTGAGTGCACAGAGATGGGGTCACAGTGTATCTGTGAGAGTGTAGTCACAAGTAGTAACATGTAGCAGTGTACTGTACGTGTGAGTGTTAAAACAGGTCATGTTGGGCCCATTGGTGGTGGTCTGGTGGACAAGGTGAGTTACCTACCGTCACACAACACAGAGTACTTAGGCTAACTCTGTTCAGCATAAATCCAAAACTCTTGGTTGCATAAATCAGTGTCATTCTTATTCATGAATATGGTAGCCTATAGTCCTATAGCTCAATGTCTATATAGATGTGATGGGGATTGATGATCCCTGTATAGAGCAGAGGGTCAGCCAGTCTCCCAGCTCTCTGTCTAAACCGCCTCCCCTGAGACCACTCCACCAAGAGTAACGCCCAGTTACTACCTGGAGACGCTCAGTTCAATGAACCTATCGACCAATCAATCAATCAATCAATCAATCAATCAATCAATCAATCAATCAATCAATCGACCAATCGACCAATCAATCAATCATTCACAAAGATACAGTACTGCAACTATTCTTTACTATAGACATGAAGGTTGTAGATATACTGAAGAATGGTTACAAAACAACATTCGTGTTGAGAACCACACAACAGAAATCAGTCAAATCCTTCCCAGTTCCACCAGGCTCTCTCAACGTACAGCATTGACGTCATAAAGCCGTTAAGCAATGTACCTTTCATGCCCGCAGACACGCACAAACACACACACACACACCGACACCACGCGCACACGCACACGCAACGCACACGCACACGCACGCACGCACGCACACATTTAATTGGTGTTGTTGACCAAACAGCAGTGAGTGACGATGTGTTGTTGTAGACAGGGGGCTGCGGTGTGTGTCAGACACTCAAAGATGTGTGTACAGTATCACACTTTGGTAGAGGAACTCAGGGGCCAGGGCCCAGACCTCCTCTGGTGTGTTACTGCTCCATGTCTTGTCTGTTCACTAATCCAAACATTAACCCACTACAATCAGCTCTGTTTACACAGACCATCCTTAACTACACAGTTTAGAATATGAAAGAGCAGGAAAGACAGAGGAAGACAGAGAAAGACAGAGGAAGACAGAGAAGAGCAGAGAAAGACAGAGAAAAAGAGACAGTAGCGTGAGGATACAAACTGTGTGTGTGTGTGTGTGTATGTGATGCCCAGTACCGAAGCTCTTTGCACAGCAGGAACTTCCTGCAGCGACCCACAGGGCCTTAACGGGGCTTCTGATTCTCTGTCAGGGGGGGCACTACAATCTCGACAGAATAATGCAAAAGAGTATGGCCCTCAAAAGGAGAAGACAACAGTTGAAGACTACATACAGCCTGCATGCTGGGTAATGACCTGTGAATATCTCATACCTGCTGGTACTGTCAATGGTGCAGAGAGACAGCAGGGGGAGATGAGGAAGCGGGAGAGAGAGAGGAAGGGAGGCGTTATGAAAGGGAATAAAAAGTTAGGACGCATGAGAGAAGGAAAGCAGATGTGTGAGAGAGAGAGAGAGAGAGAGAAGAGAGAGAGAGAGAGAGAGAGAGAGAGAGAGAGGAGAGGAGAGAGAGAGAGAGAGAGAGAGAGAGAGAGAGAGAGAGAGAGAGAGAGAGAGAGAGAGAGAAATAGAGAGGTAGTTAAGTCTGCTAATGACACAGCAGATATTCATTCTCATTACGGCCTCCTCTCCGTCCGGGCCCCCTCCTTCCTGCCGTACATGATTGGTGGGGCTACTGACAATCAGAAAAATTATCCATTCTATTTGCTTTGAAGGGGAAGCAGAAGCAGAAGGCAATCTTTTAAACAGGGGGACCCGGAGTGCATGGTCAGACCTAAAAGGTATGCTCGCTCCATTTTCTCCCATTACCATTAAAATGATCCTATTGGAGAAGATCAGGTAGTAGTTCTTCCATTTGGTCCTACTAAACACGGTCCTCTGGACACCCTGGGACAGTGAATTGATGATTTCCATTCATCTCATGTGAGTGTGTATGTCTGTGCGTCAGTGTGTGTGTGTGTTGTTAATCACAGGTGACAATGTAGCGTGTGTACGTGGTCTTCCTCTCAGCTCTGTTTTATCATGCAGATCTACAACCATACTGATACCCCCTGCTGGTATCTGTGTGTGTGTGTGTGTGTGTGTGTGTGTGTGTGTGTGTGTGTGTGTGTGTGTGTGTGTGTGTGTGTGTGTGTGTGTTGTGTGTGTGTGTGTGTGTTGTGTGTGTGTGTGTGTGTGTGTGTGTTGTGTGTTGTGTGTGTGTGTGTGTGCGTGCGTGCGTGCGTGCGTGCGTGCGTGCGTGCGTGTGTGTGTGTGTAGGTTTGAGAGGTGTGGGGACAGGGAAGGGACCTGACTGGGAAGGGAAAGGACCTGACTGGGTCTAGAGTTCTATTCACAACTCTGTCTGATTTCCCACCAACTTTCCATCTGGGACCGGCCTTTATGTACTAACATGGAGAAAGGAGAGAACAGGACTCTGGGTAATACTGAGTGATTTGCGACTGCATGCGCTGGAGAACACATAAAGGAAGAGAGAAAAAGCGAATGGCAAGGCCATTCAGAGCCTGACACCACAATATACATCTCTCTCTCTTTCTCTCTCGTTCTCGCTCTTGCGCTTTCTCCAGTCTCTCTCTTTCTCAGTTGGTTAAGTAGAGGGTGAGGAGGGGTGAAAGTGAGAGTTTGACGGTAATGTTGGTGCTGTGCTCTCCTGTGCCAATGTGCCAGTGTCTGGAGATGCCAATTCTTCACCATGGTTTCACTAAATGCCTTTAGCGGCCCAGGAGGACACACCGCTACATTCATGGTGCAGAGGAAATAAGCAGGGAGGAAGAGGGTAAAACAGTGGGCTTCCCGCTGTTCTCTGAGGCTGGGCCTTGGCCAGGGAAACGCAGGCAGATAAATCCATGATTTACGGGACGGAATTATAGTGGATTCTTAAAGCAGCTTGTTTCCCCATCAGCCGCCACACTCCCGAGCTGGAACAATCTCACCACCCGCCACCGAGAGAAAAGAAAGCAAACCCTGTCTTGTGCTCCTGTGACTCAACAAGACTCAGTAGTTTCTCTCTCCATACGTTCTCACTTATTTCTTCTTCATTTTCCTTCAGTAGCCTACAGATGTACACCTCTTCCACGCTCACTCTCTCTCACCCTCTGTCTATTATTGAAACAGAAGACTATGGCATTTGCATTTGCATTTGCAGAACAGATGCCAGTGAAGCCGGACAGCCCATCCTCCAATCCATCCCTGTGTGTGTGGCCTCTCTAGGGGAAAACGAAAGGGTCCTTCCACAGCCTCCAGCTCCCTCGTCAGTGCTGACAGACAGGGACCAGGAGAACGAGAGACGGAGGAGCGTATCTTCAACCTTTCCACTCCTCCTTTTCCTAACCCTGTCAAGTCCACCACTTGTATCTCCTTCCTCCTGTCATAGCTGACTAAGTAGCTGACTGGGGTTTAGTTCAACCATTGGGTGGCCAGGGAGTGTCTCAGACCAGGTCAGGAGTGGAAGAGGTGACTCCACACTGATCCTGTACTGTAGAGCGCAGTGCGTTGTACTGTAGTATGGACTGCTGAGAGCTGTGGCCAGTGAACTGAGAACAGAGCAGTGTGTGTGTGTGTTGACTGGGCAGCAGCTGAGCAGGTGACCGAGACAGCCGTGCCAAACTCACGTACTTACCCACAGGGTGACTACGGCACACGCACTGAGGCCACCATGTCTACACACACTGTCAAAAAGCCAACTTAACAGTGTTACTATGTGAATTGAGTGGACTTCAAAAGGACAATAAATAAAATTGTGTTTACTCAACAAACTCAGCTGGAAGTGACCTGAATTTGAACAAGCTGGGTTGATTAATATTCAAACCCACTCAAAACCATGCCCATCATTATCTTATTTCCCAGCATGCTCTATTGGAGCTTTATTTTTCAGAATTGTTTCAATATCTATCCTCTAGGCACTCTGTGGTCTATAATAATTCCCTCTGGTATTGAGGTAACCTTTCAGGCATCTCCACAAAATGGCAGCACTTCCACCAGGACACACCAACGCCTTCTCCATCTGATAGACACTCTCTTCTTCTATTATTCCACTCTTCTGCTCATCCTCCTCTCTCTATCTCTTACAGTACTCTTCTTTTCCATTAGCCAAAAACCCTCTGCATTATTCTATCTTCCACTCTCACTCTCACTTTCCTCCTCAGACTGTCACTCTTACAAAACCCCTCTTCTTCCACCAGTCTGCCACTCTTGGATAAATACTGAGATCAAATTGCCATGGAGTGCAAAGATTCTAGCCAACAAAAATACCCAGACATAAATTAACAGGATTCAATTTAGCCTGAAAGAGAATGGTCCAGTGAATGGACAGCAAAACAACAATTATAAAAGCACTCTGGACAGAGCTGGACAGGACTCTCTCTCACGCTATCTCTCTAGCACACACGCACGCACGCACGCACGCACGCACGCACGCACGCACGCACGCACACACACACACACACACACACACACACACACACACACACACACATTTCCAGAAAAATCATTCTGCATTCCTTCCCCTCAATTCCATTTTATGTTGTTGAGACATTTCCAAGATGGTAACATGACACTCTCTGAAGCCATACTCAAACTCCCATTCAATACTCTTGATGACTGTGAGTGTCCTTGCTGAGAAAATCCATGATTGCTATTGTTGAAGCAGTGTCATTATCAGTGAAGAGTAAATGACAAGTGTAATATAAAGCTCTCATATAGTGTATGTATGTGCATGCATGTGTGTGTAGAGAATGCCAAGAGTGTGCAAAGCTGTCATCAAGGCAAAGGGTGGCTACTTTGAAGAATCTCAAATATAAAATAGAATTTGATTTGTTTAACACTTTTTTGGTTACTACATGATTCCATATGTGTTATTTCAAAGTTTGATGTATTCACTATTATTCTACAATGTAGAAAATAGTAAAAATAAAGAAAAACCCTTGAATGAGTAGGTGTGTCCAAACTCTTGACTGGTACTGTATGTTTGTACTGTATGCTTGTGTGTACGTGCGTGTCGTGTCTCAGATTAGTATTAGCACCATCCTGTTAAACATAGCGTAGGAGCTAAGGCTGGTAGAAGCTTCTGAGGTAAAGGATCCGGTGAAGAGGAGAATGTAATGTGGGAATGTGTGTGATCCTATCCCTGCTGCCATCAGACCCACCATGAACTGCCAGTGACAGAGACCCATCCAGGAGCCTTGGAAACCTGACCACAAGGTCACTGATGGGACATGCTGATGACAGAGCCATCACTGCCAGAGGGGAACGGGGGGACGAGGGGGGACGAAGGGGTAAGAGGGAACACTCTTAGAAAAAAAATTGCTATTTAGAACCTAAAAGGTTTCTTCGGCTGTCCCCAAATAAAACCCTTTGAAGAACCATTTTTGGTTCCAGGTAGAACCATTTTGAGTTCCATGTAGAACCATTTCCATGTAGAACCCTTACCTGGAACCAAAAAGGGTTCTCCAATGGGGACACCTGAATAATTTAGCCATTTTTTCTGAGAGTGTGCAGGATGCCAACACCCAGATCACATGACAAAGAGCAGGAGAGTCCCGGAGTACAAGACACACACAACAACACCAGCAGAGATACAGGTGAGCATGAAGTCTTATTGGAGCAATACAAAACTGTACAATTAAAACAGTAGAGCCTAGCCTCTATGTCCTCATAGGATGGTCTACTTGGGCTGCAGTGAATGAGAGTAAATATTAGGGCTGCGAATTGTCAGAGACAATACAATATTATCACAATACAATATTATCACAATACTTAAGTGCCGATACGATACATATTGTGATTCTCATGATTCTGTATGTATTGAGATTCCATACTGTGATTTTACTGTGATTCGATGTGCCAAACATGTTGCACACCATATGTCTGCTGCAGAGGGACAAGAGAGCCATGAGAAAACAAGTTATGATCTGTCATGGAAATAGATGTGCCGAACACATATTGGCTCCATATTTAAAAAGAAGATTTAGAACAAGCTATGAAGGAAAAATTATAATGCGATTTTGTCAAAATGATACGATATATGGTCAAAATAATATGCCGATATGTAACTATCGATTTTTTCCGCACATACTAGTAAATATCGTGAACGAACATAAATATATCCCAGGAGTGAGAGCTACTCTATCCACACACAACCCAGTGGGAGCCCAACCAGCCACTATGTTTATGACAGTAACCAAACCCCCACACGGCTGAGAATAGAGTCCAGTCTTTGGACCCGTCTCTCCGTGTCCCTGAGCAGGTGACAAGCCTCTGACCTGTATTGCACCTCCCAGCCACCACGACTAGCTGATGTCAGCTCGTGTTACAGGGTTACAGCAAACATGCAGGCACAGAGCCACGCACAGTAATATTCTGGAAGGAGAGAATGATCTGCCACACACTCACTTTGAAAGGCACCACCAGCCACAGCGACTCTGTGGGCTAATTGAGCCAAAAAGAGGAAGCAATTACTTAGAAAAAGTAGGGAAGTGTGTGTGTGTGTGTTTCACTATCGTTGTGGAAAATTCTGACAAATGGGGACATTTCGCTGATCCCCACAAGGAAAAATACTATTTTAGTCTTAGGGTTAGGATTAGGGTTAAGAGTTAGGGTTAGTAGTTAGGGTTAAGGTTAAGGTGAGGGAAAATAGGATTTTGAATGGGAAATAAATGTTTGGTCCCCACAAGGATAGTTAAAGAATTGTGTGTGTGTGTACGTGAGCGAGAGAAAGAGAGAGAGAGAGGGGGAGAGGGAGGAAGATGGAGGTGGAGTAACAAAATTAGCATTTTAAGATATCCCACAGAGACACACAGGAGTGGTTATGAGTCACGTGGAGTAGAGGTCTTCACGGGACTACCCGAATCCGAATACCCGAGACCCGAGTAGATCCGGTCCAAAATTCTAACTTTTCCCTCAGGTCCGGGTCGGGTCGGGTCCAGTATGATTGTCATCGGGTCTCGGGTGTACGTAACTACAGCTGATATACTAGAGTGGACCCAAATGGACCCCGAACACGGCTCTGCATAGCCTATAGCATATTCATTTTACGCTAATAAGGTACATTTATTGACTTATAGAAGGCCTAGAAGGCCTAAGACCTATTCATTAACCAGAAGAGCAACTTGGTTTATAAAATGTGTGTGTGTGTGTGTGTGTGTGTGTGTGTGTGTGTGTGTGTGTGTGTGTGTGTGTGTGTGTGTGTGTGTGTGTGTGTGTGTGTGTACAGTATGTGTATGTGTGTGTGCGCACACACAGTCAGGTGCGAGTGTATGGTGATCTGTCTGTTGAATCCCTGTGTGTATTAATGATCCAGCCTACAGTAATTAAAGCTGTTGAAATAATTGGGAGTTGTGATCAAAGAGGATTTGGGGGCATAAGCCTATCACAGAGACAAAGGAGGACAAAGGCTGGAGAGAAGAAAAGGAAGTCAGTCAGAGAGAGCGAGAGAGAGAGAGAGAAATAAGGCAGAGAGAGCAGGGCTAGAAGCAAAATGAAAGAGCAGGATGTCAAACAAAGTGATATAGAGAGATCTATGGAGAGAGGTAATGGTCTAGTCGACCTTGTTCAATGACAAATGTGGGCCACCCAGGATACAAACGGTTCTGAGACAGGTAGAGTTCTATTCTCTCTATCTATCGGTCTCTGTCCCTTTCTGTGTCTGGGTGTTTCTTTCTGAATCATTCTCGTTCTGTGTGTGAATCACTGTCTACATACATTAAAAGTTACAGAGGGAAGTGAAACCATGACATTCACTTAACACTTTGGTCTTCTTGCAACGTTAGCGTTCTCCATCCTTGCATTAGCACCATTAGTTAGTTCAATGTGATGCTATGTAAAGCTACAACGGCCACCCAACAGGGCCATTTATTGAAATAAAAGAGCTCTGGCACAGTACTTAGACACACAGACTTGCTGCTCACCATCCAGCCAGGCCCTCATGATCAAATCAAGAGCAACCAGGTGGATGTTGTTAAAGGAAAGGCTTTTACAATCAAAGCAACCAGCAAATTATATTCCTTCACTTTGGCAGTGCAGCTTTTTGAGACATCGGCTTCGAGGCGTGGGTAGCAGTCAACCATCTCAGAACGCAAGGCAAACTACCTGTAGTTATCTCCATGGAAACCAGACAGTGAATAGGAGTCCTGTGATGTCCGTAGGTGTTAGTTAGCCTTCACAGGGCGCGCTTTCTCGGATAGGAGAGAAAGAAAAGTACCATCGTCCATCGTTTCCCTTTTTTGCTCCCTCTGTTAAAGCCCTCCCTCTGTCCTCTCCCAGTGTAACTGTAATGTTTGAGAATTATTTATAGTGCAGAGCTGCACCACAATCAAATCTGTTCTTTTGAACTGGAAAATGGAAGAAGATTGAAGTACACTACATGACCAAAAGTATGTGGACACCTGCTTGTCGAACATCTCATTCCAAAATCATGGGCATTAATATGTTGTTAGTCCCCCCTTTGCTGCTATAACAGCCTTTACTCTTCTGGGAAGGCGTTCCACTAGATGTTGGAACATTGCTGCAGGGACATGTTTCCATTTAGCCACAACAGCAATAGTGAGGTCGGGCACTGATGTTGGGCGATTAGGCCTGGCTCGCAGTCAGCGTTCCAATTCATTCCAAAGGTGTTCGATGGGGTTGAGGTCGGGGCTCTATGCTCTGTCCACACCGATCTCGACAAAGTATTTCTGTATGGAACTCGCTTTGTGCACGGGGGCATTGTAATGCTGAAACAAGAAAGGGACTTTCCAAACTGTTGCCACAAAGTTGGAAGCACAGAATCGTCTAGAATGTCATTGTATGCTGTAGCGTTAAGATTTCCCTTCACTGGAACTAAGGGGCCTAGCCCGAACCATGAAAACAGCCCCAGACCATTATTTCTCCTCCCCCAAACTTTACAGTTGGCAATATACATTGGGGCAGGTAGCGTTCTCCTGGCATCTGCCAAACCCAGATTCTTTCGTAAGACTGCCAGATGGTGAATCGTGATTCATCACTCCAGAGAAGGCGTTTCCACTGCTCCAATGGTAGCAAGCTTTACACCACTCTAGCCGAAGCTTGGCATTGAGCATGGTGATCTTAGGCTTGTGTGCGGCTGCCCGGTCATGGAAACCCATTTCATGAAGCTCCCGACGAACAGTTATTGCGCTGACTTTGCTTACAGAGACAGTTGCAACTGAGGATAGACGATTTTCACGAGCTACGCACTTCGGATCGCGGGGTCCCGTTCTGAGAGCTTGTGTGGCCTATAATTTCGCGGCTGAGCCGTTGTTGCTCCTAAATGTTTCCACTTCACAATAACAGCACTTACAGATGACCGGGGCAGCTCTAGCAGGGCAGAAATTTGACAAACTGACTTGTTGGTTTGGACTAGGTTTGGACTGTTGGTTTGGACTAGGCAACAGGATAGATAATAAACAGAAATAGCAGTGTATGTGATGAGTCAAAAGAGTGCAAAAAAGCTATTGGTTAACTATTTAACTAACTATTTAGCAGTCTTATGGCTTGGGGTAGAAGCTGTTCAGGGTCCTGTTGGTTCCAGACTTGGGGCATCGCGAGAACAGTCTATGACTTGGGTGGCTGGAGTCTTTGACACTTCTTAGGGCCTTCCTCTGACACCGCCTGGTATAGAGGTCCTGGATTGCAGGGAGCTCGGCCCTAGTGATGTACTGGGCCATACGCATTACACTCTGTAGCGCATTGCGGTCGGATGTCAAGCAGTTAAGCATGTTCACGGGAGACAATATGTGTCAGTATGAGCTATGATGGTACATGGAGTAGGTGATGAGGTAAAGCAATGGCACCAAACTGAGTCCTCGCTTTAGGTTTTAAATAATTTATGTGAAACAATATTGTCTCTGTGGGGTGGAATATAACCCAACTCCAAACCGCTGTTCTTACTAAGCAGAGTGAACAAAGACCCATCTTTTAGACCCATAGCCATTTTGAAAATGACTCCTAGGAGACTAAAGCCAATAATAGATGAAAATGGCCACTTTTAGATGAACGTGGAAACATAAGGAATTAAAATGTTTTATGTACTAGTGTTCACTGCTAGCATATGAAAATAACCCTACTGCGGTGAGAAACTGGGGCCAAAGCTGCTAAAACGGTGCAGCATAAAAATGACAACCTCTACTTAGGATGACTACGTCATTACCATGTTAACATTGCACAAAGACCCAAACAAAACTAAACCAAAAGTGTCTTGAAAACAGAAAAATGCTGGCTGGAGAAATAGGTGGAAAACCACTTAAATTCCCCCCTCCCACCAGCACTCACAACGCATAAAGCCTCAATTTGATTATCCCTTTTATACCATGGCTATAATTTAACACATTTACCACTAGACATGTGCTTATTTGCCAGTAGAAATGTGTTCAACATCCACTGAAGTAGCTAGCAAGTTTCCTAGATAGCGTCAGTTGCCTTGGTAACCAAACAAATAGACGTGATAGTTTAGCTAACCAAACCATCAGTCCTAGCTTGCTATTATGAAAATCGAATTCAACAATGCCAATGTTTTTATTCGACTTTTGCTTTCAAAAGCAGCTCAAACATAGAACATGTAAGAACTATAGGCATTGAATTCTACCGTGCAAATACCCTGTGCATTATAGGGAAATAATGCACGCTCTAGAATGCCCTTCAAGCCAATCAGAAACGAGTATTTCACGACGCAACGTGGAGTGCCTGGACACAGCCCTTAGCCCTGGTATATTGGCAATATACCACAAACCCTGAGGTCTCTTATTGCTATTATAAACTGGTTTCCAATGTAATTAGAACAGTACAAATACATGTTTTGTCATACCTGTGGTATACGGTCTCATATACTACGGCTGTCAGCCAATAAGCATTCAGGGCTCGGACCACCCAATTTATAAGGAGAAGTACTACTAAGCCACACCCCTACTAAGGTATGGTTTAGTAGGGGTGTGGCTTTCAGAGAGTTATTTTTGACCACCCGTGAGAGTAAATGTCATTCCGGTTATTCTGTTCTGTTGTCAACACATGTTGAGGTTGAGCACTGACACTTCTGTAGCTTTAATAAGCCTTACACAGTATGAGTTCCTTAAGTGCCCATGCTTATACCAATGTTGGGATAGTTACCACTTTGTTATAATATTTAAATAATAATGTTATACATTAAAAAAAAAATTGAAGGACCTTTTTTATTTGTAGTGTACAAAGTTTAACCTGATGAACATGAATGACATGTTCACCACCACATTAACACGGGTGGTCAAAAATAACTATCGGAAAGCCACGCCATTGGATTACCCAAACATCGGTTAATTTAACCATCACTTGGGGTTTCATTTACTTTCATGCTGTTTTTTTTATGTAATCCATAGGTTCATCATCTTATGCTTGTACACTGCAAATTTAAATTTCCATTCAATATTTTTGCACATCACATATTTTAATATACAATTAATAACATTATTATTTAAATATCATGACAAAGTGGTAACTATCCCAACATTGAGATACACATAGGCACTTGAGGAACTCAACTTGTGTAAACCTCATTAAGATACAAAAGTGTCAGTGCTCAACCTTAACATGTGTTGACAACACAACAGAACAGATTAACCAGAATTACATTTACTCTCACAGGTGGCCAAAAATAACTATCTGACAGCCACATCACTACTAAGGCACACCTCCAGTCTTCTGATCTGACCTGGTGGATCATAGCTCAATAACCCAAATAACTGACCCAACTGGCTGGGACAAAAATAACCCAACGTGTGTTCTGTCCACAATTTACCCAGCACTGAGTTGCACAGCATTTTTTAGAGTGTAGCTTGCAAAATATAATGCAAATAGAAATGTTTTTTTTTGTCCCCCCGATGTAGTTTATGGTGTGGCTGCTTCCCTTAGAGGACTGACCAAACTTTTCAACTTTTCATTTCTGGAAGGAAATGTGATGTCATCACAGTGCTAGAGAGTGAGACATTTCACAGACTGCATATTTGGGTGGTGACTGAGTAGGTCTTAATACCAATCTATAGACTTCACTGAGTCTTTATTTCTGTCTGAAGGAAGTCAATTGTAGCACTTGACATCTCTAGGGATTTTAATTTCTGAAACACTTAGAGAGAGCTGTGACTGTGAGCGCTTCGACAAACTCAAAGATTGCTTCCTTTATCGGCAGATTCATTAAGATTTCCATAATTAGCACACAGAACAGCCCATCTGTTCCCAGAATGCAATACTTTCTAGTTTCCTCTCGTCTCAGTCAGTTCTGCTGCTGACACTGAACAGTGAGTATGATACCACATGCCAGCTCACCATGGCAATCCAATAACAACTCAATTTCACACAGACACAACACACTAGCTTTCCACTAGTAGACTAATAACTAGCTACCTCTAGAGACAACGATTCTACAGGACATCAAACAGTCTTTTTCTGCACATGACACATGATCGAATACAGGGGAGGCAACCTGCCTCACAGCATGGATAGAGAGAAAGAGAGGGAAAGAGAGAGAGAGGTAGAAGGAGGAGAGAAAAAAAATATTTAATCATTATCTCAGTGAGAAGTTTCTAAAATTAAAATGTTACGGTCAGAGTTAATTGGGTGGAACATTTCATTTGGAGCAGGCCACGTGTCAGCCTTCTGTCTGTATAGTGAGCGGAGCGTGCATAGGACAGGGGGCAGCGTCTATTACCAGGTCAACACATTAACCCCTGATCCCCACCACAAGCCTGATGCCAACAGTGATTATAACACAGTTAAGAAGAATAAGAGGCTAGCTAGCATAACAACAACACATTAGACACCACTGGAAAACTTTGATTCCTTTGGTCTTCATTTCCATCAAATTGTTTTGTTTCTATTCATCAACAGATCAATTCGAGATCTAATATAAAACATAACAATCAATCACGCGACCTTTGGAATGAATGTTGCCCTTCACACATCATCTGTGAGGATTTTCAATGGCTATGGAATTCTAACCAAAATGGGTCCTGCTTTTCTGGTGCTACCTACATACTGAGTCTGCTATTTGTATGAATGGGGCCTACGAAAACAGGCTCTATTGTACAGGCTGTGGACGACCATTTAGCTGCCCTATACAGCACATACAGTACAATGGCTGTGATGGTGCCATTGAGAACAGGGTCCCTGGGTCTAAAGCATGGCTAATAATAATAGGCATTCAGCTTCATCCACCAGCCTATTTGATCACATGAACCTATCGCCCAAACCCCTGGCCCGGTCCACAGCGCTATCTGAGTGGCTGGCTTCTCATTTCCTGTGATGGATAGGATGGAGGGATGGAGGGGTAGAGGGAGGGAGAGAGGTGGAGGGGTGTGTTATGCAGCTCTGTGGTTCTCTACTGGTGGTGCGCGGGTCAACTGTTTGTTCACCCGCACCCGCCCGCAATTGCTAATAACCCATCTGCAACCTCCCGACTATATGTGATAAAGTGAAAATCTGAGGCCCGCACTCGACCCTAACCCGCAAATATAGAAAATGTGCTGTAGGCTACAGTCAGAGATGGCGGAGAGAATTTTTTGACAGAGGGTGCAGGACTTGTTTTGTTGCTTATAATTTCCAACATTTTGATAGGCTATTAGTTAGTCAACTTGTCTATAATTAGATGCATGCACCTTCTCTTCTCTCATTATATGTTGTTGCTCATCAGAATAATGTCATAAATGATTGAATGAATGCTTCAATCTAGTTGACATCGGTAAAGTTCTCTGTCATCTCTGCTTCTTTCACGGGGCAAATGCGTTTAGGGACCGGGGAAAAAATGCAAATAAACTACACAAAATGTAAGGAGTTTATGTGCAACATTTCCGGTTGTAAGGAGATGAAAGGACATGTTTCTGATAAGGTCTAAGATCAGCTTGGATGCATATTTTATGTGGGTGAAATACTATCTGCTTTTTTGATGCTGATAAAGATAACACCTCTACAGATGGTCCCTAACTGGGCATTCACATTCTCACAAGATGCTGAAATAAATAAATCATATTTCTCCACTCCTGTTCTAGAGTCAAAATGTACATTTGGTGTATAATTTTACTGCAAGAAATGCAGTTTTTCTATGCGCGCGATGTCAGAATGCACTCACTGTTCCAAAATGTGATTGTTACGCAACAGGACAGTTAACCCGCTCTGCCCTCAAACCAAGGAACGCTGCCTGCGAATTATCTATAGGTTGTTTCAACTTGTCAATTTCAAATTATTTTCAATTTTTTTTTTCTTCCTAAAAACTGTTTGAATTGAGGTGTGTTCCGCCTCCCCATTAATTTGCATAAGAAGTAGCCCATTTCACAGTTTATGTTTGAGGCTTTACTGAGCTGGACAAACTTCTCTCTTCAACGAGATCAAGTATGAAGACATTGCTTATCTCTAGTCAGAACAGGCCTTGCACTAACTTTTTTCCCCATGGCATATTTTCTAGCTTGCGCCCGCATTGCCTTCATTGTTGTTTTCCTTACAAATAATAACTTTGGACATGTGTGCGTTCCTATCAAAGTAAGTGACTTATTTTCTGTATATCCTGTTGTTGTTTCTAATGTAGCATACCATATGTACAGTAACAGTCAAAAGTTTGGCCACACCTACTCATTCCAGGGTTGTTCTTTATTTTTACTATTTTTTACATTGTAGAATAATACTGAAGACATCAAAACTATCAAATAACAAATATGGAGTCATGTAGTAACCACAAAAGTGTTAAACATATCAAAATATATTTTATATTTGAGATTCTTCAACGTAGCCACACTTTGCCTTGATGACAGCTTTTCACACTCTTGCCATTTGTTTATTTGCGTCTTATAGTGAATGGCATTCTATGATTAGGGAGTTTTTGCTTGTCAAACATAAACTAATATGGCTGCCATCATAAAGAATTTAGCTGCTGTTAGATTAGCTGACACGCATCTCTTTTCTAAACAACATTACACTTCTCCCTTGTGCTCACCAGAAATGTGATACATTGTAATCAAGTCTAGCTGTTAGGTTGCTAGCGCAACCTGTTATTTACACTCGTTTATGTAATGAGTTTGGCTGTGGATGTTTTCCGTGTGATGTTTGGATGATGAAGTTCGCATTTATCTTTTCCAATAATAGGTGAAATTGAGGAATAATGTTGTGAAGACCTTTATTTCCCATCATTACAAAATATTGTTTACATGCTTTTCAGACAAAAATAGTGTTTCGAAGCGTTTGTTGCATCATATGTTCTGTTAATGCTGTTCCAGTCACATATTTGCGATGGTACGCTGCAGGGACCACTCAACAATGAGCATAAATATGTGATCGTATGCATCAAAGGGTTAAGACTATGTGAGAGGTTATAGACCTACAGTTAGTGTCCAGATTTCAGTTTCCATTTAAACCATCTGAACACTAGGCTACAGTTCCCTTGACGTGCCATAGGCCTATTTGAAGTCCCTGTCTTGTGACTGTCGAATTTGTATAGCGCCTCACAATAATCACACTGCCATCATCCTCTTTTACCACTTCACCAAATCTTTCCGAAACATTACTTCTCTGGCCTCCCTTCTCTTTATTTTCATCTCTCCATTTCACAGCTTTTCTCTTATTGAATTAAACTCCAACATTGTCCTTTTTGCCTCAGTGGATCGACATTCACTTTTTCTGCCCATTCCTGAAAGCGTTTGGCATGCAGGCTATTTGGCGTGAGTAAAGTCAGGCCCTAAAGCTTAGGCTTATGCACTAATGCCAGCCCAAAAATAATGAAAGAAAAACCTCAATGTAGTCTATAGATATAAATTACACAATAATGATACATTTATGGATTTTTTTTTAGGTATTGTTTTCTCTTTATTCAACCAAACCGCCTCCCATCGGCCCTTTATCTACACAATATTTCATGACCCTAAACCCACCCGCCCTGCGGATATAACAGCAGAGACTGTGGGTTATGAGTCAACCTGCACATCACTGTTCTCTACAAAGGGAGAAAGCGAGGGATGAATGGAGAGATGCCTCTCACTGTCTAGACTGGGGTGCTGCCAAGAGTTATTTCTATATTTCTCTATGAGGTGCAGGTGTGTGTGTGTGTTTGTGTGAAAAGAAAATGATACTCACAAGTCATAGCACAGGGATCCGAGATCCATACTCCATAGAAGTGCAACGCTTGTATTATCCATCTGTAAGTACATAGCCTGTGCTACAGGGCCTTGGATCAATGGTCTGGTCTGTATGTGAATTATCTACAGGGCGATATCTGTGGCCGCTGGCCCCCAGTCTGCAGGGGGATATTCCATTCTCCTCAGGCATCTGTTTGGACAGCTAGAGTCAAGATGGCCGCCCCTTCAGGACCCCACATTGATCTGATGTAATTGGACCCGAGACGGTCCCACTGCCCTGTATTGACTGTAGTGCTATTGTCGAGGCACAGGTACGGCGCCATCAGCACAACCATGGAAATAACAAATAAGGCTAGAGTTTCTCTGAATATATGACATCTATCAACTAGGCGAAATATAACTGGGCAAAACATTTAACTCAGAGGATGGAGAGGAGGGGCAGCCATGTCTTCCAATGACTAATAACTATCATAACAACTGAACTTGGGAGGGAACACACACTTGAATGTACTCATACAAGCAAGCATGCATGAACACTCACACTTGTGAGAACTCCCTTAAATGAGTCAATGGAAAATCAATGAAAAATAACAAAATAATTGGAGCATTGGACCCAATATTAGAAGCCATTCTGAATTACGCACACACCCAAAAGTACTGTAACGACCCTGGGTTTATAAGCGCGGAAATCGACTCTGCGGCATGAGCATGCTTTTGCGGCACAGTCGGTAGCGCGCTGGACTTCGGGCTAGAAGGTCGAGGGTTCGAGACCTGCTCCCTGCTGTTTCATTACAGTACTATATGGTAATGAGAGGCTTCTGATGAACCCAGGTGAGAAGTAATGTACAAGATAGCTTTTTATTGAACTCAGAGATATAATTTACTGTAAGACTATATCACAATTTACTGCACAGTTGGCCTATCTGCTGAACAAGTAGTCATCTCGGCTGTGTCTACAGTACATGTTAGAATATGCAAATATGTTGATATACATCTTTACAATTATTAGTCAATCCATTATTCAAACCACATGACGCAGATAAACAGCGAAAGCAGATGCAGAGTGAACCTCCCATATTGGCATACCAAGCAGGCACACATACACACGCGCACACAAACACGCGCACACGCACGCACACACGCACACACACACGCACACACTCGCACACAAACGCAAGACGCACACACGCACGCACGCACAGACGCAACACGCACACGCAACACACACACAGCACACGCACACGCACACGCACGCACACACACACACACACACTCGCACACAAACGCAGACGCACACACGCACGCGCGCACACGCACATGCCACACACACACACACACACACACACACACACACACACACACACACACATACACATACACATACACACAACAACACACCACACACACACACACAACACACACACACACACACCACGCACACACACACTGCACTATTTGCCGTTAGTTTCATTAGGGCTGCTGCTAACTGAACAGTGGCGTGCAGGTAGAACGATGGGCTGGCTATGCCTCCCAGTGTGGATATGTGTGTCGTAGTCCTTTACAGTCGTACAGTTAAAAGATGACACGGTGTCGGCCTCCCGAGTGGCGCAGCAGTCTAAGTCACTGCATCTGTACTGTGTCACAACCGGCCGTGACTGGGAGTCCCATAGGGCGGCAAACAATTGGCCCAGCATCTTCCGGGTTAGGGGAGGGTTTGGCCAGGGGTGCTTTACATGGCTAATTGCGCTCTAGAGGGCAGGTGTAAAGAAGCGTGGATTGGTGGGTAATTTTTCGGGGGACGCATGACTCGACTTTCGCCTCTCCCGAGCGTGTTGGGGAGTTGCAGCGATGAGAGAAGATCGGAATTGGATCGCTATTGGATACCATGAAATTGGGGAGAAAAAGGGGATACTTTTTTTAAGGATGACATGATTTCATACCCTGGGTTGTTCTGAATAGAATGAGCCTATGTTTGTCTATGGCATGACGTCATACCCTGGGTTGTTCTGAATAGAATGAGCCTATGTTTGTCTATGGCATGACGCCATACCCTGGGTTGTTCTGAATAGAATGAGCCTATGTTTGTCTATGGCATGACGCCATACCCTTTCTTTTCCAGGAACAATGTTATCATACTACGAGTGTAAAGGGTTAACAATGCAATCCAGACACAGACACAAACACATACACATTTCTCTCACCGCAACACACCTCTGCCTCCTATCCCCTTGTCGGTGTGTGGCCGCGCATGTGTACACGTGTGCACGTGTTTGTATTGTTTTGTAGATGTGTTTATCATGTGGTAACGTAAGTTCATTTCAGCACACAAAGGTTTCTAAGGGAAGAGCGGAACCAATCGGGGGTCATGGGTCAGTGGCTGTGACAAATCCAGTTACTCTAATTACATGTTGTGTTTACGAGGCTGACTCCACTTACCAGCACACACACGCACACGCACGCACACACGAAACAGCACTTTATAGTATCTCTGGGGAAAACGATGAGATGTTTATAGAAAACAGATCAAAATAGAATACACATGTAAATAATGTGGCCAGCTGTGGGCACTTGGCAGCACAGACATAGGACTGTGGATTCAACACACCTATCCACACAGGCACCCGCACACCAGGTGGCAGTCCTGCAGCCCAGGAGAATGAAGTCAGAGGTCAGGGTTGATCAGGGTTCAGCTCAGTAGGGAATGATCTGAGGAACAGCAGCCTTGTATTCAATACACATCACTATATACTGGCTATTTCATTTGACAACAGATCCCACTTCAAAGCACACGTTTAAGTGTAGGAACAAAGTCTATTGTAGGATCAAAATCACTGAGCAATTTGAAACCCCCTGAAAGGAGGAAAACTGGAGAGAAACCTGACTCCGGGGTGTGACCTGCTCTAATCCCCTATCTCTGGGACCTGTGCCTTCTGTGTCTCCGTTTTTCATCCCCCTAATCCTGGTGGTGTTAGCGACAGTGCGATCCCAACGCTAGCCATGCATCTGAGGTGTTAACCTACTAAACCCCTTCCATATTGGAGGATTTCTCAACAATGATATCAGCAGAGCTGCATGGATCGCCAGATAAGCCTTGATGTCCCTAGTGTTGATTAAACTGATTTTGGAGCGCTTAAATAACAGTTTTGTTGTGCTGTGTTTTTCCCCTCACTCTCTCTGACTGATGTCTGCCTCTCATTGCAGCTCCGCTGACCTTTTGTAGCATTTCAATATGGGCCTTTGTGAGTGCTGCCACGGCTTTAATTCAATTAAATTGACACAAACAATCCGGGAGAGAGAGGGAGAGAGAAAGAGAGATGGAGAGTGTGAAGGAGTGAAAAAGAGCAAGAGAAAGAGAGAGCTCTGTTAGAAGATTAGTGGCCCGCTTTTAAGTTCAAACAGGCCTGCCCAACTGTGTCAATCAGACGGACAGACGGATGGACAGACAGACAGGAATGCTATTAAGAGTGGATAGTTGGCCTGCTGACATCAGCCTCTTTGTCTATTCAGTATTCCTTGCCACACACACACAGACACACACAAACACTTACATTGAACACTTAAATGTAACACCGACAAATGCAGACATTCCCAAAGAAACAGGCAAACACACACTCACACACCAATTAATTACAGTGCTGATGCAAAGACGGTAAATAGCTGGCCTTTCCCCCCACTGTAGTATATGGTACATCTTAAAATAATCCCCCACACTTTAGCCCTGACGAGCCCTGTTAAAGCCAGGGCTCCACCGGGAACTCTCCATTAAGATAATTAGAATGGGGAAAGGGTTGCTCTCATTGATCACCACTTCCAGTGAGAGAGAATTGGTAGTGAGAGACAAATTAATGTTCCAAAAAAGGTCCAGTTGCCAGGACCACAAATACAAATTCCATCTAGACACCGTTGCCCTACAGCACACAAAAAAACGATACATACCTTGGCCCAAACATCAGCGCCACAGGTAACTTCCACAAAGCTGTGAACGATCTGAGAGACAAGGCAAGAAGGGCCTTCTATGCCAACAAAAGGAACATAAAATTTGACATACCAATTAGGATTTGGTTAAAAGAACTTGAATCAGTTATAGAACCCATTGCCCTCTCACCAACCAAGAATTCACAAAATGAAACAAACACCAAATTGAAACTCTGCATGCAGAATTCTGAAAAAATATCCTCCGTGTACAACGTAAAGCAACAAATAACGCATGGAGAGCAGAATTAGTCCGATACCCGCTAATTATCAACATCCAGAAAAGAGCTGTTGAGTTCTAAAACCAGCTTAAAGGAAGCGATTCCCAAACCTTCCATAACAAATCCATCACCTACAGAGAGATGAACCTGGAGAAGAGTCCCCTAAGCAAGCTGGTCCTGTGGCTCTGTTCACAAACACAAACAGGCCCCACAGAGCTCAGTGAGCATAGCCTTGCTATTGAGAAAGGTCGACGTTTAGGCAGACCTGGCTCTCAAGAGAAGACAGGTTATGTGCATACTGGCCACAAAATGAGGTAGAAAATGAGCTGCACTTCCTAACCTCCTGCCAAATGTATGACCATATTATACACACATTTTTCCTCAGATTACACAGACTCACAAAGAATTCGGGAAAAAAACAAATTTTGATATACCACAGTGTGCAATCACAGCAGCCAGATTTGTGACCTGTTGCCACAAGAAAAGGGCAACCAGGGAAGAACAAACACCATTGTAAATACAAACCATATATATTTATTTCCCCTTTTATTACTTTAACTATTTGCACATCGTTACAACACTGTATATAGATATAATATGACATTTATTCCTTGATGACATTTATTCCTTTGAAATTTATGTGAGCGTAATATTTAATTTTCACTTTTTATATATTTCACTTTTGTTTGGCAATGTAAACATATGTTTCCCATGGTAATAAAGCCCCTTGAATTGAATTTATTCGAGAGAGAGAGAGAGAGAGAAAGAGAGAAATGTTGCCACTGCAATTCAAAGAAAGGCTGCACTAAGAACTCCAACAACCAAAGTGGAGGGGCTTTGGAGGGACTAAACAGGTGCCAGGACTGTTGTACTCTTATGTAATGTACCACCCTACACAATGTCATCCAGTTCATTGACTGGGCAGGAGATTATGATAACAGAGTGTAGGATTAGGTCAGTGGTAATTGGGATTACCATACCACAGAGTGGGATTATAGTCAGTGGCCAGGCTCTGTGTGTTTATAGCGTGGTTCAGGATCACTGACTACTTACAGTACCACTGTCACTGTACCCTGGAGAAACAGTCATTATGTCTTATCCCCTGCTTGGACTCAAACTGTGTCAGAGAATCAAAAAGAAAAACTGATAAATCAAGTATTTTGTTTCAGTTTCTCCTTCAATTTCTCTCTGTTATCAAGAGCCACTGAAAGTAGAGAGCTAAAGGGGGACAGAGGGAAAGAAAGCAATGAGAACCGCTAATCATCTCTTGTTTCACCATTTCATTCCCTCTCTCGCATACTGTTGCTGGACAGCAGAGAAGACATACAGTTTGTATGTGTTTCTGAACACTGGTAACTGTGTGTAGCCCGTCCTGTATGGACACAGTCAGACCCAGAGTAACTGGGAGTAATCAGAGTAATCTTTCCTTTTTCTGTATCCCTGAAAACCAGAAACTTCTGCTTTTCGCCGACTCCGCGGAAAGTGGACCCACAGACATCCTAATATGTGATTCTATGGTCAGACCTCTACACTGTCCACTTACATGTGTCATGACTATACGAAAGAGGAGATACATTGAGTTTGCTTAAAAATACCCCAACCCCCGTCCCTCTCCTCTCCTCCATCTAGTCCTAATTTCATGCCATCCTCTCTTCTTTCCCTTCAATTTCTCTCTCCATTCCCGCTCTGTGAGAGAGTGTGTGTGTGTCAGTTCCATATATCTGTAAGTGGACCGTACAGCGCCAGGGGTCTAAATCAGCCCAGGCTTTCATTTCAGTCCTCTTATAATGTGGCCTGGTATGCACTTTCTGGGTCTCGTATTGCGCTGTCACAGACCAGCTCAGCTCTCCTCACCTCAGCATGTTTCCATCTGGACGCATCGTTCCCCCTGCTTGGCTCCCTCAACATCGTTTTGTGATGTCATATAGGGGATGCTGGTCACTTGGTCAACATGTGGGGACCGTTGATTCTTCTTGTTTCAGCTTATGTATCTCCAGATCCCTCAGGCCCAAGGCCCTTTAATAGTTCCCACGGCGACTCTAGGACACAGCTGCTGTTAAGCTGCCTGACTGCTGTAAAGATAACAGGAAAGTACAGGGCAGATGGACCACACATGCCCCTACAATACTGATATAATTAGTAGCATATTTACTGGTATCTTTAATGAACATTTCTTTGATTTGGAGTTGTTGTTTTACATTTTTGTCATTTAGCAGATGCTCTTATCCATAGTTACTTACAGGAGCAATTAGGGTTAAGTGCCTTGTTCAAGGGCACATCAACACATTTTTCAGCTAGTCAATTTAGGGATTCAAACCAGTGACCTTTCTGTTACTGGCCCAACACTCTTAACTGCTAGCCTAACTGCCACCCGTTGTTGTACCAAAAGTAATAGTATACTGGTAGTAGTAGAGGCCATAGTCTAATAGTATCAGTATTCGTGGTATTGGTGACACGCTATACAGCTTGATTCCTGTGTAGTCAGAGAGCCTACTAGCTGGCTTTTGTTTATGAGGGATAAAGAGGAGACTCAATCCCCTGATTAATCCACACGTCCACAGTCACACACGCACAAACACACACACATGGATTAAGGATAACATCCAGTCCAAGGGCTTCCCAAAGATTACAGGACATACAGTCCCCCCAAAAAAGACAAAAAAAGGATTTAACCTGAAGCAGACATTACACCTTTATCTATGTGTTAAACTTCCCCATACTGTAATATTGTCCTGTATGGTTCAGTTGGTAGAGCATGGCATTTGCAATGTCAGGATTGTGGGTTAAGTTCCTAGAGCCACCCATACGTAAAATGTATATGCATGCATGACTGTAAGTCTATATGAAAAAAAGAGACTGTTACATGGCATATATTATGATACAGTAAATCATCTGATAACGTGTTACCTGTTACCTATGCTTATATGAGCCCTAAGCTTATACCTGTTACAAATTAGTTTAAGTCAATAGAGAGCTGAAAGAGACTGTCCCTTACATTTTGTTTTCAGCTCAGCTTCAGCTGTGCAGTCATTTTAGAGTTGAAGAATCTGCTAGTCAGGTGGCTCTCTGTTAGCCTACAGCAGCATATAAAAGGAGAAATACAATTTGTCTGATTGATGTTGTTTGTGTTGTGTATGTCCAGGATAGGAGAGTAGACGCTGCATCATTCACTTAGGAACAGAGAGAGGAGAGAGAGAAAGGTGATACCAGGCCATTGTAGACAAAAGAGACCAGATAAAACAGAGACCAAGACAGTACCAAAGACACCTGGGTCAAATACATACAGTATGTAGGGTGTCCAATCAAAAACACATAATCTGCTCAAAGGTTATTGCTGTTTTTACCCTTGTAGGATGGCAAAAAATTAGGTTGACTAAATCAATGGAGGCCAGAGAAAAAAATGTGTTGAAAATCTGGAAAAAGCTTTGTGTCAGCTAGGCAGGATGTTGTGCGAGAATTAAGGCTAATTGACAGGCTCACCGTTGAACTCGTAATCTTTCTTCTCAAATCCGGAGGACATAAAACAAGATAGGTATCGATTTTGAGACATGACATGTATTATTTTCATATGTGAGTGTACGCTATTCATATTAATGAAAAAGATGTCTCACAAACACAAGCGTATCTCTATGAAATGTCAACGGAGCGCCGAGCGTACAGAAGTTTTTTTTCCCAAAGCTTGTTACATTTGATTCAGTTCGTGTTCATTTGGCTTTTCGCAACCTGCAAAACAACTTCGCAGACCACCACCATGACATGTAAAATCCTCAAGTGGCTGCGAGAACGGGCACCACTCTGTCAACAGAGCTCGATGCTTATTACCCGGATGTATTAGGTTACCAAATCTGACTTTTTTTTATATAATGCTAATGATATGTTAGCGAAAGGCCCCACTGAACGATTCAGAACATGAATAATCATATTTTTCTTGGTAAAATCTATTTTATAACATAAGGAAGCAACATTTCATCACCAGAACAAGTTTTCACCCACCATGGGCAGAGTGTGTGGACACCCTAACATACCGTATGTCAAGTATTTTAGGTGCGCCTGATTTAGCTTGGAGTTCGCACATCAAACTCACTCAAGTATTTGTCACTCTCGATGTATTTGATACAGGTCTAACTCAATAGAAAACTGACCAACCCAAAACAGCTGGGATACATTCTCAGTTCCCTGACGACAGGATCAAACCTCTATTGTTGGAGTCCCTCCTACAGACCTAATGAAATGTACACTCCATTGGTACTTTGTCCTTCTCTTGTCCATCACACCTTTGAACATACATGACTTCTCGTGTCCTGTATGTAATACAACACCTAGCTAACATAGGCCTACACACCAGCTATGTGTTCACCACACAGAGTAGTTTAGTTTCTATGTCTACTGCTACTACACAGTAAACAGATACAACTCCTCCTACTCCTGTCACATAACAAAACATTAAACTCAAACAGAAATGTGAGAGCCCAGCCTTATCTACTTTCCCTGTGTTACTTTGAGAGGGACACTGCTAAACGCTGTGACCTGAGACAACGGCAGTGTAATTGAATTGGCAGACGTGAGAGAGAGAAGCCGTTGGTCTCACCTCACAGTAATCTCATTTCTTTACAGCACAGGGAGAAAGTGGATTAGAAGTGTATGTCTCTACTGCCGCAGAGTGACATTCTATTGATATACCTGATACAGGTAAACCCCTCACTGTCATCGCATGAACACAGTTTACATCCGCTCCTCATTCACTCAGCCTATTGAGTCCACTGGTCCCACTCACATAGATTACCCTACGCCACCGCCCGACAACCTGCCTGCCTGCCCACCCGCTCGATCCCATCCCCTCCTCCCTTCTCCAGACCATCTCTGGAGACCTTCTCCCATTCCTCACTTCTCTCATCAACTCATCCCCTCTGACTTCAAAATGTCAAGAGTCAATATCCTTGTCCAAAAACCAACACTCGTCAAAAACTACAGACCGGTAACCCTTCTTTCTTTTATTTCTCAGAACGATCTTCTCGATCCTAATCAGCCAAGACAGGCCACTCAACCGAGACTGTTCTCCTTTGTGTCAGGCTCTCCGCACTGCCAAAGCTGACTCTCTTCTCTGTTCTCATCCTCCTAGATCTATCCGCTGTCTTAAACACCATTAACCATCCGATCCTCCTCTCCACCCTCTCAGGGCTAGGTGTCTCAGGCTCTGCACACTCTTGGATTGCATCCTACCTGGCAGACCACTCCTACCAGGTGACGTGGAGAGAATCTATATCTGCACCACGTACTCTCACTACTTGTGTCCCCCAGGGCTCGGTTCTAAGTCCTCCCCTCTTCTCTCTATACACCAAGTCACTCGGCTCCAACATATCCTCACATGGTCTCTCCTATCATTGCTATGTGGATGACACTCAACTACTTTTCTCTTCCCCCTTCTGACATTCAGGTGGCGACACGACTCTCTGCATGCCTCGAAGATATCTCAGCTTGGATATCGTCCTACCACCTCAAACTCAACCTCGACAAGACGGAGCTTCTCTTCCTCCCGGGGAAGGCCTGCCTGCTCCAAATCCTCTCCATTACAGTTGCCAACTCCACGGTGTCCCCCTCCCAGAATGCAAAGAACCTTGGTGTAACCCTAGGTAGTCTAGTGGTTAAGAGCGTTGGGCTGGTTTGAATCCCCGATCCTGTAAAGTGTAAAAATCTGCTCTTGAGCAACAACAACCATTCGTTGATGACGTGGATGTCAATTAAGGCAGCCCTATGCAACTCTCTGATTCAGATGGGTTGGGTTGAATGTGGAAGACACATTTCGGTTGAATGCATTCAGTTGCGCAACACCCTGTCTGCAAACATCAAAGCAGTGACTCACTCCTGCAGGATCATGCGCTACAACATCTGTAGAGTATGACCCTACCTCACACAGGAAGTGGCGCAGGTCCTAATCCAGGCACTTGTCATCCCCCGTCTGGACTACTGCAACTTGCTGTTGCTTGTGCCATCAAACCCCTGCAACTTTTCCAGAATGCTGCAGCCCACCTGGTGATCAGCTGTCCCAGGTCACCACGCTCCGCCGTACAATCCAAATCAAATCAAATTGTATTTGTCACATGCGCCGAATTCTACAGCTGTGGACTTTACCGTGAAATGCTTACTTACAAGCCTTTAACCAACAATGCAGTTTTTAAGAAAAATAAGAGTTAAGAAAAATATGTATTGAATAAACTAAAGTCAAAAATAAAAGAGCAACAATAAAATAACAACTTGGAAGCTAGATACAGGGGTACCGGTACCGAGTCAATGTGTGGGCGTACAGGTTAGTCGAGGTAATTGAGGTAATATGTACATGTAGGTAGGGGTAAAGTGAATATGAATAGCTAATAAACAGCGAGTAGCAGCAGCGTAAAAAAATAAATTCTAATCACATTATGTAAAGATAATAAACAGACAGTATTAAGAAAAATAAGAGTTAAGAAAAATATGTATTGAATAAACTAAAGTCAAAAATAAAAGAGCAACAATAAAATAACAACTTGGAAGCTAGATACAGGGGTACCGGTACCGAGTCAATGTGTGGGCGTACAGGTTAGTCGAGGTAATTGAGGTAATATGTACATGTAGGTAGGGGTAAAGTGAATATGAATAGCTAATAAACAGCGAGTAGCAGCAGCGTAAAAAAATAAATTCTAATCACATTTTATTGGTCACATACACATGGTTAGCAGATGTTATTGCGAGTGTAGTGAAATGCTTGTAAAAGGGGGTGGATCAATGCAAATAGTCCAGGTAGCCATTTGATTAGCTGTATAGCAGTCTTATGGCTTGGGGTAGAAGCTGTTAAGAAACCTTTTGGACCTAGACTTGGTGCTCCGGTACCACGTGCCATGGGGTAGCAGAGAGAACAGTCTATGACTAGGGTAGCTGGAGTCATTGGCAATTTTTATGGCCTTCCTCTGACACCACCTGGTATAGAGGTCTTGGATGGCAGGAAGCTTGGCCCCAGTGATGTACTGGGCCGTACACACTACCCTCTGTAGGTCCTTGCGGTCAGAGGCTGAGCAGTTGGCACACCAGATGGTGATGCAACCAATCAGGATGCTCTCGATGGTGCAGCTGTAGAACTTTTTGAGGATCTGACGACCCATGCCAAATCTTTTCAGTCTCCTGAGGGGGAATAGGCATTGCCGTGCCCTCTTCACGACTATCTTGGTTTGGACCACGATAGTTTGTTGGGGATGTGGATACCAAGGGACTTGAAGCTCTCAACTTGCTCCACTACACCTCCATTGATGAGAATGGGGGCGTGCTCGGCCCTCCTTTTCCTGAAGCCCACAATAATCTCCCTTGTCTTGATCACGTTCAGGGAGAGGTTGTTGTCCTGGCACCATACTGCCAGGTCTCTGACCTCCTCCCTTTAGGCTGTCTCATCGTTGTCTGTGATCAGGCCTACCACCGCTGTGTCGTCAGAAAACTTAATGATGGCGTTGGAGTCGTGCTTGGCCACACAGTCATGGGTGAACAGGGAGCACAGGAAGGGACTAAGCAAGCACTCCTGAGGGGCCCAATTGCTGAGGATCAGTGTGGCAGATGTGTTGTTGCCTACTCTTACCACCTGGGGGCGGCCCCTCGGGAGGTCCAGAATCCAGTTGCAGAGGGAGGTGTTTAGTCCCAGGGTCCTTAGCTTAGTGATGAGCTTTGTGAGCACTACGGTGTTGAATGCTGAGCTATAGTCAATGAATAGCATTCTCATGTAGGTGTTCCTTTTGTCCAGGTGGGTAAGAGCAGTATGGAGTGCAATAGAGATTGCATCATCTGTGGATCTGTTGGAGCGGTTTGCAAATTAGAGTGGGTCTAGGGTTTCTGGGATAATGGTGTTGATGTGACCCATGACCAGCCTTTCAAAGCACTTCATGGCTACAGACATGAGTGCTATGGGTCGTTAGTCATTTAGGCAGGTTACCTTGGTGTTCTTGGGCACAGGGACTATGGTGGTCTGCTTGAAATGTAGGTATTACAGACTCGTTCAGGGACAGGTTGAACATGTCAGTGAAGACACTGGCCAGTTGGTCAGCACATGCTCAGAGTACACGTCCTGGTAATTAATCTGGCCCTGCAGCCTTGTGAATATTGATCTGTTTAAAGGTCTTACTCACATCGGCTACGGCGAGCGTTATCACACAGTCAGCCGGAACAGCTGGTGCTCTCATGCATGCTTCAGTGTTGCTTGCCTCAAAGTGCACATAGAAGTCGTTTAGCTCGTCTGGTAGGCTTGTGTCACTGGGCAGCTCGCGGCTGGGCTTCCCTTTGTAGTCCGTAATAGTTTTCAAGCCCTGGCACGTCCGAAAAGTGTCGGAGACGGTGAAGTAGGATTCAATCTTAGTCCTGTATTTACACTTTGCCTGTTTTATGGGTCGTCTGACGGCATAGCGGGTTTTCTTATAAGCGTCTGGGTTAGAGTCCCGCTCTTTGAAAGCGGCTTTCAGTTGAAGCTCACATCCATTGCAAGACCATGGTACTTTCCTACGGAGCAGCAAGAGCAAGAGCAACAGTCACTTTCAATGCATGCTGTGTTGTAGTTTGTAATGTGTGCTGCAATAAGCACAGCTCTACCTGCTGCTCCAGGGTTTCAGGGAAGGAAGTGACTACTACTGAGACTTCATCTTCTCTGGGTCCCTGATGTCTAATACTGGCCTGTCATTCACTACCAGCTAGCCACCACAGCAACCACACACACAGAGACAATGAATGTGTCACCGCTATCGGCAGTTGGTTATGTCACAGCTCTTTCTAGGAACTAAAGTGTCCACTTACTGAGAATAATATTTGTAGAGCAATATGTAATGATGTATAAGGTTAACCAATCAATAACAAATGACATAAACTGTTCTGAGTTCACTGATCCAGTAGCACTGTAACAGTGGGTACATGGTATAGATCTGCAGTAGGTCTACACACACTGGACCAAGAACAGATCAGTAGCATTAGCCTGGAGTCAGTGGACAAAGAGAAGGACAGATGGTTGGGAAAAAACAGCTTCCTTTCTAATCTCACTGTGTGTGTTGTTTTCAGGAATGACAAGGAATGAGCTGTGTAGAAAGCTCAAGCCGCCTAAACTGACACAGAGTATGTATCTGAGGTGTGGTTTATTCTGGATATGAGATCAGATTTACCATGAGGCTGTACAGCTGAGCCTCAAGACAGACATACTGCACAGATGGAGAGGCAGAGACAGCAGCTAATTACTGAGGTGTCGTCTCACCAGGATCACACATGGATGTACTGTATGGAGAAATATTGGAAGACAATTTCTTTCGAGGAGTTTTCATACAGGGGTTTCTTTACAAGCATTTAGTCAAAACCAAATAATAAACTGGTCTGTGCCATAATGAGGGTGTGCTTGTGTTGCATTGCCTTCTGACTGGTTTCCAGCTCAAACACTCCCGGGGGTCCATTTACTAGTGCTGCAGAAATCACTTACTGAGTTGACCTGTCATGCCCTCTATCTTTTTTTACATGGCCCCTCTCCCATCCCAGCCCAATCAGGAACCTAGTCTGAGACCTTTGATGAAACGATTGGTCCTCTCAAGACATGATAAGATCTCAACTCTTCACTATTCTGTAGGAATCTACACAGACATTTCTGCTGTGCACACAGGCTCATTATCAGCAGAAATTAATTATTAATCAAGATTAAAAAACCACAGCGCTCATTAGCATAGATGAGATTTACATAAGGAGAATCCCAATCACTAATCACTGTCTGGCTCCTTGGCTCTGCTTCAGCTAGGGGTTAGCGCAGTATAATCATAATAATCTATATTATTAACATATAGCCACAATATTTAATCCTGTATTCAGTTATCTGTTGATTTTGTTGTATTGATCATAACTAGGATTACAAGACATGAGATAGGTAGAGAGAGAGAGAGAGAGAGAGAGAGAGAGAGAGAGAGAGAGAGAGAGAGAGAGAGAGAGAGAGAGCGAGAGAGATAGAAACGGTGCACATTTGGAAGCTGTCATCTTGTTCCAAACTACCAAATACAAAGAGCAAAACATTTAAGAATGCTCGTCTCCATGGTGACATGCAGCCAATCCGGGCTCTCCCCTGTAATTCCGCCCCTCCATCCCTCCCCTCTTTTCCCCTTCATGTTCAATTGTCTCAGTTGGAGAACAGGCCCAGCAACAGACAGAGCCATCACTCACACTGATGGACCCCCCCCCACCCCCCTTAATGTCTCATCAGGGCTGTTCCCCTCAACCACTTCCTGTTCCCCTCAACTACTCCTTCTCTCTCTCCTTCTCTCTCTACCTCTCTCTCTCTCTCTCTCTGCCTTTCTCATGCTCTCTCTCTCTCTACCTCTCTCTTGCTGCGTCTCTCTGTCTCTCTACCTCTCTGCCTTTCTCATGCTCTCTCTCTCTACCTCTCTCTTGCTGCGTCCCTCTGTCTCTCTACCTCTCTCTACCGCTTTCTTTCTCTGTGTGTGTGTCTATCTCTGCCTCTCCACTCCACAAACTATTTTAAATTCACAAAGATGATTACTTCCCCCCCAAAATCTATTTACCCCAGCTACCCCCCTTCCCCTTCCCCGCCTCCACCACCGCACAGGCATAATCTCCCATGCTCCTGAGAGTGGGAAGCTAAGGGGGGGGGGTTAACAGAGCTTTAGAAAAATACCAAATTCAATAATAGTTGCATGAAAATTACACAATGCTGCTGTCGTAGTGGCGTCTCTCTGCACTGCTCAGTGGAGTTGGTGTGCAGATATGTACAGAAATCTGGAGAGTTATCTGGAGAGTTACAAAAATGAAAGGGAGCTCTCAGGTTGTAGCCTACATTTCTGGCTTGCTTAACAGTAAGACAAAATCCCTAAACACAGCACACCACTACACAGCACAGCCTAGACCCAGGACAGCATACCAATGTCACACTGCCATGTACTGTCACTGCCCTTCTGGGAGTAATGAAGCAACACAATGCAGCGTAACTGGTCTTTTGGCAGCTGAAGAGTATAGCAATGCAACAGCGGTGGCCCTTATGGCAGCCATGATGCATTCTACATGCATTCTTCTACATGTAACTAGCCTTCCTTATGCATTTTTAATCAGGCCCCTTTAGCAGCCATTGTTCACATTCTTTCCCCATTATAAAATATAATCACTGATGGCTCGGAGCCATCAGCTTTACTGTGTGTCGACCAAACCAAACCAATCCCTTCTCTGTGCATACCCCCTCTGTCAATACAAATGACATTTATCTGAGTTGTATGTCAAAGGGAATCATAGCTCTATATGCTTGCTGCTATATGCAGTGTCATCTCCCATGATCACAGCTCCAGAAGCTCTTAACCCTCTCTCTCTCTCTGTATGTGAGGAACTTATGGGAGCGCTTTGAATGTGTAACGCAGAACTGCCCTAACATGAAGGGAAAGACACAAGCCAATTTCACATGATGTTTGTTTTCTTTTGTTTTAGGGGGCTTCCTCCTCATGCCTTTGACTGTTTTGGCCCTGCTTTGAAAATAAAGCAGTAGCCGTGCTCTCATCCTGTGGACAGACAGACAGACATGTTCATGAGACAACACTCCTTCATATTCCCTGTCCATCTTCCAGTCCCTTCAATCAGACAGGCCAGCTATCAGAGCATACTACCTATCAGAAGAACACACTACTCTGGATGAGTGACTGACTGCTTCATACTTAGTAGCATGCTAGTGTAGATATTGGATCAAAGCTATCATCATGTCATATCATAATCTCCTGAGAGTCTGTGCTGACACCAGTATTCCGATCGGATTAATCTCTTCAATCTCCTCTCTCTCTGCTCCAGCTGAACCTCCCTCCACATCAGAGGGGCCACGGCTCAGAATAATGGATGGAATGGAGTGAATGGATTCAAACACATGGAAAACCATGTGTTTGATACCATTCCATTTGTTCCATTCCAGCCATTACTATGAGCCGTCCTGCCCATTTAAAGTGCAACCATCCACCACTTTGATTGACATCTCCTCACGTGACGACCCCATGATAACCCCCAGCTTTGGAGCCGCAACTCACTTCTGTGACAGATGGCAGACATCCCATGTCTGGTAGCGAATGCCATTTAGCGATTGCTAAATAGTTTCTTAATTAAATAGTTAACCAATAGCTACCCAGACTATCTACATTGACCCTTTTTGCACTAACACTTTTGACTCATCAGATATGCTGCTGTTACAGTTTATTATCTATCCTGTTGCATAGTCACTTTATCCCTACCTACATTATATGTACATATATACCTCAATTACCTTGTACCCCTGCACATTGACTCGGTACTGGTACCACGTGTATATAGCCATGTATTTATTCCTTGTATTATCATATTTTTCTCTCTGCATTTTTGGAAAGGGACTGTTAGTCTACACCTGTCGTTTACGAAGCATGTGACAAATAAAATTGTATTTGATTTGACTTGGTTATACTCTGCTTGGTTATCCTCTGCTTAGTTATACTCTGCTTGGTTATACTCTGCTTAGTTATACTCTGCTTGGTTATACTCTACTTAGTTATACTCTGCTTGGTTATACTCTACTTAGTTTATACTCTACTTAGTTATACTCTGGCTTGGTTATACTCTGCTTAGTTATACTCTGCTTGGTTATACTCTGCTTAGTTATACTCTGCTTGGTTATACTCTGCTTGGTTATACTCTGCTTAGTTATACTCTGCTTGGTTATACTCTGCTTAGTTATACTCTGCTTGTTATACTCTACTTAGTTTATACTCTGCTTGGTTATACTCTACTTAGTTATACTCTGCTTGGTTATACTCTGCTTAGTTATACTCTGCTTGGTTATACTCTGCTTAGTTTATCCTCTGCTTGGTTATACTCTGCTTGGTTATACTCTGCTTAGTTATACTCTGCCTTGGTTATACTCTGCTTAGTTATACTCTGCTTGGTTATACTCTACTTAGTTTACTCTGCTTGGTTATACTCTCTTAGTTATACTCTACTTAGTTTATACTCTGCTTGGTTATACTCTACTTAGTTATACTCTGCTTGGTTATACTTCTACTTAGTTATAACTCTGCTTGGTTATACTCTACTTAGTTATACTCTGCTTGGTTATACTCTACTTAGTTATACTCTGCTTGGTTATACTCTACTTAGTTATACTCTGCTTGGTTATACTCTACTTAGTTATACTCTGCTTGGTTATACTCTATTTAGTTATACTCTGCTTGGTTATACTCTACTTAGTTATACTCTGCTTGGTTGTATACTCTACTTATTTATACTCTGCTTGGTTATACTCTACTTAGTTATACTCTGCTTGGTTATACTCTACTTAGTTATACTCTGCTTGGTTAAACTCTGTTCGGTTATACTCTACTTAGTTATACTCTGCTTGGTTTAACTCTGTTCAGTTATACTCTACTTAGTTATACTCTGCTTGGTTAAACTCTAATTGGTTATACTCTACTTAGTTATACTCTGCTTGGTTAAACTCTGTTCGGTTATACTCTACTTAGTTATACTCTGCTTGGTTATACTCTGTTTCGGTTATACTCTACTTAGTTTTACTCGGCTGGTTAACTCTGATTGGTTATACTCTACTTAGTTATACTCTGCTTGGTTAAACTCTGTTCGGTTATACTCTACTTAGTTATACTCTGCTTGGTTATACTCTGTTCGGCTCCCATCCTCCTATCCATTATGTATCCCCATATATTCCCCCGGTGACGCTCTCCTTGCCAACAGGATCTTTAGGCCTTTTAATTTAACTTGTTTGTTCAATTATTCATGCTCTGGCTGAGAGCCATGACATCACAGCCAAAGGGGGTCTGGGATTGGAGGGGGATGTCTTTGAGTGAGGAGCGTCCGTATAGACGTATAGAGACAGAGGACATATATACGGGTGCCCAGTCCTAGCTGAATGCTTTGAGCCTAAACAAACCCACTGCTGCTCAGCCAGTCACTCCGCTCAGAAGCCCTCCTGCTGCCATCTAGTTTGGCAATCCAGTGCTGTACAGCATCCACTTTTATTAATGAGCACTGATTTAATTTGGGATGTACACATGTTGAGGAGCACAGGGGAAAATAGCTCTCATTCAGAGGGGGAGAAAAGAGCTGGCAGAGGGTGGAGCATTTGATATTAATTTCTCTCTTTAGTTTAGACAGGGATACTGTCCTGTTATTACACTGCTGGGGGAGGGAGTTGAGGTCTAAAACCACTGTGTGTCCACTATATGACCAACAGTGGTTTGCGCAGACTGAGAGTGTGTTGGAATGTTCTGCTGAATGACTATAACATGTATAGTAATGGGAATTCTCTATAGGTCTACAAAACATCACCGGCAAATACAGTCAGAGCCAGTGAGATAAGTGTGCTTATGCAGAAGGAATGCATTCTCATTGGAGGAGACCCATCTGTTCCTGCATGCTTCTTAAGGAATGGGCTTAGAACACATGCACTGTGCACTCACTGTACACACTAGGTTTCACCTCATACACACTGTAACCACTGCGCACAGACGTCAATCCAAAGTATATTCCACGTTGGTTCAATGCAATTTCATTGAAATGATGTGGAAACAACGCTGATTCGACCAGTGGGTACACTCTCACACACTGAGAAATACACTCTATACAAAGGCAAATAGTTGTATCATATACAGTACTAGTTAATACGTGATTCCATATGTGTTATTTGATAGTTTTGATGTCTTCAGTATTATTCTACAATGTAGAAAATAGTAAAAATAAAGAAAAACCCTTGAATGAGTAGGTGTGTCCAGACTTTTGACTAGTACTGTATAGTATATGAAATTGTACAAAGACATAAAAAGCTCAGTAATGCCCTGTTGAGGCATGCCTCTGGTTCTCCTTCTCACAGACGCCCCCTCTCTCGGTGTCCTGTTGTGTTCTACACAGTCAGTGATCGTGGTGGTCGGCTACCCGGCCGCGCACCTCCTCCAGAACTGCCGCGCAGAAGAAATGAGTTCGCCCCATTAGTTTGTCCTATATAGATGAACGTTTTTTTCCGTTATCTAATCATCATTATATCAGCCCCTTTTCAATGCAACAAACTAAAACAAATCTAACTTTGCAAGATTGCTCTAGGCAAAGCTAGAGCGCAACGGAGTAGAATTCTATTGGCGGGGTAGCCCACGAGCGGTCTTTCAATCATCGGTGAGTGAATGGGCTTTTCAGATCAGTTCAGAGAGCAGAGTGTGCACATTTGTTGATATTCTTTGCTAGTTCGCGAGTGATTATCTCAGTTATAGATAAATACAGTGTTATATCTAGCTTAGCTGTAGAAGAACGCACATCTGCACGGTTTCACATTGTTCGTCACTCTGACATTGAATGACGTGCCATTCCGACAACCCATTCATAAGTAAAGCAGCACACTGTCGTAAACCATAACAACCTATTATACGACGTACAGCACCTTGTACCATACATAACATACAGTGGTGTAAAGTACTTAAGTAAAAATACTTGACTATCTGTACTTTACTTTACTATTTATATTTTTGATAACTTACTTTAATTTCACTACATTCCTAAAGAAAAGTACGTACTTTTTACTCCATACATTTTTCCTGACACTCAAAAGTACTCATTACATTTTGAATTCTTAGCAGGGCAGGAAAATGGCCTAATTCCCACACTTATTAAGAGAACATCCCTGGTCACCCTACTTGTCACGCCCTGGCCATAGAGAGGCTTTTATTCTCTATTTTGGTTAGGCCAGGGTGTGACGAGGGTGGGCATTCTAGTTTCTTTATTTCTATGTTTTCTATTTTTTTGTGTTTGGCCGGGTGTGGTTCTCAATCAGAGGCAGCTGTCTTTCGTTGTCTCTGATTGGGAACCATACTTAGGTAGCCTTTTCCCACCTGTGTTTGTGGGTAGTTGTTTTCTGTATAGTTTTAGTTACCTTACAGAACTGTTCGTTTCTTGCTTTGTTATTTTTGTTCTAGTGTTCAGTTTTAAATAAATATCATGAACACGTACCACGCTGCGCTTTGGTCCATTCCTTCTTCATCAGACGAGCGTTACACTACTGCCTCTGATGTGGCAGACTCACTAAACACATGCTTCGTTTGTAAATGATGTCTGTAAGGAGCATGCCCCTGGCTATCTGTAAATACATTTAAAAAATAACATTTTGCCATCTGGTTTGCTTTATATAAGGAATTTGAAATTATTTATACTTTTACTTTTGATACTTAAGTATATTTTAGCAATTACATTTACTTTGATACTTAAGTATATTTAAAACCAAAAACGTTTAGACTTTTAATCAAATAGTATTTTAATGGGTGACTTTCACTTTTATGTGAGTTATTTTCTATGAAGGTATCTTTACTTTTACTCAAGTATGAAAAGTGGGTACTTTTTCCACCACTGATAACATTTAGGTCAGCAATGGGGAGTTATTTCTTCCTACAAGAGCACAAAACAGGTAGGCCACATTTCAAGCTATCTTTGAAAAGCCAGTCAAGTAAAAAGCTTACATCTTAATTAAAGGGGCAGTGTTGTATTTTGACATAGGCTTGAATATGCAAACAAGACAATAGGCAGAGCGGTAGCCTACATTGTCTAATTATCTGTATGGTAATAATAATACATGTTATTTTGTAAAGTGGTTTCTTGCATCATACAACACAATACAATGCAATTTACAATCACCTATTTGGCCCGTGGTGTTACAAACCAAGTAAAATATAATTAATATCAAGCCCTTCATAATGTAAAAACGTTTTAAAAGTCCCATTCAATGTAGGCCTGCATTGAACACCACATATAAGCATCGGTTGTGGTATGTAGCTCAAACAACATGCACCGTTTAACAGCAGGTTGCCACACACACTGACGCAAACATGAATGCAAGCAGGCACCTACATACATGTGCACGCGCACACAGACACACACACTCTATGAGGGAACGAACAGTGAAAAAATTATCTGCATGGGAATAGCCCAAAACTGAAGGAGAGATCATCATATTTTCTGTCATTAAACATCCTGGGAAAGAAAGCAGCCTCCCACCTGTCCTCCATCCATGGCCTGCAGTAAAGCTTTCCTCATGTGAGGAGCAGTACAAGGCCTCCAATAATAGATAGAGATGGACCCTCATTTGGCACATGATGAGGTTTGTAACGCACACGCGCACACACACACAGTCACACACAGACAGACACACACACACACACAGTGGATATTTAACACCGCTTAACATCTTGAGTGTTTAGTAGAGCATCGATACACTCAGTCTCAACAGACAGGTGAAAGAGCTTCGGTGGGTTGAGGAGGAATGTAGAAGAGTGAGATATTACCTAATTCTGGACACACACACACACACAAACACACACACTTTCTCTGTTCTGGTTTGCGGTTGAAATGGATGAGGGAACTGAAGATGAGTCGCTGTCTGAAACCTCTGGCCAAATTCCTATAGGGAGGTCTTCAGTTGGGCCAACATCACAGCGACAGAGCAGATATTTTGTACTGTGTCAACAAAGCTCCAACATGCTCATCTTGCAATATAAAGCTGTAGTGTGTAAGAATGTATGGAGCAGATTATATCTGAGCCAACTAGCGGTTTCACATATCACAATGGCTTACGTCAATATCTGGATATGTGTTTTATGGGACAGCCTAGTGAGAGTATTAGGTCTGTCTGTCCGTTTGTCTGTTACATACTAGGATCTCTCATATGGCCCGTCTTTCCTCATAGGGGGGTTCATTTCAAGGACACCACTCACTGATCCTCAGGATCAACATCAGCGGCAGCCAGGCCAGGCTGAGCCAGCTATGGGCCAATGGAGAGAGAGGGACTGAGACACTAAGTACACAACTAGCCTTGAGTTCACAGCCTAACACCTCCTAAATCCTGCTCTCTGACCCTGTCTCTGACCCTGTCTTTGACCACCTGACTTGTATCCTTTTGACCTATGACCCCCCCCCCCCACAGGACAGGTATGAGGAGGTTCAGTGAGAAGGGAGAAAGGAGGGAGGGTAGGCTGATTGACACATTCTGTACTGTGATTACCAGACATAACACATACTGTACCCTCACTATACTTTAATTCTAATGACGTATCCATTCTCACTGTCAGACCACAAACAGAATATACTATCACTAACACACACACATATTCATGAGTCCAAAAGCAGAGATATTGGTGAAAATATGTCCACCCTCACCGTTAAGTAGATGCATAGATTTATTAGATAAAATGCGAGTTCACCTCAAACGGTATTTAGCATAGTGCTATGAAAGAGAGAGAGAGAGAGAGAAGCAGCCAGCTGTCTGTCTGCAGAGGAATTTAATATTCACGCTCCCAACTCATTTCATAATTTTTACATCAAAGATGAACAGAGTGGAAATATGTCTAGAAACAAATCCCTTAACTACGCCACTAAATCCCAAGTCTATTAGCTCCAATGCTGAGACTGTCGGGGGAGAGGAGGGTGAGTGGGTGGGGGGCTGAATGTTTGCTGCCCTGCTGGGGCTAAAAGCTGGATAAATAGATAAAGTACTGGATGTGTCTTCAGCCCCATTGGGAAGCTCTGTCTGGACTCCAACACACAAATCAACATACAAACTGTGAATCAATAGCTATGAATATACATCATGTAAGACTTAAAACAGTCAAGCATTGAATCAAATCAGAGGGCAAACATGTTGTTACTGTATACAAGCACTGCATACCCCATGTCTTATTTTAGAGGGATACTGTCCATAAGTATCCCCCCTGCCTGTTCCTGTACTATTTACCTCCGTGAAATATCTAGGTGTGTGGCTGTCAGTGAGCAGGTGTTTATGTTACACTACTGTAGCCCCCTCCCCTCCAGTCCTCTCTAGTCCTCCAGGCTGTACAGATGTCGGATCTTAATTTGACCCCTTTCATCACAGGAGGATTTGAATATCATAAAAAAAAAAATAGAATCGCCGCCAGGGGCAGCTGGAAGTGGTGTTTCTATAAACAATGCAGTACCGTACCTACATTGTACCTTATGTAGGCTACGTGCAGGCTAGAGGGCATCTCCTGTAAATTATTATATGGATTATAATAAACGTACATATTTGTAGGGGGTAGATGTATTTTTTGTTAGGGGAAATAAGTTGTTTTAAATCAATTGTTTTATAATATTTTGAAGGCAAGCAATAGGCAGAATAAATTATTGGTTTCCTCAATGCCTGTGTGGTCCAGCCACTGACCCCAGCACACATTTGCCAGAGACGGCATGCGTTCGAATCCAACCCACTACCCTGTGACTCATGGATAAACATCTATTTTTGATGCATTAATTCCGAGTGGTTAAGGTTAGAGCTATGGTTTGGGGACGCCTTCAAACAAAATAATTACAAATGACCCTATCTACAGTACCTTGCAAAAGTATTCATCCCCTTGGCGTTTTTCCTATTTTGTTGCATTACAACCTGTAATTTAAATTGATTTTTATTTTTATTTCATGTAATGGACATACACAAAATAGTCAAAATTGGTGAAGTGAAATGAAAAAAATTACTTAATTCTAACAAATGACTTAATTCTAACAACAACAAAAAATTGAAAAGTGGTGCGTGCATATGTATTTACCCCCTTTGCTATGAAGCCCCTAAATAAGATCTAGCGCAACCAATTACCTTCAGAAGTCACAGAATTTGTTAGATTGCACACAGGGGGACTTTATTTAAGTGTCACATGATCTGTCACATGATCTCAGTACATATACACTTGTCTGAAAGGCCCCAGAGTCTGCAACACCACTAAGCAAGGGGCACCACCAAGCAAGCGGCACCATGAAGACCAAAGAGCTCTCCAAACAGGTCAGGGACAAAGTTGTGGAGATGTACAGATCAGGGTTGGATTATAAAAAATATCTGAAACTTTGAACATCCCACGGAACACCATTAAATCCATTATTAAAAAATGGAAAGAATATGGCACCACAACAAATCTGCCAAGAGAGGGCTGCCCACCAAAACTCACGGACCAGGCAAGGAGGGCATTAATCAGAGAGGCAACAAAGAGACCAAAGATAACCCTGAAGGAGCTGCTATGCTCCACAGCGGAGATTGGAGTGTCTGTCCATAGGGCCACTTTAAGCGATACACTCCACAAAGCTTTATGGAAGAGCGGCCAGAAAAAAGCAATTTCTTAAAGAGAAAAATAAGCAAACACGTTTGGTGTTCACCAAAAGTCATGTGGGAGATTTCCCAAACATATGGAAGAAGGTACTCTGGTCAGATGAGACAAAAATGTTGCTTTTTGGCCATCAAGGAAAACACTATGTTTAGCTCAAACCCAACACCTCTCACCACCCCGAGAACACCATCCCAACAGTGAAGCATGGCGGTGGCAGCATCACGCTGTGGGGATGTTTTTCATCGGCAGGGACTGGGAAACTGGTCAGAATTGAAGGAATGATTGGTGGCGCTAAATACAGGGAAATTCTTGAGAGGAAACCTGTTTCAGTATTCCAGAGATTTGAGACTGGGACAGAGCTTCACCTTCCAGCAGGACAATGACCCTAAGCATACTGCTAAAGCAATACTCGAGTGTTTTAAGGGGAAACATTTAAATGGTTTGGAATGGCCAAAGCCCAGACCTCAATCCAATTGAGAATCATCTGCGGTATTACTTAAAGTTTTGCTGTACACCAGCAGAACCCATCCAACTTGAAGGAGCTGGAGCCATTGCCTTGAAGAATGGGCAAAAATCCCAGTGGCTTGATGTGCCAAGCTTATAGAGACATACCCCAAGAGACTTGCAGCTGTAATTGCTGCAAAAGGTGGCTCTACAAAGTATTGACTTTGGGGGTGGTGAATATTTATGGATGCTCAAGTTTTCTGTTTTTTGACTTATTTCTTGTTTGTTTCACAATAAAAAATATTTTGCATCTTCAAAGTGGTAGACATGTTGTGTAAATCAAATGATACAAACCCCCCAAAAATCAATTTTAATTCCAGGTTGTAAGGCAACAAAATAGGAAAAATGCCAAGGGGGGTGAATACTTTCTCAAGCCACTGTATGTGTCATCACTATTCATAGTGTTCTTAGTGCTTACTAGAGCATTGTGAGCTGCCGTAGCGCAGTGGTCTAAGCTGTGTTCCCTGCAGAACTGCCAGACAGGCTCCCCCAAACCAGACAGCAGATTACTGGACGGGCAACCCGGCAACAGCCACAAACTGAACACTATCAGAACTCTCCCATGCCATACTTCACTAAACTGATCAGTGCACACACCATATAGCTCAGGGGTCTTAGAAATGCCTCCTTAAAACCTCTAAAGATGTATTTTCTAAAGCTGCCACCCGAAACCTTGTCATTGTTGAAATTGCATATTTTAACATTGTATTATATTAAGTGTTTGGTTAGTTTAGGATTTTACTATTTGATAATTATATATGATTGATGTTATGATTGATGAGAAACCAATAAAACCTACTACTACTAATACTACATGAGCTCGCACCCAGTGCTGGGCGATATAGCGTCCAGCCTGAGCCCACATTAGGCCCACAAGTTAATTGCATTTATTTCAATGTTTTCAAGTAGTAAAACCAATAGTCTGATAATTTACACATCAAAGAAAAGTGTCTCAGCGCAACAAAATCGTCTTTGGATAGGCTCAAATGCATAAACATCTTGACAGCTTTACGAAAAATTAAAGCCACACAATACAGGCTTTCAACCCACACCAAAGACCAGAACTATATTGACAAATTATACATAGCCTAACTATACAACGTGGACCAGCATCCACACTGAAGGAAGTTTATTGTTCTTCAGTAGGCCTACATCTGCCAATCAACTGATGGCCCAAATCAGCTCATCAACTCAGCCAGGAAACAAACAGTAGCCTACTATCGGTTTTCATACCCTTCATGATGTGACAATGGATAGGCTAATGGGTAGCCTACAGAATGTAGCCTATTGGAATATAATCAAATAACAATGGGTATTTTACACCCATCGATGGCACTAAGATTATCCCCAGCTGATGTCTTGTTAAACCATCGATACGCTTTAAATTCACCCCATTACCGCTCCCTAAAAGATGTCGGTGTTACCTTAGTCCTGCATGCAACCAGCCTTTCAAGATATGTTCACCTTCTGATTAGTTTTGTAATCGGAACAACTTAGTCCGTTTTGAACAGACTAATGGCGATTTATCTATTTGACAAGCATTCCGTACAACAGAAATGAAATATTGAATTGTTTACCATGGCAAATCTACTGTGGCAATTTACTTGACACTTTGTATGAATGGAAATTAATGTTGGTGTAGCCTATTGTTATTATTTTACTTGTTTCCTATTTATGTTAGCAAAAAGAGTCTGATATGGTCATTTCTTATCAAGAGCGGGAGTAAAATATCGTTGGACTGACTATTTTGATAAGAAGCCCTGATTCCAATGTCTCGACTGCCGCCGCATGGGGAGAAATAGAACTGCTCTTTTTCAGGGACTCGCGAGGCTCATTTGAATTTCCTGATGCAGCAGGAAAATGTTCTGCGACAAAATAGTGATTAAATTAAGATCTGACATCTGTATACACTAGACATCTCCTTCCACAATGATGACTGGCTAATGTAAACATGTCACGTTCCGACTGGTCTCGGGTGGCCCTGGTGACACACTGCTTACTGCCCTCCTCCTTTCCTCCATGTTTTATTATTTTCCTGGGGCTCAGTCTCTATGGGACTGCACTGTGTCCTCTCTCCCTCCCTCTCCCTTCCTCTCTCCCTTCCTACTCCAGAGTAGGTTGATTGGCAGTTGCTAGGCCAGTCACCCTACTCCGGGCCCGGGCAGTTGCTAGGCCAGACAGGTCGAACAGGTTTCTGAGCGGGGCTGAAGTCATAGAAAATATGTAGCTTTTCAAAACAAGGAGCAATGCCAATAAAATAGGAAGAGAGGAAAGAGAGAGAGAGAGAGAGAATGAAGTGCTGAAATTAAGCAGTAGCCAGCTGTCTGACTCCAGAGGAATTTAATATTCACACTCCCAACTCATTTCATAATTTCTACTTCAAAGAGAGAGAGAGAGAGGGCATTGGGGAGAGCAGGAGTGGAAAGAGAGTTGTTCCGTGTCATTTCAGCAAGCCATGACAGCCACCATCTCAGATTTTTCTGAAATCGTTTCTGCAGCAAAAAGCAGGTAAGATTGGCCTTCATGAAACATTACTTTGTAAAAATGTATTTGATCTATGAAAAAGTTGTTGAAATCAGATAACATTCAATAAATATAGTACCCAACATCCAATTTGGACCAAACTTCTTCTTACCAATGAGTAAGACATGAGGAGCGGTCAAAAGCCATCCATGGACCTGCCACACCCCATGCCAATTCAACCCCAACAACAAGTATACAGTATCAGTTCTCTGTGCTTGACAAGTAGTATGAAGCTGCGTCTTGGAGTATTGCTTCTCCATACTATGTAATGCATTCATGTGAATCTGGTGATGTTTTCTTCCCCGTTCAGAGAAATCAGTAATTGAAGTCACTTGCATTATTTACCACAAATTAGTGTGAAAGTACCATGTTTTGACCACTAAATACTGCTGTTCCTGCTACACCGCCACACTATTATATCAATTTTGCTGGTCTCTTGCGTTTATTAAATAGACCATAACATTTCCTTTAAAACTTTGTGTAGAAAACCAATACATTTGGCTCATGGTAAAAAATAAATGGTGTGTTCATCCTCACAATTCAAATCAGTCCTTCATGAAAGCAATTCAGTTAGTCCTAGGAAGAAGTTTGTTCAAAATCGGATGTTGGGTATATTATCTATTGAATATGGGATCTGAATCCTATGAATTAAAATGGCCAATTTGGGTGCAATCAATTAGCTTCATTTCTCAGAGATCAAATTATATTTTAACAAAATTATGTACAGGAATGTCAATCTTACTTGCTTTTAACTACAGAAAAGATTTCAAAACAATCTGAGATGGTGGGTGTCATGGCTTGGTGAAATGACATGGAACGACTCTCTGCCCACTCCTGCTCTCCAGAATCCCCCGCCCCTCTCTCGCTGGCTCTCTATCTCTCTCTCTCCTTTCCCCCTCACTTCCTCTTTTATTGGCACTGCTACTTAATTTGAAAAGCTGCATAAACTCTGGCATATTTTCTATGATTTCAGCCCTGCTCAGAAACCTGCTCGACCTGTCTGGCCTAGCGACTGCCCCGGCCTGGGTCTGGAGTATATGGTGCTAACCATATCTGTTATTAACTGCAGAAATTATTTCCGAAAAATCTGATGGTGGGTGTCGAAATCCTTTTTCTTGTGCATTTGAGGTAGAACGACCCCAGAGAGAAGACAGGAAGGAAGAGAGATGAGCCACTAGAACTCTTCTTCTGTCTGTTCTCTCTCTCTTGCCTTGGCTGCAGTGGACATACTAGACATACTAGTATCTACTATCGATTAGCATTTCTTTAGAAAAAAAGATGCATGGAATGGTCCCTGGAAAAACATCTTATGTTTCTTTATCTAGAACCCTGTTACCTTTCCTGAGAATTTGGCTTATACAACATCCACCACATTCATTTGATGTAGGGAGCACTAGGGCCAAATCCAAGATAAAAGCTTTTTTCTCTGTACATTAAACGACACGGGAGAGATTCTAGCAGCCTATTTATGCTCTACAGCTGGCCTTGGAAAACAGCGCTATTACTGTACACACACTGAGAACAAATGACTGGCTGCTAATGTGCTGTGCTTTTTCTTACCAGCATGGAGCAGAGAGAAGGGTAATGAAGGAGTAGAGAAAAGATCAGCAAAGAAAAGGAGAGAGAGTGAGAAAGCAATAAAGTACTGGTGAAACACTAAAACAGTACAGAAATACACCAAGAAAAAACAAAGAACAGCACGTCAGAAATCAGCTTGAAGTAATTGAAGAATCCATAGACTCTAACCACTTCTGGGAAAATTGAAACACAATGAACAAACAACAACACAAAGAGCTATCGATACAAATTGGAGATGTATGGATAAACCACTTCTACAATCTTTTTTGGTCCTATAACAAAGTCCAAACAGCAAAAACATATATGACACGATCAATTACAAATCTTAGAGACAGCTATTAAAGACTACCAGAACCCACTGGATTCTCGAATTACATTGAATTATAGGACAAAATAAAAACCCTTCAACCCAAAATATACAGACCATAAATTCCAATTGGCTCTATATCAGCCTCAGCTCTGGCATCTTCCCCAATATTTGGAACCAAGGTCTGATCACCCCAATCCACAAAAGTGGAGACAAATTCGACCCCAATAACTACTGTGGCATATGCGTCAACAATGTGCGGAAAATCTTCTGCCTTATCATTAACAGCAGACTCCTACATTTCCTCAGTGAAAACAATGTCCTGAGCAAATGTCAAATTGGCTTTTTACCAAATTACCGTATGACAGACCACGTATTCACCCTGCATACTTATTAAAATTCAAACCAAACAAAACCAAAGCAAAGTGTTGGTTTCAAAAAAGCTTTTGACTCAATTTGGCATGAGGGTCTGCTATATAAATTGATAGAAAGTGTTGTTGGGGGGAAAACATACAACATTATAAAATGTATACAAGCAAAATGTCTGCGTTAAAATTGGCAAAAACACACTGATTTATTTGTCAGGGACGAGGGGTGAGACAGGGATGCAGCTTGAGGCCCACCCTCTTCAACATATACAGTGGGGAGAACAAGTATTTGATACACTGCCGATTTTGCAGGTTTTCCTACTTACAAAGCATGTAGAGGTCTGTAATTATTATCATAGGTACACTTCAACTATGAGAGACGGAATCTAAAACAAAAATCCAGAAAATCACATTGTATGATTTTTAAGTAATTAATTTGCATTTTATTGCATGACATAAGTATTTGATACATAGCTAGCTATGAAATCGTGTGTATTGCTAGTACTCTAGGATTGGGATTAGTATATTAGCTGGCTAGCTACGTAACTAGTACATGTCTAACAAAATACCCAAGTTAAAGCTTGCTGTTAGCTAGCTACATAGTGAAGTTAGATGGCTGCTAGCTAGCTAACTTACGTGTATGAACTGTGTGAGTGATGGATCTCAGAATGCCATTTCGCAATAATAATGCTAAAATATTTGATCGGAATTTGTCTTTCAGCATCAGTAGAACACGCCTGAACTCTCCT